>NC_042297.1:8420540-8758040 GCF_901000725.2 Takifugu rubripes | reverse complement strand
TAATGGCAACCTAAGCACAAATGGGCATGGACCACCGGCACGTGACCGTGTTTGGTGTTCTGGTGACACATTTTTGTTTCAGCTCCAGCGATTGCTAACTGTTTATTCCGCCGGCTCTGCCACCCTTTAGCACTAACCCAGCCGGGGCAACAAAACGGAGCATAATCAATGCTGGATCATTGCAGAAGGCAAATCAATCACGGGATTTTCTTCTCCAAATATTTAATTAAACGTGGTGGCAAATAACTTTGAGATTTATTGTTTGATGCTAAGAGCATTAGTGATTTTCCTCTTCCGCCATCCCACACGGGGCCTGAATTCTTTGCCGGTCAGACGGCTTTAAGGGACCTGGGGAATAGTACGGAGACACTTTTCCAATATATAATCATGTGTATATATACATGAATATATACTCTACAGCCTGTGTTCCTAATCCAGTGCTGCTCTGGGGCACGCAGTTCATTAGGCATCGGCAGGCCAGGCTGACAGGCTTTAAGGCCTTTTTAATATACACTCTAATGGCTGCCCAATCCCTCCAAATGACCCCGATGAGTGATGTGGATGTTGTTTAAGTTTGCTAATATGAAACACGGGACAGCACATGAGAAAAATATATAGAGTCATGGGTTATAATTTCAAAACACTAGAAGATAGATATTCCTATTCATGGGTTGGTTCATAATCTAACAGCACCAGAAGGATTTCTGGTGAGACAACGCTTGACCGCTGGTTGTCACAGGAAAAATCTGACAGATACACACAAGATGGTCACATATCACCATAGAGACAAACGGCAGAGATTGCTGCACCCTCTCAGGACTGATAAGAGTGGGCTTGGGTGATGATGAGGCCCACTCATGGATGCATTGTCCTCTTAAAAGGGGCGGATCTCCCCTGTGTGGGTGCTTATGAAGCAGGGAGCGAGGAGCAGGGAAAGGGTAATCATTATTGGTTGTGACAGCGGTGGCCTGACAGCTGGGTCCAGTCTTGCTCCAGTGCTTGTTTTACAAGAATCAGGATGGACTGACACACACAAACACACACAAACGTCTGTTTTGTTGTGAATAAATATACAAAATAAAACCAATGCAAAAATGTACAGCTTGTCTCTGTTTGTGACACTATTATGCCACAGTACTTAAAAATATAAGTCAATTAGATGGGGCAACAACGTTAATAGGTCTGGGATTGATTAGCTTACAAGCCAAAACAATGTTTTCATTCTTGGGAGGATGCAGAGTTTGGTTGCTAAATGTTAAAATATTTAAGGACAACATGAAAAATATGGACAATATATACCAGCATATTATCATCACATTTTGCAAGAATCCAGCTATTTTTCATAGCGTTAACAATGCTGCTTGTATGGTTTGTCTAGATGCAGTCACAAATGTTCATGTTATGTTTTGTTGTACATTGTGACAAGCAAAGCATGAGTGAAGAATACAATTAAGTAGTAGCATTTACCAGAGGCAAAACAGACACAACTTGCACCCTTTATTTGAGATAAGTATGCTAGTTTTCTATTAGCATACTTTTGTTTCCATTTTTTGATCAAACAGATGCAGCTTTGCCGACTCTTGTTTACAGTAATGTGTATGTCCTCTGAGCAGCATGCTCACTGTATGCCTCACCATAATTAACTAGTAATTCAGCCACGGGTCTGTTAGCTGATGTTTAAATGTAATGGGCTAATAAACATAATGTGTTTCAGGTGCTCAACAAACCTGGACGAGAGTTCGCAAACGGCTACAAACACGCACCCGCACAGTGCAGGGCCGGCAACGACACAATGAGCAGTCCTATCTTCATTTAAAAAAAGTGCAGTGTTTAGGTAGCAGCGGCCTTATCAAAGCCACCCTACTGAGGTTTAAGTGTTGCTTGTAAAGACTCTCCTGACCTCAGTCTACAGGCATGCTGGTCCGCTCAATTGGACGATTATGAAAGCAAAGACCAGACCCAACCACCCACGTAGCACGGATATCACATAATCACATGATCTCTCCAACTTCTCCCAATGCCCTCTATCTATCTATCTATCTATCTATCTATCTATCTATCTATCTATCTATCTAGATACTCACACACACGCGCGTGCGCACATGCTAAAATCTTGCGTTAACTGTCAACTTTTGATGCAGGATGTATTGTATAGAGGTCCTGGACTTTTCTCTTGAATGAATAAATAAAGTTCATCTAATGTGAACCGTGGACACTTCTTTTTCTTGACCGCTTCATCCCATTCGGGGTCACTGGGAGGGTTCACTGGGAGGGTGCTGGAGCCTCTCCCAATTGCATATGGGGAAGGCAGGGTACACCCCTGAATGAGTCACCAGATCATTTAGGGCCCTATATGACCACTTGTGGTTTCAGTGCCTTGCTGAAGAGTACCTCGGTGGTCCTCTGAGGGTGTTGTGGCACCTCTCCAACTATCAGAACACCTCCAAACTTTCATGGGCACTTGTGTCAATATGATAGAGATGGTGTCGGCCCAAAGTCAACACAAGAGATCTAGGCTACATCTGTCTTTAAGGCCTTCTGAACTCATGTTTGATTCCTTGCAGGAGTTTTGCATGGAGCAAACGGCATCTATCAGTTAATGGCCCCTATTATATTATCACCACACAACCATTGGACGTCCTCCTTTCACCCCATGCAATTTCACGGCCACCCCACCAGTGAGGAAGCGCCGCTCATTCGTGTTGGTACAGCTGCCCTGAGCCAGCCGCAGCGACAGCTGGACAGACAGAGGCTTTGTCCTGCTCAGTAGGCCAGAAGTTTAGGGAAACTGATATTTATCTGTCCGCAGTGCTGAGCTATGAGAGCATGCGGGGCATCATTGGCTACTGTTTCTATATGACCAAGGTTTGGGGAATACTGCAGAATATGATGTCGACTTGACTGGACGATGTTTTGACTCAAGGCAAATCTGGCAGAGTAGAATAGATCTGTAATAGAATTAAACAGCTGTTGTGAAAAGTTCACAGAGATTTTGAATCCATCCATCAATCCGCCATCGAGAGGCAACGTCATTCAGTCCCATCATCAGCACAGCTTGTTTTAAACGGCCCTGTATGTTTTTAAATGATTAATGACACAATATTGAGTCTCAATTGCTTAAAAGTTTAAAGCTCTAAGAACGTCTTGTGAGGGCCACCCAGCCAGCAGAAAATGGAACACTTGTTCTTCCTGTTTGGGTTTATTAGATAGACAGCAACTGTGAGTGTGTCCCAGTCCTCCCACTGTCAGTGCGATCGTTATTAACATCCTCTAAACATCCCCGTCATCACTGCAATCTTTGGCTACCAGCTTGTCCCTCCTCTCCTCCCCTGCCCTCCCTTCTGCCGACACCCCCCAACAACACCACCACCACCGCCTCCCTCCCTGTCTTGTGCTGTCACCTCTCCGAGTGCCTGGCAGCATCAAGCCAGCTTGCATTTTAATTTGGCCCTGAAGTTACTTATTTCATTATCGATCATCCGTAATGCTGAATCAATGTTCATCTTGTTACGTGGGCCATACCCGTGTAATACAGTGATAGTGGGGCCCAGAGTTACTCATTCCCTTTACAAAGTGACTTTACCGTAAAATCAATGCCCCGTGTTGCTGATACAAGGAGAGCTGCAGCAGATGGAGTGAGTGGGCAGAGAGGAAACAGAACAACAGTTCACCTTCGCTGCTGCATTGTTCCAGTCAGAGCCTTGTGCGTTGGTGCACGTGCTCGATCCATCATTGCATATTAGGAATAGCAACAATTTACTCCAGTTTCATCCCGAATGAAGACTGGAGCCCGGTTTCTTACCTAAATGATGACAGATGAGAAAGTCTCTCCACTACAAATGCCTCATGGAGCATCTTCCAGACAGTGTGATGGATTCATTTGTGCATACAAAAACACTTGAGGTAAAACTATGCTCAGAATAGAATTACCAGATTTATAATTTAGCTCAGTTGTTATGACTTGCCCTCGTCCTACAATCAACTGTATCCCAGCATTGTAGTTTAGAGCGATATATGAGCAGCAGGGCTAACGATGCAACATTTCTACTGCCAGAATCAAATATAATATGAAGAAGGACGATCAGTCTTCTCCTTCTCCTTCTCCTTCTCCTTCTCCCTCTCCTCTCCTCTCCTCTCCTCTCCTCTCCTCTCCTCTCCTCTCCTCTCCTCTCCTCTCCTCTCCTCTCCTCTCCTCTCCTCTCCCCTCCTTCTCCCTCTCCTCTCCTCTCCTCTCCTCTCCTCTCCTCTCCTCTCCTCTCCTCTCCTCTCCTCTCCTCTCCTCTCCTCTCCTCTCCTCTCCTCTCCTCTCCTCTCTCTTTACCCAGCAGGAGGCCATCAGCAGGAGGGTCCCCCTACATGAGCCTGGTCCTGCTCAAGGTTTCTTCCTGTTAAAGGGGAGTTTTTCCTTGCCACTGTTGCTTGTCTGGGGTCAGGCCCTGGGGCTCTGGAAAGCGCCTTGAAACAATTTTGATTGTATAGGACGCTATATAAATAAAGATTGATTTGATTTTGATTTGATTCCTGCGTGTCTTTCCTTATAAATATCCCATCCTGGACACCCGAGTGTAAGATCTGAACTAAAAAACATAGTTTACAGTGTTCAGAAATTATAAGCTGCAGCTGGTTGAAGCCCCATTCAAGTTTTAAAATCTAAAATGTCCAGGTACTGGTGGTCATATCTGGCAGCTACATACAATCTGTAGTTAACAAGTTGGTGTAAAACATTTGCAAGGTAGAACTCTAATTCACACTTTGATCCGCTGTCGTAACCCAGTTTAATAAGTTGCAGTCCATTGACTATTAATTTGTTTCCAAAGGAACAAGAAAGGAAAAAATGCTTTACTTTGCCTTTAATGCAAATCAAAGTTGGGCTATCTATTTAATATGCATGATTGGTTAGTGTAATGTAATTAAAATTATACTATTTAAATTATCCTAATAGTGAAAATATTAAACTTTAAATGTATTTTTAAAGTACACTTGCTTCTGCTGCTAAGTACAATTAATTTTAGAAACTAATTCATTTACTGGATTAAGCCTCAGTGTTCTTTAAACACAGCAAGATTTATTGGACCTTTATTTCAACCTAATGGGACATGAGTTGGAAAAGAGCGCACTTGGAGACTGAATGTGCAGCGAAGCTTTCTGGGTTAGACGCAAAGTTTCGATCCACAGAGGAATATTTCTGATTAACAACAACCGTTCAATTCCCAACAGCAAGGGGAATAATTGCTTTGCACTCAGATGTGTGTCAAATAATTTTGTGCCTATATGTTCAGTTTGAGGTTTATCATTCAGCGACATGATGAATATACAATACATTTATTTAGTCTGAAACGGACATGTTGTAAATCTGTCAGTCATTCTATCGAACCGTGGCACATTTAAATTGGGCCAAACTAATTTATTTTCATTCAACTGCAGATGAAAGGTGATGTATTTAAATAAATTGTGGGTTTTCCTGCAAAGTCCAACACGCTACATGGGTCATTGATTGTGTTTTCTTTCTAAATCCTCATTCGTCACCGTAATTAACCAATGATGATCAACCCAGACTCCCTCAAAATTGATTCCAGGTGTGATACGAGAGTTGGGCTTTTTTTTCTCCTTCTTCTCCTTTTTCTCGTCACCGGAGTGTTATGGAAAAGATCCAAATGTGTAATTTGAAATGCCTCTGTTTGAAGCCTTTGATCTCGCCTGTTTGCAGAGCCTCGGTGCATCATTTGCGACGTGTCCCTGGTGCTCTGTGTATTGCATAAGGAACCACTGTCGAGCGATAGGCCGTGCGTGTTTACTTATGAGAATGTGAAATTGTGTCATTTGCATAATTACCGCCAAAGAACTCGCTACAAAACAGCCCTCAATCACTATTGTATGACTGCCCCTTTCTTTTCTGCTCCACTTACAAATAAAATTGGCTCCGGTGCGCTTGCAACATTCTTACAACAACAAAAACAAGAATAACAAAGTACGTTATAATATTAATTAAATATAAGTATCACTAAATTATTATTGTTGTTAGAATTATACTGTTTTGTGTGCGTGTGTTAACAGTTTACTGACACTCTCCAGTAGATAAGCGTCTTAATGCTTTTATGGCAGCGCCAGTTTGCCGAGCGGGTCTGTGTGAAAGTGTTAAGTTAGTGTGTGGCGCGTTTGATTGGAGGCAATAAATCATTGTGTGTGTGTGTGTGTGTGTGTGTGTGTGTGTGTGTGTGTGTGTGTGTGTGTGTGTGTGTGTGTGTGTGTGTCTGCCCTGGCGATGAGACACGTGTCCATTCGGATTTGGAGCGGTGTTTAGCGGACGCAGCAGGCAGACGCACCGCCAGAGTCCGACTTTCGTCTGACTATCCCGCCCCCTCTCTCTCTCTCTCTCTCTCTCTCCCCTCCTCTTTCTCCCTTCTCTCTCGCTCTCCCCCCCTCTCTCTCTCTCTCTCTCTGTCTTATTAGATCTAAATGTCAAATACCATCCACTTATCTGTAACCACCCTCCACTTCACTGTCTGGACCCCCTTATATTGCACGTCGATTTCGTGAACGAGCGTCTACGTTTGTGTACGTGTGTGTGTGTGTGTGTGTGTGTGTGTGTGTGTGTGTGTGTGTGTGTGTGTGTGTATGTGTGTGTGTGTGTGTGTGTGTGTGTGTGTGTGTGTGTGTGTGTGTGTGTGCGTGCGTGCGCGCGCATGAAGCGAGATTACAATTCCGGTCGGATGGCACCAGCCAGCCGCTCTAATTAATAACCCCATAATCCGGGTTGGAGTGGATGACGGCGCGAAACACGCAGAGATTCGTTTTACAGAAACAAGGCGTATCCTGATGGGTAGCTCTGTATAAGAAATTATAGCTGCTATTATCCCTCCCAGACAATGATAACTATCTGCTTTAAAAGAAGATTAAAGGTTTATACAAGTTCAGAGTTCTTGGAACCCGGATCGCATTATCAAAAACTAAACAGGGATTGATTAGACTTCCCCCAGCTGTCAATAACGCATTAAGACTCCCACCGTATTCAAATCATAATTCAACCTCTGGAGCTGTTTTGCAAACGATTAACAAAACAGATGCTGGTAGAAAAATGGGGTTGGAATGCGATTATAGCTGTCCCCTCCATACTTTGATGTATTGATTCGTGGAATTTTAATTCGGTCTGCCTTGTTTTATTCTTAAGCCGCATTATTTACAGCAAGAATCAGGCTGAGTCTAAATTATAAAATGGATTTGCGAAAAAAGATGATCGTTTTGTTTGTCACAATTCCAAAAGCCCTATTATTATTATTATTGTTATTATTATTATTATTATTATTATTATTATTATTATTATTATTATTATTATTATTATTAGTGTTGTTTTTTAGTCTTGTATTGTCGGGGTTTTTTGGGGGGGACGGAATAAACATTTTACTTAACCCCAATCCACTCAAGTGTTCTTCTCTCATCCTATCACCGCTGCTGACTTGCGCTTCATTAACGGCCTTATGCGCCAATCATCGGCCGCTTCTCTGGTGTCAAGCAGTAATACGTGAATCCGTTTGATGTTTCAAATTAAATAATGAGAGGAGTCCGATTTTCCTTCCACCCGTTGCCCCCAACACCTTAAACCGGGTGAAGAGTGCAGTTTTACACCCGCGTCTAAAGTAAAGCTGTAGGCGCCGTCCTGCACAGGTTTTTATTTATTTTGTTGGTTTGTGGTGCGTGTGTATTATTACGACGGCCAAAAAGATTGTTTTTGTAAAGGTTTGTTTTTATGATTGTAAAACATCCATTCTGTGCACCGTGCGAAAACTTCCAGATCATGAGAGAGAAAAGTGACTTTCAGCGTCTTCAAAATTCAGATTTCCTCGCCCGGTTTTATTCTTTTGATCTCATTTGCGGTCTTTATAGGTGGATCTTTTTTTTTTAGGAAGAAGGAAAAGTTTCTTCTGTTGATGTTTAAGAGGAAAGTGCAGCCAAATCAAACAAAGTTAATCAGTCACTGACACCGAAATGCTTACTGCTGAGCAAACGGCCAGAAGTGCGCACGAAAGCGAAAAAGAAGAAAACGCCGGAAAAGAGTAAGTTTGGATGCGAACAAATAACGAATGAAATAGATTGGCAAGCCATAAAATGAGATTTGAAACTCCATTCAAATAACAGCCCGCGACGTCAGAGAGAGAGAGAGAGGGAGGGAGGGAGAGAGGGAGAGAGAGAGGCTGTTTGGTGTGTGTAGGGGGAGAGATTTGAGGAATAGGAGGGGCTTCTAAACGACTAGAAATGTCAATCTGAGCTAGGGAGTCCCAATAATCTAAAGCAATCTGTAAGGACCTGACCTTAGTCCATCCAGATCAATAGGGAAGTGAGGGTGGAAATAGACGAAGAAGAGGGAGAAATAAGTGGCGCGCCCGGATCGTTTACAGTGGCTCTTCCCGGGGACATACCCAGTCCGCCTGCCTGCACCTTTTGTCGCTCACATGCTCACACTTTAAAAGTGGATTTCCAAGCAATTCCCTTGCTTTGTGTGATCGCGGCAGACTTTTTCTCCCATTTTTCCTACCGCCATGTCTTTCCCCCAGCTGGGATATCAGTACATCCGACCGATATACCCGCCGGAGCGCCAGGGGATCGCCGGTAATGCTCGGTCCGGGACAGAGCTCAGTCCCTCCGGCGCGCTCTCCAACGTCCTCTCCACGATGTATGGATCCCCCTTCGCAGCAGCAGCGCAGGGCTACGGAGCGTTCCTCCCTTATTCTAACGATATATCCATTTTCAATCAACTGGTGAGTCACTCTCCTCCTTTTAAAACAACTCCGAACTTTTGAATTGTAGTCTGAGAAATAGAAGCCACGGGCCTGTCGGTAATTCAACTTTTACAGCGCCACGGCGAACTTTGCCTTTAAAAGCCCAAAAGGTTTAAAGTGGTTAAAGTGAAACATATTAACGAAATGTTTGGGTTTATTGTTAACATATAATTTTCGCTTCCGAAACTCAAGATAAACAATAACGCGGATGTTTTTACTCTGCTGGTGTGAAAGTGAAATATTTCGATTTCAAGTGTCTTTTTCTAAACCTGTTTAATGTTACCTGTGACGAAATGCATCATGACATGGTTTGTTAATTTGCATTTTATTTTTTATTACTTCCTGTCTTTAGGTGCTGTTATTAAACTATTAAGCGTTTTAATTATAACGTTGTCTATTTATATTTTAGTCTAAACTCTCTCTCGCCCTATCTGTATTTTCAGGGTGCTCAGTATGAACTGAAAGACAGTCCTGGTGTCCAGCACCCAGGATTTGCCCATCATCACCCTGCTTTTTACCCATATGGCCAGTATCAATTTGGTGACCCGTCCAGACCCAAAAATGCCACCAGGGAGAGCACCAGCACTTTGAAGGCCTGGCTCAGTGAGCACCGCAAGAACCCGTATCCAACCAAGGGCGAGAAGATTATGCTGGCCATTATCACCAAGATGACCCTCACCCAGGTGTCCACCTGGTTCGCCAACGCCCGCAGGAGGTTAAAGAAGGAGAACAAGATGACCTGGACCCCCCGGAACCGCACCGACGAAGAGGGAAATGTTTACTCGAGTGATCACGAGGGGGAGGAGGGGGACAAGAGGGAGGACGAGGAGGAGATCGACTTGGAGAACATCGACACGGAAAATATTGAGAGCAAGGACGACTTGGACGACCAGGACGACCTGCATTCAGACATTAAACTAGACGGCAGGAGTGACTCTGAGATTTCTGACGGCTATGAGGATTTACAAGGGCCCGACCAGAGGTTTCTAAAAGCGGTGGGGAAAGAGGGCAAAGACGTGGAAAGAGGAGCGGAGCACTTCCACAGCCACCACCACCACCATCATCATCACGCTTCTTTGGACACCAAACCTCCCCAACCGAACGGAGAACAGCTCAAACTCAACCCGGTGTCCGCTGGCTCGCCTCCCTCAGAAAATAACGCTGCCCCGGCCCAGAAGCCAAAGATCTGGTCTTTGGCAGAGACAGCCACGGCCCCCGACAATCCGCGGAAGTCGCCGCAGATGAACGGCAGCAGCCCCGCAGGACCAGCCGCGCAGACCCTAATCGGCCCGCACAGACTCATCTCTTCTTGTCCCGTTGGGAAAATCCAGAACTGGACCAATCGAGCCTTCTCGGCGCATCAGCTGGCTTTACTGAACTCGAATCACTACCTGGGACTGGCGAACCAGGCCACAGCCACCGGCCTGGCCCTCTACAGCAGCAGGCACTCGGAGAACAAGAGTCCCAGTTCAGAGACTGCAGTCACAGGTACATGTCCCCGACACTGAGACGCGCATGAAACCCCCCAGAAACAAAGACTCTCGTTCAGCGCCCCGTCACTCATCCGCTATTTTACACATTATTTTCCTTCTCCCCTCTCTTCTGGAGTTTCTTTTGAGGCCACAAATGAACAGTGTTATAGCTCGCAGAATGTGCGTGTGACGTGCGCGTGTGCTGAGTTGAGAGGATAATGGTAACCTCATCAGGACGCGTTAAAGTAAAAATCCTGAGAGCTGTCCATCCCATCCTTCAGTCATCCCGTGTCTAAGAGTCGAGGCCCCAGTGTTCAGAGGTACACATAAATCTATCAGCTCATTAAAACAACACTTTTGTTTCTACACTCAGCCCGCGCGTCTTCGTTTTAATTGCCAGTTTCAGAGAGTTCAATGTGCCTTGAATGCAGAGAGAAGGAGGGGAAAAAGTTGTTAGAAATTTCCACGCAGTTCAAAGCTAGCGAGGCTGTCAGGAAAGGACATATGGGAGTTTTCTTTCTGATGCCATATCACATTTTCCCTTTTAAAGACCGTATTTATCCAAATTAGCTTTTATTCTCGCGTCTGTTTCATCCCTGCGTGCGCGCTTATTTCGTCGAGGCCTGTATTACGCTTTACTTGTTTGGTCATGCAAATGAGCTCAATGCAAATTCACCACAAGCTGGTTTTTTTAAACAGAAAGGTAATTGTCACTTTGCGTCACTTTGTGTTTTAGCTCTTCACAAGGCTATTATTAGATTATTTTAATCAGATTTTTTTTTTTATCCTGTGTATTTTGGGCCTCAGAACCATAGAAGCAAAGGTTCTTTTGACTCTCCTCTTCCGTTTCATCTACCAGCCCCCTTTCCTCCTTTTGTTTTTCATTTAATTTGAATATGGAATGTAAAATAAGAATAATACATCTCTGTATACTTACATTGTAAGCATGTCCTGTGTAAAACTGCTAATGTAATAATGTATGAACCTGTAGTCTGTGAGTTTTTTTGTTTTTTTTTTGTAATTTCTGTGAGGTTTTGATGTTCAAATGTTTTGTATATAAAGTGAAGAATATGTACATACTTGTGAACCAAATTGTACAAGAAAGTCTATATTTTGGCTAATAAATGAACTGCTGCAACTTTACAAAAAGGCTGGTTTGGTGCTGTTTTTAGGGGCTGGTTTCAGATAGTGGATGCTGTTGTGCATTGCTTTTTTGTTTGTTTATTTGTTTGTTTTGTTTTGTGGACGTGCGTTAGAGCACGGCCCGTAGCGCACTCCTCATCCTTGCTAGAGATAAGTAAATATTCGAAGGAGATTTATCACACTTTGGAGTAGAGGGACCAAGAGCTCATTAAGCGGTGACCGAGCCATAGATTCGGATATTAATGCTGTGGGATTGTCGGTCGCATTAAAATGAATCATTCTTTTATATATTTTCGTCGGAAATTGTATGACCTAAAAGCAGACTTTGAGGTAATAAATGGCTTTTAGATGGCCGTTGCTCCTCGCTCAGCTGATCTAAAAAGATGGATTTATGCTCTGCAGTGCAACTCCCAGATCTCATCATGCTCAATTTGTAATGCTTTTGCTTCTCACATGCATCATGCATCCTCCTGCTCTTTGCTATAATTGTAATATATCGTCGCTGAATAACTTATAATAACATCATTTATTTTGCTGGCGATGGGATCATTTGCATGTGGGAGCTCTTATCAGAGGAAGTTTATGTAAACTTAGTGTTGGAGCTCCCTCTACAGACACTCACCGGCGTCCCCGCACACACGCAAAACACACTCACGCACACGAACAGAGTGTGTGTGTGAGTGTGAGAGAGAGAGAGAGGTGAAACTGTCCGTTGTGCTGTGAGCCTACTTTGAAGACATTAATTATTACATACATTTCGATGGTGATATCTTTGGCGTAATGACTTTTCAATGTCCTTCTAATATCGAATATATAAACACACTTTCCCGCTATAAATGGAAAGAAAGCAACGCGTTGAAAATGCAGTAAAATGTTATAGAATGTTTTGTTTGCTTTTATTTTGTGGAAAACAAAATTGTCATTTTATATATACAAAAATGATATAATAAAACACGACTCGGATCACCGAGACAATTATTCCTTTTATTTTCATTCACTGAATTAGCAGGTATTCTTTGATAAAGTACAGGTGAAACGCAATAATTCCAGACATATTTTCAGGACATGCTAACATTTCATACAATTCACCGCAGATATTTTATGCCTGTGTAATTTACAGGACCTCTCATTAAAAAAGGCGTTCAATCGTTCAAAAATATCAGACACGACATTTTAGTTTGCAAATGATTTCCTTTCTTCATTTCTTTTTTTTTTTTTTAACTCTTAACGTTTTGGGGAAAATCCTATTGTTTACAAAAAAAGTTATTGCTTTTCATAATTTCAATAAAAATATAAAAACTATTAAATGCTTTGATAACTGGCGCGCACAGACGTGAACACACACACACACTATCTCTCTCAGTGATTGTCCTTACACTGTTTCTTCTCAGTGATAATAACATTTTTAATATCTGCCGTGTTTGAATAAAATACATTTAACAAACAACAAGTGAGTGGAGCGAAAAGGCTCCGGAGCTTTTGGAGCTCCCCTGCTGCATTTCTGTCCAATCAATTACCTTCCTTTAGAGCCACAGCTCGACTCCCGATGCATATTCATAAGTAACATCAGTCAGCTGATTAATTCCATTTTAAAAATATATTTTTCTGCACGCTTCTGTTTTTCTAAAGGCTTTGCACCTTTGAATGATTATTGCTGATTCATTCTATAATGCAAGGTGTGTGTGTGTGTGTGTGTGGGGGGGGGGGGGGGGGTGTGGAATATTAATTAATGAAATATTTGATTAAATTAAATCAAAGGATTTCAATGAGGTTATAGCGAATTTAAGGGCATTTAGACTACAGCAGGTCCTGAGTTACTAATGTAGGGATTTAAAGACAAAGCTGTTCTATAAATAATTGAGCTGTGGTCTAAGTGAGTGTAAATAACGTTGTTCATTTCCTCACCGATCACAAGAAGTTAGCTCCTGAGGGGCCAACAACAAGACGTTTGAAATGCTACTGATGGGCCAGTGCTAGTGTTCTGGAGCTCGGGGCCTCTCTTCTAAACAGCGCATGAAATTAGGGATTAAACAAAGTAATCATGCCTGCTTATGTCGCCATACGTGTCCAACCTGCTCGCTGCTACAAAGAGCAAATGGAATGCATGAGTTAACATTTCGCTGTGAGCTGCACAGAGGCTCTATCCAGCGGGGCGGCTTGTTGTGTCAGTCCTCTCTGCACACAGTTAGGTGGCTGTCCTCAGTAATCATCAACCCGGGCTCATCTTCTTATGGAGAGAAGATGAGAGTCTGATTTAATATACAACTTAAAAAAAATTAAACTTAGAGGAAAAGAGTTTCTCAGATTCAGATACCCTGTGATGTAAAACAACACATTTTCTGTTACACTCAGTGTCTTACAAATGGATACCAGCAGGTTGTGAGGAAGCTTTTAAGATAATCCAAGTAAACTTCATTTCCCATCTTATCACGTTGCGTATATCGCTCTCTTTTGCGCTTAATGTGCTGTCCGACAGCCATTTGGAAAAAAAAAAATCTGGGAAAGATGGAATCATTTAAAGGAAATCTAATTTGTCTTTTGGAGTGTTCATTGATCCAGAAGAAGGTGGATGGCACTATCAGACGCCTGAGAGGGTCTGGCCGATGGAGCCATCAGTGGTTCCTGCGTGAATGGAGGGAAACCGTGAAGTAAATAAACACCAAAGCGGCCCATTGGAGAGGAGCAGCGGTGCTCTGTGAAAGAAGAGGCCGTTACAAATAAAGAGGGTCAGCCTTGTGTTTTCACCTCATCCAGCCCTTCTGTCATTGTGGGCCCACCAGTGCCACATCTTCCTCCTCCTCCTTCCCCAGCCTGGACAGTTGTGACACACCCCCTCCTGCCACCGAGACAGACAAATGTCACCTCCTTTGTGGGCCTAGTCAGGCTTAGAAGCGGCCCACTGTCTTTGTGAGGTGGGCTAATCCTTTTATGAGCCACTGTTGACTGTGCCCCCACACAATATTTGCCTGGGCCAAGAGTGGGGCTGCCCTTTTCTAAGCATGTTAGCTGACCACAGGAGAAGCAGGGATCTGCTCCCCGGAACACATGTCCCACATATATGACATGCCTTCACACTCTGGCTTACAGGTCGTCACACTCCAGAGCTGAGTAAGAGCGACGGAACGTTGAATTCTACCTCGAAAGATATGCGATTTCTGTGTCTCCTGCATGTTTTATGGCACATTCATTATTGAGAGTGTACGTGAAAGTGCAGCAGCAACACGTTAAAGAATAGCCAGAGAGCAGCGAGAGTGGGCTTGTTGTGCTTCCCCGAGCTGTGCAAAGGACAAAAGGCCCAAAAGGAGTGACATTCTCTGGGGCCGAAGCGGCAGAGAGGGAGGGCACTGATTTCATGCCTTTTGTTGACGGAGGTTAGAGAGAGGAATTTCTTTCACCGGATCCAAAAGGCAACAAGTGGGGAAGGGGGCGACAGGCCGACAGGCCAAAGGGAGAGGTGCTGGGGCTTTCGCTGTTCACCCAGCTGAAAGATTGTGCTTTTCTCAGCCCCCTTCAGATCCTTCAGACAGGCCCGAGTTACAGGGCAATTATGGAAATGCAGCTTTGAAGCCAAGCATAGCCTTCTTTCAGCCTTTCCTCGGGACAAAGCAGAGGCAATAAGGGATTTTTATGAACCCTCCTCTATAAAACATGCTTTTCTCTTCTAACTAACCCAGTATTAAAGTTGTGAATTAGATTTTTCAAACAAGTACAAAAGAAAATGAGCTGAACTTTTGCTACAGAAACTTTCTTTCACATGAATCATGGGAAGAAAAAGGCGGTTTCCACATTGTGCACCTTTAAGGGGTCTGGGAAGATGAGCAGCTTTCTTAAAGAGTGCGGAGCTGCTCGAAGCAGCTCTTGCCAGGACTGCGTCCCCTCTGCTCTCACATTTCATCGACAGAGGCCCGACAAACCGTCCGCCCTGTGCTTTCTCAGCTTTGTACATTAGCCAGCGGTGTAGCACAGAATTTCGCCACCTCGTGTGAGCTAATAAGACACATTTTCTCCAGCTTTTGAGAGGATCACACAAACCTGATGTCTCTACATCGCTGACACAGTGGCGGCCTTGTAAAACAGTACCTTTACGCTCCGAACATATCTGACAAATGCCAATACTCTGGTGTTCCTTCATCACTGTTAATGAGAAGAGATATTTTGTACATTTCCAATATTTGTGTAGACTTGATACAATATGAAGGCTCTTTTATTCACAGCACCGGGCAGAGAGGACAAGGATGGGGAAGGATGGTGGACTTAATAAATTTTTCCTCCTTGAAACACTGTCGAACAAGTCCTTTCCTACATCTCCCATGAATACATTAGCAGCGCGCTTGATTGATTAGAGACCCTTGTGAGAAGGTGAACCGATGATCCGGCTCCCTCGGTGTGATTAATAGACTTTATTAAGAGAGTTCTCTCCTTTTTAAAAATGGTAATGTAAAGGCAGCATGGAGAGGGGTCGGGTGGGGGGGGGGGTGCACACAAAGTCCCTTACTTTTCATCTAAATCCCTTTCAGTTTTCATTTTCACAACCTCACAGACTTTATCCCTCACCTCCCTTGGTGGCACAGATATGAGCTGAGCGTTATAAATGCCTTTCACTGTCGGTATGAAACTCTTTAAAAGTCTCCCCTGGCTAATATGAGAGGCTGAATTGATTTGGGATCTCGCTCACCATTTACAGCTGAATGAAACTGACTCGGTATCCATGAAACATCTTTAATAGGCTGAGCGACGACTGTTCGACCGATGGCACGCGTATTATGACAGCGTTCATTATTTGCCACTAAAAGCAGATGAATCTTTGTGTAGAGACATTTTGTGTCTCCACAGATTTACAGAAATCTCCGATGTTCTGTGTGCTCCTGGGTTCCACTGGTGGGTAGACGTTTCCTACCCGCTCCATGGTTAATCATTCTTCCTGAGCACTGGCGTGGTGTTCGGTAGGGTTTAAACCATGTTCAGGAAATTCTTTCAGCCACCAGCAGCTGAATCTGCTTATCAGTGCAGCACAGGAACAACAGCAACACAGAGTGGACACTTCAGCACCAACTTATCACCGTGCTGTATTTCGCAATCCGCCGCCACGAGTGATTTATTTAAACACGGATACCACAGATAGGGCCCTTCACATCCCGGCTTATTACTGTGTGACCCAGACAGGTTTGTTTGCTTTGCTGCTACAAATCAGACGCATGAGCACCACCACGTATGACATCAGCAGACAAGCCGAGCGCTCCACACCGCTCCTGGAAAGCTGAGCAAAGGGTCGATAACAGCAGGTGAGAGGGCTTTGCTGTGTAATGATGATGCCTACCAGTGTCTAAGTTGTAAATCCTAATATTGATCTGCTCCCTCTGAGCCAATAGTCTTCAGGAATGTGCCTGCAATAGAAACCAATAAGAATGCTTTTGATGAATACATACAGTTCAACATTTGTGTTTATTTTACTGACCGTCATTCATAAGAATCTTTTATGGCTAAAGGTGAGAACATTATTATTGAAAATAATAAATAAACTGTGAACAAATTAGATATTAACGAGCCGTTTCCTGTTATCCTGATATCCTGATATCCTGAAGGGTAAGAGGGGTGAATGCATCTTTATACTCCTTGGGGACTTTTAAAGTATATGTACTTAAGCCAGAGGAAAAGAGAAGGCAGAGAAAGTACTCCATTCTCCCAAAGTTTTCTTTGTCTTCAGATAAACTTGTTGTCAGTCACATTGTCGGCCACTCCAGCGTGACACCACGGTCGGATAATGGCATTGCCATGCAAATGAGAGACGGTGAGAGCTACACCACCAGTGTGTGTACGTGCATGTGTGTGCATTCACGCATGCATCTGTTTTGTTAGTGTTTATTAGAGGCTGAAAGGGTGGGCGACAGAGTGGTTCAGCTGCGGTGTGAGGAAAGTTTGGAGCCTCGTTTGTAATAAGGAAACCTAGCCAAATTCTGCTTTCAGTCAACTTTTGATCATCCACCGGTGGGAAATCTCACTTGTCTTGTCTGAGACAAAATCCAGACGAGGTAAAAAAACATAATGACCAAACCAGCCACTTAGCAATATTCCTATCATTCAGAAAAGATTTAACGTAGACAAAGAAACCGCGGACAATGCGAGCGTCGTTCTCTAGAAACAGGAAGTGATTCCTTTTGAGACATGGGGCAGAAAAGTGCCTTAAAAAGCCAGGCATTCACTGTGAATACTCACTGCCATCTCCAGCTGTGTCGTCTCATGGGGTTTTCTCCCTTACTGGTGGCTGGGCACAATGAACTGGCGCTCTTGCATACAGAGAGGGGTGGGCGCCGTGTCAGTTGGAGCAATAACAGACCACCCCCCTCCCGTTGTCATGCAAAGACGGCAGCGCCCGTTGGAACTGTACCCCGAGTCACATCATCAGCCTCAAACCCACACCGATGCGGGGCCAAACACCGGTGAAAACGATATTTCTCACCGATAATAGTTGAAGACGCGCAGTTAGCTGATGGCTTTCAAAGCCTTAATGAGTGTGAACGTCGAACTCCCGCGGGCCCCCTCGCCAAGAGGCGCAATCTTAATCTGTAAAAGGCCATGAGAACAGGCATGCCTAATGTCATTTTACAGGTAGATAGAGCGAGAGATTGGGGAGTAATTGGAAGTAATAACAGATAGGTCTCTTTCGATCCCACAGGACATCTCCTCTACCCCCAAATTCCCAGTAGACTCTACGGTATGTTTGCTGTCTTGGAAAAGGAATAGGCGGTGGATGAACTGTGACCTTTGTTCCCATTGCTGAAGGTCACCTGTCCACTTTACATACACAGATGAGGTCCTCTATTCCGGAAATGATAAGGCAAACAGCGCAGAAGAAGTAAGGTCAGCAAGTTAAACCAACAGCTAGAATGACAGTTAATTGGCTGGAGGGTAGTGTAACTGTCATCCATTTCCCCTGGGTTGACTTGAGATTCCCTCCCCCCTCCACGCCAGCCTCTCCGGAGACCTCCACTTTGCACAAGATCCCTCACTCGTGCGCTTTATCCCACAGGTTCACGCAGTGGACATCGGCGCGGGGAGCAACAGAAGTGATTACATTGCCTCCAGTTTGATTATTGCTTCATCATCATTGTTTATATTGTGGCAACACATAATAAAGACTGTGACGAGCAAGGAGATGAAATGTCAGTGTGAATTACAGTCATATGCAGAAACTGGACGCAAATCAACCGGCAGAGCTGAAAAGGTCTTCCTTGCTAATTGCTCATATCCTACGTGGGACAAGACGCATCCAGACTTTGTGCGATAGGATGGCTGACTCAGAGGTGGACTATGGATCATGTGACCCATGCTCTAATGACACATTTTGTTCTACGTGTGAGGAGCAGTGACACCTAGAAAATAGCGCAGACCCTCCTGGGCATTGCACAGAAGTGCGAGAAGAGCTCCCCAAATTCCAGGGAGATGATGTGTGTGCAACAGGAGATCACACGATGGTTTTAGCGATCCGCCTGATATCGCAGGACTGCGGTTCAAGGTGTGAAAGGCTACAGAGAGCCTCTGCGTGGGAGATAGATCTTTCTCCATGTCACCCAGCATTCTGCTGACACACAGCTGGCACACAGCTGGCCATCCGAGGAAACTGTCGCAATCGCAACATCAGAAATGCATGGCGGCGCGGGGGTGTTAAAACCGAAAAAAAAGACTTTAGCTTTAATGGGAAGGCGAAAAGAGGAAGTTATAATGAGGCCCGCTGTTCCCATGATCCCATGTGTGGCTTGGCAGGAGGAAATCCATCAATGATGGACAGGTGTTCTGCATTCACACTAACCCCAACTCAGCATCTGAGCCTGCAGGGACCAGCTCCGTACTTCTACCGGTCCCAGTTATATAACAACAATCCTTTTCATCCTTCGTCATTATCTAATCAACTCTTGGAACAACCACAAACACAATAATAAACACTTTCTAGTTCCTGTTGTCACTGAGAACAATTGATATTTTAGGGGCTTGAATTAAAGTTTGCCCGGTTTGAACCAAGAAAACATTTGTTTTCAGAGTTTCAGGCACTTCATCTAGCCGACCTTTTCATCTGTCATCATCAGAAGAAATCCTCTAATCTGACAATAAATGTCAACTCAAAGTTTAGTAACAACTGAGAGCAACATTAGTAACTCTGTCTTACAATAGTTCTCTTTCCAAACTTCCAAATGCTACCTGTGGTGCAGGTTTTATGAGGTGTAACAAACTCAAACTGAGACAAACACAAAACAAGAGTTTTGTCTGAATGTCCATATATCTGCTTTATGAATACAGCAGGAAACCCTTTTGAGCAGCATGAAGAGCCATATGTTGAGGCCTGGTGCCTCGGTGTTCCTCAAAGGTCAAAAAGGATGGTGACATTTACACAACAAAAGAGGAGAACATTTGAGAGGTTCTGCTGAACCAGAGGATGGCGAAGCCTTTGGAGTAGAAGAGTGCCTATAAGAAGGTTAAACTGGTTACTCCACCCTTACTGCACCCTCAGAAATACACAGAATTAGTGAAATGGTCAGATTTACATTTAGCTTAAGAAAATATTAGCTAAAAAAAATATTAGTTTGACTTCAGCCTGTCAGTTTGTGCTTGTTCAGTTTCTTAATGCTGCCTTTGACTGTACTCGGGAAGATCCTCTGAATTGGAAAAGGGCAATCAAACGGTTGCTGAACTTGGGAGTCCGTGTGGGTTGGACTGACATCATAGTGTAGTGGCGCCATGCACAGTGAGAGGTCAACTAAGTAACTTTCTCCTCAGCATTTACTGTTAAATGTCATCTAGTTTAGTCCAGAAAGCATCCGAACAAGCATCAACTGACTGTGGGTGGGTATCTTACCAAGATGGTGCAAGAATTTATGCTGGAAATCGGAACATCCGATTCTGATCAAAACCAGCAGAACTAAGCAACAACTTAGACAAGAAAGAATGTGAAACAGCTGTCTATGTGGAAGTGACATTTTTTGCTAATCAGTCATCAGAGTACCACAATTCTATATTTGCTCATCTGTGTTTTCAGTACTTGTTGGCGATAAGATATGCAAATGCTCCAGACACCATCAATACAAGGAGACATGCTCATTTTCATCTGTTTGCTAAAATGTTATCAGATGAGCAACGTTTGGGTCTCCCTCCACCTGTGCTGTCAAAAGCAGAAGATGCTAAAGATACTGCCACAGCTCAGCATCTGCATGCAAATGTTTCCCTTTGCACCAAAATACAGCTGATATGCAAATAATGGTGAGGTTGTGGGCTATAAGATGAGGAGTGCTGAAAACACACGATGGTGAGGAGGACACAATGCTGTGAGATACAGCGGCAGTTTAGTCAGACCATCATCTAAAATAGGACAACTCCATGGACAGCTAGAAATTTAAAAAAAAAGCCAAAATCTGGATTCCCTTATTATGTTTCCCATTGCCTATCTTTGTCACATTTAAATGGCAACGATCCACAGAAATGTCCCTGTATCAAACAAAGCACTAACCTTGATTTGCTCCGTGGAAATGTTAAGAAAAGTAAAAATGCTGCAAACTGAGCTAAAATTCATGAAATGCCAAATGATTCAGGGTGTGTTTACTGCTGGCAGATTTGCAGCTGTGTGCTTTATTTACTTACTGACGGCATCACACAGACGCCCAGATATCCAAATATCCAACACCTATAGATGGAGGCATGGGGGAACACTTGCTTCAAATCATGTCATTATTAAATTCCTAGCTTAAAACCATACCCAGTTTTATGAAAGTTGATTTCACTCCACCTTCAAGAAACCATCATTCTTATAAGGAACATAAACTGTGAGCTTTTGAAATTAAAGATCAGGGTAAACTTCTGTTATCTGAACACTAATCTCTGTCCAAGCCGCTTGCAACTCTGGCACAGACATTCACATTCAGTGTTTTATGTATCCTCCCCCTGACTCCCCGGTGCACCTCATCTACCCTGGGCTAACACAAACCTCCTCTTATGTGGCTTCCCCTTTTCCCCAGTGCAGGATCCACATCACTGAGGCTGCAGCCGATGCAGAGGACCTTTTTTTTTTCCCACCTCTGCTGCCACGTTAAGCCAAGATTTATTCATCTCCTCAACCCAAATGTAATTTTCACCATGTTGGTTTGTGAAAGTTGGGGGAATGAGGCTTGACTTTTTTCTCTCTTTTTTGGTGCTTTTAAAGTCAAGTCTGTTCAGCTGGGATAGTTAGAGAGTACGCTCCAACATCAACACCAGTACCCCAAACTCACCAAGCCAGCTAAGTGATTTATTAGCCTTTTTTTATTGAGAGGGTGAGAGAGTCACACGTAAGAATAACACCAAGTCCGTCTGCAGTGTTATGGAAAGTTAACATGGGTTAGCCATTTAGCAATTTAATGAGAGTATATTTTCAGCGAAAGTTCATTTGATAAGTGTTGTTGTCAGCAGGATTCTCTGCTTACTATCAAAACATTTGCATTTGTGTCTTAATTAAAAGGTATTTGGTCTTTAGGGATAGCGTCAATTCAATAACGAGTCTTTGCAGGTTTCTGCAGCATGGTGTCAGACTACGTGTCACCATCGCCTGGAAAAAGCCATTATGATGCTTTTGTGTCATTTTAATGTTATGAATAAAACGCCTCCAAGAACTTGACTTTTACATCAATCTGAGTTTCAAACTGCTTCCCAGAGATAAACTTTGTAGCACAATCTTGGCAGATTCTCACGCCAGATAATGGTTTCCATGAACGGGCCTGACACTCTGAACTCAGCAGCAGAAAAAGAACGGTCTTCGCTGTTGCAGGGTGAGTAAATGCACCTTATAAAACCCAGGAAATTACATGTAATAGAATTGATGTACCATTCTGTGGTTGCACTCAGGAGACACACAGACTTCAAGGAGACAGCTCACAGCAATCACAGCCAGTGAATCATAATGTTTGAGAAAAAGGCAGGATCGACAGACGGAGCGAGAGAGAGAGGTGAAGAAGCAGATCTGAACCAATCGGGTGGATGACAGCTAAAGAGACACTTGATAGAGAAGAGAAAGTGCTAGAAGAAGCTTGAGGAAGGCGTGAATGCCAAAAACAGAATCCCTTCACTGAGTTCTCCACTCTTCCCACAGACAGATGTCTGAGGGGTAACAGTTTCACAACATCCCTTCTAAAGAGCTACAACTTCTCCTGCCTGTTCTCTGGTGATGACTCAGTCCGCCTTCTGCCCCAGGGGAACCTTCTAGTCCTGTGTCTTCAGGACAATCCATCCCAAAAGATGGGCCTGTGAAACACATGTGCATGAGTGAGTCTTGGTGGCTCAGATCCACGTGTCATAATACGCCGAGAAGCTGTGTTCCTCCTTCATAACTGACCTGAGTGAATATGTATACACACCCACGCGCACAGACAGCAGTCGCATGCACGCTGCTCGTGCTCTCTGGCTCTTTTTCATGCAACATTTGTGTCAGCTGAAGGTAAAAAGGCCTTGCATTTCTGGACTTTTAATAGAGGACACAAATCTTTCTGGCTAAACGTCTCACATCGATTTGCAGCTTTGCACGCAAAGCATCTCCATTAAATTTGTTGTGGGTAGCTCAGGAGTTGCAGATCGAGTTGAAGGAAAGCATTTTTCTTCAGTGCTGAAAAAGGTCTTGTGAATGCTCTTTTCTCAGAACTTATTGATAAACAGATAAGCCTGATTTTACAAGCAAACACTTCCCTCATTTTTTCCTATCATAATCAAACTGTAGGATCTGTGAGGCTTTCTTATTAAACAACATCTTTATGAAAAATCCCTCGTGCCCCACAAAGGTAACACCTGCGGGGTCCGATTCATTGAGGAATAAGCTGTAAATGTGTCGGCTCAACCCTAAAGTTCCGCTGTCAGCGTCACTTTAGCAAATTTATGTAGTTGGTTGGTGACTGCTCCTGTAAATACACTGTAGATCATCTATAATGTAGCAGACTGATTCAGAAACATGCTCCAAGTCCACAAAAAAGGGGCAAAGTGGTCTGAAAAGCTTAAAAAGATTCATAACAAACAGGATTACATTCATATACACAAACACAGAACACTGAGCATATAAACTACAGTCAACTCTCTGTCTTTTTATTTGTGCAAACTTTATCAAATGATTTTTCTGACTAGCAATAAAGCAGTCTTTATTTTACTTGGCTGGGCATCCGTCCCACACATAGCCCCCTTCCCAGCCCGATCCCTCCAACCGCACTACAGCAGGATCAGTTTTCTCCCCCGAATCCCACTGAAGTGCTGCCATGTCGGCTGGAGACAATCAGCTGAAACGCTCCTTAGATATTCCTGCTCCTTTTCAAAAGCCCCAAATTCAATTTATGGACACATTTATTACCGTGTCTGTCAGTGACTAAAAGGCAGTTTCATAATCAGGAGCACACATCTGATCCGGTCACAGCAGGCCGCCTCACTCGGCCAACATGTGCTCTATTACACGGTCAGAGTCAGCCGATCAACGGAGGGAAAACATGAGCAAACAAAAGATGAGGTCGTTAGACACGCAATGGAGGCTCTTAGATGTAGAACACACAAAAAAAAATAAAAAATCTGATCTGATTTAAGAGAACGACCATAGAGACAAAATACTCTGCACCAGATCAGGGACCTCGACCGAGCGATGAGGGATCGAATAACTGCACATTATATTCACACGTCTCCCTGACAAAACCTAAATGGGATCCTTTTGTCATCTAACAATGTCACTAAGTAGCAAAGGGCTTCTCTAAAAGACGGAACAAGTTTTCAGTCATGTTGAGGCCTTGTGTCCTAATAGTTTCCATTGTTTGTCAGATTTTTTTTTAAAAACTAAAAACCACATGAAATCTGTGTTTAAACTCCAATAAAGCAGACAGAGAGTGGTTTGTTAGGACCAGCTATAACAACACCGAGGGCTGAACGATTTACTATCCCTGCTCAGCTTGTGAAACATAGATTCTAATGAGTGCTCTGCAGGCAGCACGTCACTCAGATCTGGAACACAGTGGCCTGGACCAAGACCCGGTGATTGAGGGCTTTGGTGTGTAGGAGACGCGCACGCCGCAGACCGCAGACTCCAATCAGTGGTTCATGGACCAGTGGTTGAACAGCGTGTCAGTGATGTCTGAGAGCCACTGTGCACATATACACACACTTGTCCAAGCGGGCTGAATTCCCCTGAGCTGCACACCTCAGGCCCAGGATATAACTGAATGTGCAGAAACGTACACGTAAGGTCTGGCAAGATCATAGAGTCGTAAAAAAATTAGACAAAAAGTGATATAAGCTCTAGCTGGAGGCCGAAATTAGACGGCAAATTGAGTTAAGGAAACGAAGCGTGTCCTTCATTAACTAAAAGATCACATTTTACCACTGGAGCAACACATTTACTGGTGCAGGGGGCTCTGTGAAACCTCAACAATAAAGATTCTCAGTTTGCCTTCCAGGGTAATTAGGGGAAACTATCACCTGACAGCCACATGCCCTGAACTTGAGTCAGAGCCTAAATATCACCATGGTGAGCACACATGGAAAGTATGTGCACAAAGTTGCATAAAAGGAAACAAAATTCATTTTCAAAATTGCCTGCCTGTCCCCTGTGTTGGTTTTGGATGAGGTCTCTGGGCTCAGGGATTTCTGGAGTCTGTGCCAGGATCCTTAAAAAGTAGTAACCGATACCAGCACCCCTCCTGTGCACAGCCTGAAATGTTCTGTTATTAAAATGGGAGCAAATCCCACTGGAATGTTTTACACGTTTACTAGATGTATGTCAAGGTGAGAGACAACACTAGTGAATTATGGGTTGGATTTGGACCCGGGGAATTGAGGCTAGGGGCAGGCTACAAGAAAAAGAACCCGAGGAGGTGACAGTTTTGACTGCCAGGAAATAAATCTACTCCCCACCCCGGTAAGCACAACATGTTGCACAAAAACCACAGTGCCCCCTACAGTTAAAACTCACACATGTCAAACTTTATTGGCCCAAATAGTAAATGCCAAAATGATAAATAAAACAGTATCAAGAGTCCTGCTGTGGGGAGTTTAGTAGGAAAGATCAATGAGTGGCTGTCCGCAGGGAGCAAGCTAAAAGCATCGGTGCCATCTGCAGAAGCAGTGGGTTGACATGGCACCCTAATCTCTTCTGGTTTGTCTGTTTGGGGTCCAGGACGTCCAGCGGGCTCAGTGACAGCTGCACATTGAAGCAAATCTGAACTGTGCTTGCAAACAGAGCAACTGCAGACTGATGACAAACGTGTTGTTTGGGGAAACGAGTTCTCTCATTCTCCCTCTCTCTCTTTCTCTTGTTCACTCTATCTGATGTTTTTTTTGGGGGGTTGTTTTTCTCTATTTTAGTGGGATCACAAGTCTGGATATACTAATGAGAGAAAAAGAGCACCAATTAGGGGTGTAGACCATGTTAGCCTCGGTTATTTCCAAACCACTTTAAATGTGTAATAAATGATCAAATGAGACAAGTCTTTTTAAGCTCACAGTCAGATTTTGTCTTCCTCTAAAGTGCAGCGACTCTAATAACAGAACGGCCCTTTGATTTAACTCTCAGTAACGGGCCAGTGGGCTGCACACACAAAACTTTCTGCTGCTTGTGGTGGTTAATCAGAGAGTTGGAGGCACTTGAGTGGGTCCCATTTGGGGGCTTGAGGTTGAGGTTTTAGTGTGAAGCTGATCCATGAGGCCCTGATATTTGTGTATTTATAGAAAGCACATCCTCCAGAAAAGTTCAGTGAGATAAAGATAAAAGCATATGAAACAGACATTCTGTATGCAGCTCTCTCATGCTGGGTCAAATAAGAGTTCTTTTTTCTTTCCATTCGCTACATATTTTGGTATCTTGCTGATAGAAAAACATGGAACATAAACCACGTTAATTATCCAGCGTCAGGAAAAGGAAAATCAACTTTTTTGTTGTTGTTGGTTTCTGATAGCAGTTTATCCAACCAGACTTCTGTTACTTTAAAAAAAACAGTTTAATGTCAGACTTACAGCTGCTTCTTTCAAGCTCTCACAAAGAAACAGTAAAACATGGAACAACATGCAGGATTAAGCTGAAGTGGAAAGACTGAAACAAGAACATTAGGGAGCAGGAAATCAGAAAAAGCTATGCACTTTCATTATTTATTTTTCTTGAGCTTAGTTTTTTGGGATATGCTGGTGTGTCAGAGTCCATCATTGTATGGTTCTTTATAATTATACAGCTCCCCACATGTATGTAATAGCATCTGCTGTGCAGACATGGCACGTGCCTGCTGAATCACTGGAGTCTGTGGTTTCACTAATCGCGCCTACCTTCCTTTTAATTATTGGCTTCTGCTTTTCGTAAGCAATAGCTTTAATCAGACGGTCAAGCAGAGCAACATTATTCCTTTTCACTGTTACGCGTGTCTACAGGGTAACAATGTCAGGTTGTAAATGTCTCCCTACTGAGCTGGACTGAGCAGAGTCATGCACAGCCAAAGTTTAGTTTGGGGAAAGGCAACCACAGCACCCGGAGGGCGGAGGAAACTTTCCTTCTGCATTCAGTGGAACGTGTTTCAGCACCAAAGGGACACAAATGCAGTATAAAATTGTAAACTGTTGGATGATCAGCGACAGGAAAATTATTGTCTACTGTTTTTTACTTCCAAGGAAGGAAAATGTTAGAATGGGAAGTCCCTGTAATTGTAATTCTACTTTCTGTTATCTGGATTATGCGAATCATGTGCACGTGTTCCTGAACATGGGACGCCAGCCTCACAGATCACTTTACAGGGATCACAGGAACATCTGTTAGGCAAACGGAATAACAAAACCGAACCAGGTTTTTACATGTTCACTGGAATTCAATTAAAATCTGATTAGTAGAAGCATTAGGGGAATGGCTTTGTGTGCCATTAGGCGATATTTGCCACGATCCCTTGGCCTGGTCAGGTTACTGTGCGGATTAGACCCAACAGGATAACCTTTGACCCCTCAACAGGTGTCTGCGGGAAGGATGGGACTGCGTTTATGTCACCAAACCAAGTGGAATTCACAGCTCCAGCAGCAGACAATGGTCAACTCATGCCATTCCAGAGGACTTTCCAACTTTGTAATCACATGTGCAAGTATGTGCATAGCCCACATACTCAAAAATAATGAACTGCATGTACTGGACTCCCACTCATCCTCATTCAAATGTTGTATTTGAGTTTTTTTAAACCTTAAAAAAACTTAAACTTTGTATAATCTTTGTTATATGTAGATAATTTGTATAATAGTGGTCCTGTTAGAAAAATCTAATTGATTCTTGACATGTCACAATGGTCACGTGGGAAAAGTCACATGCCGACTGTAACCAAAATGGGATTCCCGCAATGTCAACTCAAACACATGTGGTAAAAGTGCATATTCTGTAAAACAACGGCTCTGTCAGCATGCATTGCGGTGAACAAAAGCCAGCATGTCTGCATAGGATTCAAAAAGGAAAAAGAAACGTCTTGAAAAAGGTCTGTGATTTCAATATTCTCCATCATCCATCAGATTAAAAACAACAGTGTCTGTTCTGACTTGTACTGGATGTCACACAAAATCCCACATGAGAGTGACGCGTAGGAACAGGAGCATTTACATAATAAAAGAAAAAGAAGGAAACAAAAATCCCCAGCTGGTTCCATTCGGCACTGTTTACCATGGTTTTAGCCACAAGACTAAATAGGTCTGTGTTTGTCTTCACCGTGCAGTTCGGGGCAGCTCCAGCCCCGAGACCTTTACTTAGGCAGAAGGTGGAATAAACAGCTTTCCCGAGGGCATGAGTGGTGGATTCGTGAGGCACTGGGAGAGGTGAGTGGAGGTCTTACTGGCTGAGCTGTTATCACAGTCCAGCACTGCACAGGCACAGAAACACTACTTATGTTTAGATTTTTATGTTTTCCATTGCAGCATTACTGCATAATCAGAACGGGCTACTTTCCACGCTTGGCTGAGCTCACATTACAAATTATGTAAAGACATGGGGAACAAAGTCAACAGTGTTTTTGCTCCTGATATGCAGAGATTTGTTTCAAGCCGTGAGGTAGGACATGCATGGAAGTGTTTGCTCACAGCGCTCAGCTGAGGCCATTTGCTGTGGTGACTAGCATCTCTGACGACTGGGGCAGAAATGAGAGAGGCAGAAATGTTCAAAAACAAAGTCAATCTGTACTTCCCAGCAGCTTGGAAGCGCTTCTGAAGGACGGCAGATACGCACTTGCAAATACACTTGAGTGAAATTCCCTCATTTAGAGATCATGACCTGTTCTCACAAGTGCATTATCTCTGGAAGAAAGCCTCCGTGCTGCAGAATCAATTAAAAGAAGGAGACAGAAAGGAGGGATTAAAAAACAACTGCGAGTGCACGGCTGATAAAAGTGTTTGAAATCCTCATTTATCAGATAAAATGATTATCCTCAAAAGTAGATGATGTGGCTATTAAAAACAATGGAGCAAGATTATGGGAGTCTTTTAAAGTTCACGCTTAAATGTCAGAACTCATCGATTGTTGCGGCTTAAGTTAGGAATTGAGTTATAAATGCTAAATGAGAATAGACTCGATACTTTCTTTGTTTTCCTCTCTGTCAAATACACCGAATGTATGATTTGGTTCCATTTTAAAAACCCAAAGTTGTGCAGCATGAAGGACAATTATAGACCAGATTAATTGGAAGAGGGGGGAAAAGAAATCTCCTGAAACATCCATCCATAAGTCTCTGCATGGAAGAGGAATATCCATATAATAAGAAGCAGATTATGTTTTAGTCTTTATCAACACAAACAGACACAGTGGGGCTCAGCAGAAAATCTATATTCTCTGCAGAGTACACAGTTTGATATCCCCACCATCATGTCCCGTTGAATCCATTAATCATTTACTGACAAGGCGGCGAATGTAACTCCACTCTGAGAGAGGCGTCACAGATAAAGTCTCATCAGTCAGACTTCTGCTGTGTGACAGCAGATCACAGCTGAGGAGCATCACACTTACAAAGTCTTGACGCATGAGCAGGTTCCGTAATGTGTCGCGGAGATCAGCGTGTCACATTATGCTTTGGTTTCGCCAAAGAATATGTTCTCAGTGTGCAGTAAGCTGAAGGAGTTGCGCTGGATCAGACGGTGACCTTTCAGCAGGAGCGTCAGAGACCAGTAGCGGGAGTGGACCTGGGACAGTGATGCGGGCCGGGCTTGAGGTAACCTCACTGCGGGTTTGCTCCAAACCATTTCACTGAGTTCTAACAATAAAAAGCGAGCTCAGCTGAGGTGGAACGCTACGGTTCCTGGGAAAACCTGGACAATCACCGAACACGTACCATTCATTCATACAGTCGTGGCGGTGGACGGATGATCGTGGACACTGCGGAAGCCAGTGTTGAGTTGGACACATTCCACTATTGCAATTTTATTGTTGAGTCCACACCAAGAAACAAAACAGATAGAAGCGTTGCTCTATAAAATGGATGGAAAAACACAAAAGCTTAGTGTATTTACTGTTCCTCACCTCAACAACACTAGAATGCCACTTTATATAAATATATGTATTGGCATATTTTGATTGTCAATCTAAGGTAACGGCATTTTTCAGCACATGAAGGAGAACCCTCTGAGGAAGGTGTCTAGGTTCTATAACAGTGGTTGCTGGCATAGTTGACGTTCATCTTAGTTTACCCACCTTTTGATTCACCTCTGCAGCGCCGGCCGGGAGGGAGCTGATGTGGAGTAGACAGGTGAGGGGCTGCTTTGTTCTGAAGTGAGGCTGACAGTCTCTTTATCTCCTCCTGTCAGACAGAATACTGTTTGATCTGCAGCTTCACTCTGTCTTCTATCTCTGGTCAGATGACCTCAGCCCACGAGAACAGGCTGCTGTAACGGTCCCACCAGTCGCTCTAAGTGTTCAGCTCCATCTGGCCGCCTGCGTGTTTCATACACACACACACACACACACACACAAGGAGAACTTCTAAGTAGTAAACAGGACTACATACATGTGCTGCACATGTGCTCGCATGATATATATTACATACTCACAGCGCACTTGAAGTCTGGCCTTGGCCCTTGCTCCACTACCAGAAGTGTCTCTTCTCTTTTGCAGGATGGGTGTCTGTTAGCAACACACATCACAAACGGCAATTAAAAGGGATGTGCAACACCGGCTCTGTATGGGGAGAGAGAGTGGAGACGAGAAGAAAAGCAAAATGAGATGGGACATGAGTGAGCGAGACAAAAATGAGAAAGAGAGAAAGTATACAAGGGAAAATGTACAGCACCACCTCTCCTTCAAAACCACGACTGATACTGTGTCTATTGATCTTTATTACAATAGCGGCAAGCTGTAAAATGTTTGATGGTTTTGTACAGATCTTAGTCCCCCTCATTCATAATTACTGCTACACATGTAGAACCAAGGGCAACTTCAGAAGGGGCGCTGTTTGAAAAGCTGCTGCCAGACTGCTGGGATGATGGGAAATCTCGGCGGGGCCTCACGGTAGCTCCGAGCCCTTAGGCTATCGTTCCTCCTGCCGAACACCTGCAGCAACTTAAGTTTTACAAAGATCAAATTATGGAGCTGATTTCAAACAAGAAATGAGGCCAACTTCATCCTTTACCTGCAAAGTAAGCCTGCTTTGTTTTGATTTGAGAGCCGAGGCTTGCTAAGAAAAGACAATAGTGCTCATTTTGTGTGAAATTTAAGTTGGGCTTTCTCATTTAATGTTAACAAATTCACATCTTTGTTTGTGCCCTGTGTAACATCCTCCCACATCTCGCTGCCTTGTTAGAGCTGAACCGAGGAGAAGTTTGGGCTGACAGGCACCGGAATACCGACTCTAACTCATAACGTTCCACACCTAGAGAAAGAGTTTCAGCTGAACAAACAAGCAACTCAAAGTCAGAAAAACTTATTATCCTCTGCTCTGGATTCTAGGACAGAAGTAGGCGGTAGAAGAGCCAGACCTCCAGGCTGGCATAGGATGTCCATCCTCTATATCTGTTCAAATTTTAATGTCTTTTGCACGTTTGAGCCAGGGGAGAGGAGGAGAGAGAGGGGACAAAACCGACCGGTGATACAGCAAATAATACAGATTTGAAGGCGTCGCTGCTAGTGTCAACTTGGACGTTGCGTGCTGATAGCGCGGTGCTTTAAATGTTCAATCAATGCCTCATGATCAATCAGTGCCTTTACAGCAGCTGAACAATAGGTAGAGAGACGATTTAATAAACAGGAGATGACTGAAACTTACATTATAAAGTTTATTTTTCAGTCATTAAAACAAATAACTCAAGAGTTCTCAAGAAAAATCCAAAGCCTTAATTTGTGATGAACAGGATTTCAGTTCAATATGACATAACAGAGACAGACAAAGATGCACTGAGACAACAGGAAGAGAGACGAGAGGACAAAGACTGCATAGATGGAATAGAGCAGCGCAGCGCTGTTGTTTCCACAGTCTGGCCTGGCACACACTGAATAATGCAGCATCCTCTCTGCAGCTGGGTAGAGAGAGGGGTGAGGATGGCACTGGATTTTGCCCCCTGGCACTGTTGAAGATATGAATAATGAAAAGGTTAAACGCCTGCGTTAAGAATGCATTAGCAGCGGCGCTGTTCAGAAGTCGGCGCCGTTTTTGATGTGGACCTTACAGGACGTAGAGACCTGATGCCTCTGTGGTCCAGCACTTCTGCAGCAGCGCGGGATCACAGCCGTGATCCGCGGCCTCCCGCCAGAAGCCGCAGCCTCTGGAGTCCCGCGGATGCTCCCCGCTAATTATCATTCAGCAACCACGGTGTCGATTGCCACCGGAAAGAGAAGTAAAGTTTGGGCTCTTGAAAGCAGCGGTTGATAGCAAAGGGGCTGGGGAGGAAAAGGGCAGAAAAACAGCACATGATACACAGTATACAGGAAGCATTTTCACAGAGCACATCATGTATAACTCATGAAGTCCTGACAGAGCCGTGTACACATTCTCCATTCCCTTTGGCTGTCTCCAGCTGGCAGTTGGCACAAGCCCGGGCGGACAAGTTGTTCTGGCCTTTCTCTCTGTCCGATGCTCTCTTTCACTCTTTAGTCTCCGCGGGATCTGGAGGTAAGAGGTTACACCTGATGGAAACAAGGCAGGGCTGTAGCCAAGCTGGGCCACCCTGCTGGTTTCACTGGTGAAGCTGGATGCCCGCAGTTCTGCAGCAGTGTCTTACAGTGGGCCCTGTGTTTAGACAGTCTGACAGATCTCAACCTGAACACCCCAAGAACCCGGGGACTCTAGCTCCACGCATACATCACCCAGCCAACATCTACATCCTCCTCTCTACTGGTCTGTTTTTACGAAGTTGACTTGGTTTGTGTCTCTTCATCCTTCCCAGCTTGGAATCTCTTTCCTGAGTTCTCCCTCTGTTTCACTCCCCGAGTCCCCCTTCAACTCAGCTCGCTATCATTCTCTCATGTTTCTCTCTCTGTCTCTCCCCCCTCTCCTTTTGAGATTCAATAAGAGCCCTGGAGGAAGGAGAGAGAAAACGGGGGGTGTAAAAACATCTATGGCTTTATTTACAAAGGGCCCAGGTATTGCCTGGTGTTAAATCCGGGGGAAATGATTTATTTTCCGCCCATGTGTGGCACTGATCCCCGAGGCGTAACTCAACAGTGGACCGGCTTCATGCTCGCAATTTACGGGGGCTGCTGAGGCTCATAAAGGAAGAATGGATTAATCTGGAACACGACATAAACAATATGACTCTGACAGCCCTATTAAAACCCGTGGTACTCAGCATCAATTTTCTTCCGCCTGCACTCTCGCTATCTATCTATCTTTCTCTCAAGGCCTGGTGGGAGGCCGACTGGTAGCTCTGGAGTAGTGACCAAAGCTCGGACTCTTGTTATTGTGATTCCCAGAGTATCAGATTCAGAACAGGGGCAGTTGTGCATCCACATATAGCAACCGGACCTTTTAACTGTTTAGCCTTTGGACATCATCGGGGGTATCGGGTGTACCCCGTCCAGGGTGGAGGCTCCCACAGTGCTCGTTAGGGCTGAGCCAAGGAGGTTTCCTGTCCCAGCACCGGTGGCCTCTCATTTTCCATGAGCTGGGCTTCTTTTGGGAATGTGCTGCGCTCACTTTCTGTTGGCAGGGGCCTCCGTCTTCAGCTATGTGTGCAAATTTGTCAGGGAAACACGTTGCACATGTGATACATGATATGGATCAGTCGTGGATGCACAGGCGTGCACACAGACATACATAAACAGTTGTCAGCTGCTCTCTGACCCCATGGGAAGAGGTTACTCAGTAACCATGCCCCCCCCACCCCCTTGGTGTGTGTCGTGCGCACACACACTCGTGTGCACACGCATACACTTGTCATTTGGCTCCATCTCTGTCATGCACAGGTGTATTCTAACCCACACTCAGACAGCATCAGTCCAACCCCAGAAGCTTTTAGCACATTTATAAACAGAAGCTACTGACTGGTTTTAGAGAGATAAAAAGAGAAAGAGACCAAAAAAGGAGAGAAAATATTTCACAACAAGAGGGACAGTTAGCATTTTACGTCGAGCAATGGTTGGAAACATCAAATGCATCATTCAGGGAAGAAAAATCCCTGAAATTGAAATTGATGGGTTGATTAGACTGCAGAGGTTGTTTGTGCTGCCCCCTCTACTCACCCTGCAGAAAAACACAGCACATGAAAAAAAACGGGGGCAAAACAAGGCGTGACCTATGTCCATGAGCCAAGCATTCCATTTATTTAGCCCTTATCACAAAAGCTGATCTGAAGAGGCAGCTACACACTGATAACGCCCCAGGATAATAGCAAGACCAGACAGGGTTGGACCAAAAAAAAAAGAACCAAATAAAGAAAAGTGCACTTGGGAACTTCTTGACATTCATTCATTCTCTCTCTCTCTCCCTCTTTCCACACAAACAGATGTCAAAATCAGACTTTTTTTTTTTGTGGAAACTTTTCCAGAGGTTGTTTTTTTTTAACTGACAGCTCTCTTTTTTGAACCTGTAATTTAGTGGATCCCTATCAATAAGTGAGAGAATAGCTTTGTGGAATGTCTGGCCTGACAGCAAACAAGAACCAGGGCCTATCTGCAACAAACAGACAGAATAACAAACACCGTTGCTTGTGCGAGCTCACAGAACAAACCAGCTCATCATCCATGCACTGGTACAGCGCCGTTGAGGCTTTGATTGAGACCGCTGGACTGAAGCGAGTGTGTGTGAGCTTCAGGCATCGCCAAGGAAAAAGTTTTAATGATCGGAGCGGCTTGAGCAGTCTTTGTTCTTGTACAGTGGTAATCTCCAGAGCTCTGAGGGCAGTAAAGATCACCAATGCCCCCCTTCTTGAAAGCAGGTCCATTATAGCTCCAGTCCATATCAGCAGGGCCCTACAGCCGGTGTCGCACCATTTCCTATTGCTGATTTATGGCTACAAGGCTCATGGGGCGTTAGCATATTCTCACACACTCTCACACACACACAAAACCAATGAGGCTTAAATTGTTCCTGACCTGAGCTCAACTTGCTGCACCAAAGGTAGCCAAACCTGTCTTCAAGGGCGTCTTATCACACTCACAGTCCCCCTTTCACCTGCAGATTAGTGCACAAGGCTAAATGGCCCAGCCAGAATGAGACCGTATCTCTATTCACACAAATGGAATACAAATGGACTTATATGTATCTTCAAAAGGGAATCTTCATTCCAAACCCTCTTATCCTAACGCCAGTAACTCCGGATGACAGTTGTGTCATCTTATTTTCTTTTGTCAATCAAAACGGCTTCGTCCTTCATCCGGAAGCTCTGACGACCGCCGTCCCGGGGGCGCTCTGGGAGTCAAACGTACTGCAACTGTCAGCGGCCACTGGCGAGACTTCGACAGAAGGAACGCCGGGACGTTCGGAACTCATTTCATTTCCTGGTTGAACCGTCCGGCAGCAGAAGTCAAATGTGAGAACAAGTGTTTACACAGGAAAGCTCAAAGGAAACGGAGTGTCACACTTTTCCCCAAACAGAAACAAGAGCAACAGGATGGGTGAGCTTTTGAGGAGAGGGGGGTAAATGGTCAGCTTATGTTACAGGGATGCAAAGGGACAGCAGCATGTGGTAATGCCAATAACCAGCAGTTACACCAGCGTCCTCAGCCTTAATCCATCTGCAGCCATCATCATCCATTTGTTCCATAAATGGGCGGCCATCTTCCCTCTGCTCCCCCTGGATACAATGAGATAGAGTGAATGTGATGGAACGCTTGTAAAGGCAATGCTGTGTGTTGCAACGTCTAGCCTTTTGTTTCTCAAGATGACAAAAAGATTTCACGATTTCTTTTCGTGGTGCTGTGCCGTGTAGCCCAGCTTTATTCATCATCACTGACTTAGGAGAGTGTCCAGAGGCGTTTCACACCGTATCCATATTTAAGGGCTGGAACTTACTGTCAGGGCTTAGCCCCGGGCGCACGAACAACCGAGCCTTATATGTATTTATATATATATATATATATATATAAATATATATGTTGGAGGGGGGGCAGCCAGAGAGGCCACCGGTGACCATTTATTTATGAAGTCAAGGCTCCGTGGCAACAAGCGATCCACTCCAAAACAACTTAAAGCGCTTATAACCAAGCTGAATATTTCATCTCTCGGCTCCTTTTGAGTTGTCTTCAAAGTGGAGGAGCGAGGGGGAACGAAAGCGAGGCCCCACCGGTGATGCAAGACCAGCCCAGTCAGAGTAAACAGGTGGAGCCTGGAGGGCGAGGAGGATGAGGAAGTGATGGGTGAGAGACCTGCACAAGGTCAGGGGAAGGAGAAGCTTAGTATTCCCTCTGTCCGTCTCATCTGCAGCTCATTCTGTCTTATCCATCACAGTCAAGAAAAAGAATCTAAAACCTTTTATCTGTCTATTAAAGGAAGTTTTTTTTTTAAATGAAAGGAAAGACAAAGTTGGTGTCGGAAAACAAAATATGGTTGGACACAGATTTTCTGCTGAGGTCATTGAGAAGCCAGGACACAGAGCGGCGTCTCAGCTCAGTGAGAACGTAAATGCATCCGCAGAAGGCAGCAGCCAGGGCTGATTCTCTGCTCCTCCACCTTCGCTTTGCTCTCTTTCATTTTGATCTGTCTATCCACGGTCTGTGTGTGAGGAGAGGAGGCTGACAGGTGGCTGTGTGCAAAGGTATTGAGGCCTATGAAATATTTACCAAAGCAATAATGACTCCCCGGACAGCGAGTGTGTGCGTGTGTGTGTGTGTGTATGTGTGTGTGTGTGTGTGTGTGTGAGGGACAGTAGAAAGCATCCATCTTCTTATTTTTGCACTTAAATTAAGAATGCAAACTGCAGGATTCTAAAATAAACATTTGGACATTTAAATGGAGCCACATCTAGTATGAAAACTATTTTGTTCTAAAGATGCTTTTTGAATTTGTGCATATTAGACTCAGGTTATTCCCTGTTTTGTTTCAGTGATATAATGAGAGAAACATGGAAACCAGCCGAAAATGCAAATGAATGTTATCACTATTAACATGTACTATAGGCAAACGCTGCCACGTTTTTGATCTGTTCCTGCACATATTTTCATAAGCTGTTCGCATGTGTGAAACACGACCCTCTCACGGGCTCTCAGACTGCAGAGGATGGGTGCTCCCTGCAGTGACTCCTTACTGCACAGGCCTCTTCTTGAATGCAGCCTGAAACCGGCACCACGCTGAGGTCCAGTTGGAGCCGGACAGCTCTGTTTTTCCTTCGTAGCACAACCAGGATGCTGAGCTCCAGTAGGCCAGCGGTCTGACAGGAGGGGGGAAGGACGGGCTGCCTGAGTGAGGCGGAGGTGGGGGAGGGGGGTCTATAGGCTAAAAGGGGTCTATAGAATAAAGACATTAACTGAAAAATGTGAATTTGTTTGACTCTCAGATACAATCCTAATTATCACCTCTGTGTTTCAGCATCACCATCAGTCGTAGCCAGAGTCTTTCTGTTCCTGATACTTCCTCACCACAGCCGGAGCAGCGGGTCGTTCTGTGCTGCGAGCCGGCTTAGAAGATTTATGTCAGATTGTGAGTATGCGTCCAAAACACGACACACCCTGTGTACTCCCTGAAGCGAGAGACAACACTTCCTGATCAGCAAGCCTGACATGCTGGACAGGTGACCTCTGACCCCACTCCATTTCACCTGAGTCGCAGCCTGACCCTTGCTGCCCGGTTCTCCAGCTTCTGGGGGGTCACCGGGGTCACAGTTGACACAGCAGTACTGTGTTATGCTGAGCTGCGAGAGCCTCAACACATCAACAACACCCTTTCACTCAGGAAATCAGTGTCAAACTAACTGGACTGTACGGCCGTGTGTGCTGGCATGTGTGTAAATGCGTGCAGAATTTATTTTACTGAGATGCTCTGAGTCCACAGTTATTGTTTAGCCTGGACAACTAAAGAAGAAACCAAAAAAAAACCCACAAATAAACAAACCAGACTTCTATTTCTTTGTGACGCATAACAATCTTTTTTTTCTTTTTTTTACGATTAGCTAACAAAAAATATTGACTTGCTGAAATTCTGTATGCTCATATGATCAAGGATTTTTTTTTTGGAATCAAATCAAATCCAACTGGTGTGATCCACATCTGCCCTGCACAATAAGAAGGGGAGGAATAAATGAATAAAGACGAATCATCAAAAAAATCGATGTGAGCGAGGGCAAAAATATGGCTGAAGCTAAGCAACAATAGCAGTGCTGTTTCTTGAGAGAGACAGATGTAGTTCCAGAGGAAGCAGACGGCCCAACACTTATTAGCATGCATGCTTTTACGGGCCGGCCGGCCGCAGCAGTCAATGCTCTCCACTTTATTTATCAGTAAATAGAGACAGACGGTGATGAAGAGCCGGTATTGACTACCTGTAGCCTTTTAAACAGAAATCAATGGCAGGGGTGGAGCACTGAGATGGGGGGCATTAACTCGCTAATATCGCCTTATGAAATGAGCCAGGCCAAGTGCACGTGTGACGCCGGATCTTCACCGCAGACAACATCCTTGTTTTAAAAAGGCGATTACTTTCCCTGTGACCGTCAGGACCCACCAGCTGTCAGCATTATCTACAAGAAGATGCTCCGTGATGCACCTCCATTGATTAGCCGAGCGGTCGTGTAGCGGCTTTTTTTTTTTTTTTAGAAAAGCGTTAGATTGGGTGAGTCACAGCTCGCGGAGCCGGATCGAACACGAGCATGTGTCCCGGTGTACGTGACATGTGGGGAGGGTGACACAGCTCTCCGACTAACTGAAGGAGCCCAGATTTGCATCAACAGCGTGCGCAGGCTGAATGTGTCCGACTGTAGTGGGTATTGATCGAGGGCGGGCAGCCGGGGTCGGTGTACATGTGGTAAAAGTGGAGATGTTGGACTGAGACGGTAAATAAAAGAAATAGGAAGGACAGGACGGTGTGACCGGAGTGTTGGAGAGAGAACTTCTGTGCAATTATGAGCCTTTCTTCCTTAAAATGCAAAGGTGTTGACAAAATTTTGCCTGTATTTTTTGAAGAAGTAATGCACTTCATGTACAATGTGCACAGAGGTGTGCACGTTAGAGGTGTTTTCCTGCCCAGATCGTGACATCACCGTGGAATCGTCCTTTTTTTTTAGTGCTTCATCATTTTTGGGGTCATCTTTATTAAAAAGTCTTTATCGTCTGCTTCCCTGCACTGTCTGCTCCAGTCAGCCACAGAAATACCTCAACCCCCCCCCCACTCCCCAATAACCCTACAGCCACCCCCCTCCCCTTCCCTGAACAGGGACTGGCTGAGCTAGAGCTCTTCACCACCTGCTGCCGAGGCAATTAAGAGTTTAACCTGGGATGCGGCCTGGGGAATCCTGAGAGAGCGTCCAGTCAAATAGAGCAAGGCGCTGCAGGAAGAGAGGAGGGAGGGAAAAGGCAGGTGAGGGAGGAAAAATGGGCAGTAAGTGATGGGAGCGGAGGGAAAAAGAGCCATGTGCCTGAGTACACAGATGGATGGAGGGAAGAATAAGCAGAGGCTGGTCGAGGCGGAGCGAGTGCATCTCAGCAGAGTGTACACAAAGCTCTCCTCCATGAGAAGAAGGTCAGACGTTCTCTCTAAGGACTCCCTTAAATAAAGTCCCCTATCCTGCACTTTTCTGGGCAAACAACCTCCTCTGCTCTTTATTAACTAAATATGAGGGGACTTTGACCGGGGGACAAAAATTCAATATTTTTCCCCCCCACCAAATATTTAAACCAAGCAAATAAACAGACAAATAAATAGATCTCCTCTGCCAGGGGAGACGGGGCCAGCCGGTCCCCTGGATGTAATTTGACGGCCCACTTACTTGGAGGTCTGGAGCCCTGCGCTACTCAGACACTCATTTGAAGAGCTGTCAATCAAGGGCCAGCGCTGTTGGCTTTGACGGTGTGTGTGTAAGTTTGTACGTGCGCATGCATGTGTTGGGGGGGTTGCTGGTAAATTCATCCTCAAGGTTGCAGCACATAAGGTGAACATCTCCACTGATGAATATGCTGCCCCCCCTAGCTTTCAAAACTCTTCCTGCCATTCAAATTTATATCATCTTAAGAATCGAGGGCGCTGCTTTGCGGTTTGGAACATGTCCCTGCAGCTATTTGTGACATACAGACACTTACCCCTTCGGCCTAATTATTGCTATTTAACCATGATATTCTCTTGAGCGTACTCTGATTTTCTTCTTGCTTTTCCATGTTTTTCAATGATGATGCTAACATTTTCATATGTCCACCTTAAACCGCCATTGACCGTCACTTTTGTCCACACTGGTTCATCAGGTTGTTTATTTCATGATGGTCAGACTGGTTGGCCTCCTCTTAAACCCCATTCAGTCTTTAGCAACAACAAGTGATGCTAGCCCAAGACACTCTGCTACTGGCTGCAGAGGTGGTGCTGTGTGGGGTGAAAGAGGATGATGATATTGAAGTGCCCCTTCTTCCACCTCAGATGAGATGCAGGTTATGCTCGGCCTGACAATAAAACCATCTGGTGGACAAACACTGGACACTGATCCATTTAATCCCACTGATATGAGAGGCAGGATGCTAACATGGTACGCAACAGTGAGAGAGGGTGAGCAGAGAGGCTTCAGTGGCACTTTGGAGGAAAAAGGCCTCAGCGTATGAGGAGGATGAGGACTATGAAGAAGAGGAGGAGGAGGAGGTGGCCTCCATAGCACTGGAGGAACAAACTAAAGACTAGAATTCTGCTATATGACTAAAGCATTATCTGCAACACAATACTTGGGTATTGTAAAATGTACCCAATGAAGCATCTATTTTTTAGCTTTAAACAGAAAAGATTAGATATTATTTTCCATTCAAAGTCACTATCGTGTAGAACATCACACCAACTGGGATCCTATCTAATCTGACTCATTTAAAATGACAACAGTCACTTATTTTCTTGCAGAACATCCACTCTTGCTGTTTACAAACCTCAACTGTCCTTTCACATATATTCTACAGCCCCGTGCTCCAAATTCATCCATAGCTGATTATCATGATGTAAATATATGTTCGCTAGGATACCGGCATCTTCTCATAAGCACAAGATGAGGAGAAGACATAAATGGGTCAGTAGGTTCTGACTGCCAGAAAAAATGAAAATGAGTTCCTGTAGGACTTAGCATGGTGGAGAAGCTGGTCACTGGAGCTGCAGGGCCGCAGCAACGACCCACAAACATGCTCCACATTTGATCAGACAACTGTTTGATCTCAAGGTCCACCCCCCATCACACACACACACACACACACACCAAAACAGTTCAACTGCCAAACGCCCAACAAGATCAACAGCAGCATCAGCAGCCCGCCATTGCTTCAGTTACACATTTGGTATATAGCCTCTGAGCTGGCGGCGAGAGGACGAGCCAGTGGTGGTCAGCATGTTTAGAGGACAGTTGGAGACCTGCAGCGGTGGAGAAGAACCAATGACAACGAAGAAAAAGCAAATCACCTCACATACGTTAAACATGACAATTTTATTTTGTCGATGTTTTCAATGGAGGGCTGTTAGAGCTAGCCGGAAACTGAATTTCTGTCTCTCTCTCACACACACACAGACACAGACAGACACACACACACAAAAGGCCCCTGAATCTGCCTCCTTTATGACCTTTAACGCAATTAACAGTTGCAAAACATGAGGGCTGGTGTTGCCTCAAATGTAGTCAATCAAGTCGGCGTTTTGTTGGTGCTGAGTGCTGTTTGTCTGTGTCGGTGACAAATGAGCGCAGGTCCGTCCCGGCGCTGACAGCCACCCCAGGGCTACGATACTATCTTCAGCTCTTCAGCCCGCGTCTACAATTACCAGAGCCTCTCTGGCCCCGGGGGGCCTCTAACACCCGCTTGAACCTGGGACAAACACACACATATTACACACAAGCTGTGTTTGCACGAACAGGTTCATGAATACCTGAACATGAAAGATGCAAACATGAAAACACAATAAATTCCTTCACTTTATGACACTGAAGGTCAGATTTAAGTTTATTGGGTCCGATAAAATCCTCTGAAATGGAGACATCATTCACTGAACTGACCCGACAATTGAAACTTGGGCTATAAAATCATTTAAAAATTTGACTCTATCGACCGCCGTCTGATGGGCGCGCAGAGAAAGATTTGACTGGGATGTGACCCCTAACCGATACCTTTCACCACGACACACCTGGTTATTTTATCTCTGCCCGCACCAATTGTGAGCCGACAGCTGACCTCGGTCACAACAATGCATACCTACGGCTCTCGCCAGCGTTGTGTAATTGTCTCTTCAAGTGGGGGCCCTTTTGCAGTTGGCCCCCGAGGCGAGAGCAGTCCACGCTCATCCATCACTCAGTCGCTCAGCCACCACAGGAAGTAGTTAACATAGTCGACCTCTGGAACGGCCAGTCCTGGCTGGGCTGCGTGGAGTTGAGGTTTCGGAGAGACATGGAGAACATTAGCCGTCACTTCATCACCGAGGGCGGCATCAGTCAATCAGTCGACCGGCTCATCAATCAATCCGTCGTTCAACGTGTTTGTTCTGTGCCAGCAGGGTTCCTCTGAAGTTCTGAGCAACTGGGAATGAAAACAAGAGGCTGCAAAAGGCACAGCAATAATCCATCAAAGCAATCCACAGATAACCCGTGAATAGGAACCTCCGAGCTCAAAGTGGAACACGTGCTAAAATTAGGGAAAGTAAAACTGGTGAGTGCCGCCATGAGCTGATCTTCAGTTCTCAACAGCGGAAGCCCCTCGGATGAGAGGAGAAACTCCTTCCAGCAGTCCAGGCGGTTCTCCCGTAGACCTGAATAGATGACTGTGGCCTATGAATGAAAACCACGATGGACAGATAGCCCCGTTATAAACTGGTAACGTGTAGCTGCTGGAGAGCAGCTGGGATAGGCTCCAGCCCTCTAGGACGCCGTCAAAAGGAAATGGCAGTTTAATGGTAGTGTTAATCTGTTTTACTTTAAAAAGAAAAGTAAAACAGAAGCACACTCTTCTCCGAGCATCTCAAAATGCGTCTATTCTCCAATAAACACTCATTTGAATAAACTTTAAAAGATGCAGTTTAAGTCCTTACCCTATATTTCATGAATGGGCGAAGAAGACGAAGCCACTCATTCAGTTTAACATGAGGAATTATAGCAGGACTTGGGTACTCATGGAATTCTGTGCAGCAAATTCATAGATCCCCAATAAAACAACAGTAAGTGACACATTGTTCCCTTTAGGTTTTCAAATCAAAACAGACAAAAGGCACACAGAGGAAAGGGGGACACAGGTTGTGGGATAAAACACATTTTGTTTTTATTTACTGCCATTCCTATCGCTTCAGACAGAAAAGCTGTGGCGCAAGGAGCACAGAGTGATTCCAACGAGTCGATGCTACTGCCAATCTACAGACAAATCTCTCTGACAACAACAAAGAACTGTGGCACAGCGCGAGAAGGAGCAAAAAGAACTGCGTTTGGCAACCGTTAACATCTTGGAAAAAACTTCTGAAGTAAAAAAAAAAGAAGAGAGAAGTGCATTCTGCATTTTTAATAATAAACCGCATCTCTACTTCATCATGAACTAGATAGAGAAATCAAAGAGTCAGGCTGCTACGCTGCTCTGACGCCGGCCCCCTTTCCACCCTTTCAGCTGATCTGAAAGGGGATTTTTTTTGTCAGTAGTGCCGGATCTTTCCCTCGCTCTCGCGGATGGCCTGCAGCATTACAGGGAACGTGGCGCTCTACACACTTTAGGAGTAATTAAAAGCGATTGAACAGCTGTAATTATGAGAAACGGCGGTTGTGTTCCGGGTCATTCTATCCGTGCTGCCTTTCATCAGAGGGGCCCTGCTGCTGTTTCTCCTTATGTGTATCTTCTTGAACAAACCACTGGCAGGCTGCCTACGGGTACACACACACACACACACACACACACACACACACACACACACACACGCAGACACAGACACTATCGTTCTTACACACATGCTCTTTCATTTAGGCATATGGGACAGCAATTGTGCACATGCACAAATGCAGCGGCCGGAGACTCACATATATGTCACGAGTATAAATGTACACGCGGGCGCGCACAATCACGCAGTCACGGCATCACGACGCTAAACGGCACATTCTTCCTGGTCTCAGTTGGGTGACATTCATAACTTTCTTCTTACTATAAGCTTTCTTTGGTCTCTTCTGGGCTCATTCCACTGGTGAACACAATAAAATGATTACTATACAAACGTGACAATGTAACACCATATGAGAAAAACAACTTCATCTTTTTTAACCATTCTATACTGTATTATAACACTGTGATTAGCAGAAAGCATTTGCAGCAGGTACTGGATTCAGAGGAAGTGGATCCGCTGAAAGCATGTACATGAGGTTAGGTGACAGAATATACTAAAATAATAAATAGTTACACGGCGGATGCTAACACAGAAAATGCACGATCAACTTATGTTACGTTAGACTGTTGGTAGACTGTGACTAAAAACGCGCTGCTAAGCTTTTGTTATTTATTTATTTTTAGCATGTTTACTGAAGCACAATACTGGTTCTGTTGTGGTGGTCTGGGTTCCTTCCAGATGATTGGGTCTGAGCTGGGAGGAGTGGGACAGAAGGGGCAGGAGAGGTGTTGATGCCAGTCAATTGAAATCAATAAGGATGAGATCAAAACAGAGGCTCCGTTGCTGCTCTGCGCCGCTGCGATGACGCGGAGCACTCACATTTAGAAAAGCCGGTGGGTTTTCTTTCCTGGTCCGCGGTTTCCCCTTCCGTCCATCTTTCACATCCTGTTGAAGGTGAAAAGGATGCAGATGGGGTGAAAAATGTCTCGGACTCCTGATTTATGCATAATATGATCAAACTCCGAGCTTCACGCGACGTCAAGCATTGGATTTGTGGGTCATCTGACAGCTGATCTGTTTCACTGCCTGGAGGCCATTGGTGGCCTCGCTGTGACAACAGTGGATTCAAAGGAAATAACTTCATGTCGAAGGTTACGTGACTGTATGGTCAGTCTGGGACTGAATGCACGGATCGGTTTGGGGCAGCCCGACCTGGGCCCCGACAGTCAACACAGAATATCTCAGAAACAAATGGCAGGTTTTTCTTTACATGAATGACAATTAAAATGCTGTCTAAATAACAAGCATGTGACCGAGCTGTGCACATGCACAAGCAACATAAAGAGCCAACCTCCAGAGCAGGGACTCCACTCTGTTGATGATGTCAGCAAGATCAAAGGGCAGCGGCATGCCGGGGTCATCCACACCCCAAAAGGGCCGGTCCACTGGGGCCTCCTGGGGGGGTAATGTCTGAGCCAGACTTGAGTGGCACCTGAGGCGACAGGACACAGGAAACAAGAGCAACCATTAACTCCTCCCTCCCTTAAAAACCTAGACGCTAAATGACTTTACATCTCCGGACACTCCGAGCAGCAGCAGCAGCCGCTACAAAGATAAGTTCTTGAAAATGTTTTCACCCGCAAAGAAACTCCAAATATTGGTTTTCATCCATGACTGGTTGCGCGTAGAAGCATAAAATAAACACGTCATTCTATCTGCTCGTTCTTTGATGATTCTTGACAACTGTGTGTAATCAGTGACGCACGTGTGTGTTTTAACTTGTCCTTAAACACCCTGTGGGTGTTGTGTGTTTGACCAAGTGGCAGTCGGCTCGTGCGTTTCCTCTATGTTTTATGGTTGCTAATAACAACAGACCCAATTAAAAGGACTAGGATATGAGAGTGTATTTCTGTGTGATCCAGGTGTTTGTTTTCTATTTTTATGATGATTTTAAAAATCTTCTCAGGTAATATTTACCTTGTATGTTTGTTTTTTTTTAATCCTAAAGGTCACCGAGCTAAATTCAGCTGAAGAAGTGTGAGAAAGTGAAGGAGTTTCTAAAATTATAAGTGCAGCATGACGCTGTAGAGCAGATCAAGTATGTATCAAGTATCCTGAATCACACTGTTTTCTTTTCATAGGCGCTCACAGCAGGACACTTGCGTAGCAACGACCCAAAGCAGCCTTTCATTGTCCCCGTGCAGTTTTTAAATGATTAATAATGTGGGGTTGGATGTAATTTCTACAGGGTTTGGAACCCCTGCAGACCTTGGCCACATCTTTTGTCAGAGCAGTGTAAATATTTACTGTGGTGACGTGGTGTTGCTCTCTGCTGTCATTGTAAATCTGCCCTCCCTCTGCCTCTTGACAGATGAGAGCGACCCCTGACCTGGAGGTGCAAGAAGGAGGGGGTAAACGATGGCATTTATATGTTGGCTGCGCAGTGAGTGTGTGTACTTGTGAGAGGCTGCCTAAGAATTTCCTCACACTCCCCACTTAGACACCATGCCGGGGTCTTTCCTGCGATATCCCCTTATGCAATCCGCACAAACACACCCACCTCCCAAAAGCCACACACAAACATGACCACCACCACCTTGTGGCCGGCGACTACAGGAGGGGATGGACGGGACACTGACAACAGCAGAGAGGCATATGAGGGTCGTCTATAGATGGGCTGAGGGGATGTTAAAGTTGTCAGGGGACAGTTGGGGGCTGCCACAATTTGTGGTTATATATTTTCACCGGAGCCACTTAATGTTCGCCTGGCTCCTGGCCTAAGTGCTGCATTTTGGTGCGGTTAGCCCTTTAAAGAGCTGCTACATTATGGCAGTGAGGAGCAGCATTAACATCCACTGTTCCAATATATCTTCTGCACTCTGGATCAGGGCCTGATAATAGCATCTGTTAACATGCACTAAGTACCATTATGTAGCATATCACTTCATAAATAATACGATTAGGTGACCTTGGGGCTTTGCGACGAGCCATGTGTTTAAATGTTCTCATCATTTATTTAAGGTGCAAATTAAAGGAAGCGCCACTTGGAGTAGGAGGAGGAAGAGGAGGAGGACACGGCGAGCGTGCATCTACACCGTTGCGTAAGATGAGGCGAACACTGACCCACACAACACGCACGCCGACATACACACAGATGGTGTAGGTCTGTTGACATCAGCTTAAGGACACCACAAGCCAAGCCTTTGATTTGCGCTGATCAAGTATTTATGCAGCAGAGCCCGGAAAGAAAACACTTGTCTCTTTTCTGCTAGCCTGACTCACAGTGAGAGGCTACAGACCATAAAAACCTGACCAGCGGCCTTCTGTGGTGCTACTGCATCTATCTGACAGGGTATTTTGCCACATTAGCTTGCAAACAGACGGTGGCGGGTTTACCAGAGATATGGAAGATATCAGACTGGAAGCCTATCAAAGATAATGTAATGTAGGTAATTCAGCACACACTTTGACACAATCCACCACTGTTCACAGAGCGTTGTCTCTTGACTGCTAAAACGGAGCCAAACAAAAAGTCAATATTGAGCGCGGTGCCCTAAGCTCTCCAGGGCTCTTGCAAGAAATTCAGCGTAAGCCACTGTGGCGTACAAACAAGGCTCACCAAAGGACTTTCCCATGGCAGAACAACCAACCTTAAAGTTAAGGTCAAAGACAAAGAGGTGTGTGTGTGTGTGTGTGTGTGCAGGGTGGAAGGCTTGAAGAGAGTGAAAGTGTGTTTGTAAGTACAGGCTGTTCTAGGGGATTAACCCCAGACAGATATGGGCCTAACGACTCCATCTGGTGCTTGGTCAAGAAAGATTGGCAACACAATCACTCATTTCAATTTGCTCTGAAACCTTAGAGCCATGCAGGCCGCTGCTCAAATGGTATGCTAATGTGAAAGGTATCCAGGATTCTATCGCCTCTATTCCGCAGAGGCCTTTCCCTCCATGCAGCACGGTGCACTTGAACTGCAGCTGGGGCGGCAGCTCCACGGGCCCCACTGCAATAAGGGCCGGGGCCCCCCTTTGCGCTCAAACTAACCACTTTAGCTAAAGTGAGTGTTAATTATGGACAGGCAAAGCAGTCAATAAAAGGTTAATGTAAAAGTCAAAGGATAAATTCCTTTAAGCATTGCATCATTCCACCATCTCCAACACACTGCTCACAGGTCTCCTAATCAATACGTTTTACTGTAATGCGCTCCCCATCGATCCCTGCCCCTACCATCCGGGACTCCACCACTTGGACAACGCTGGCAAAGGGTGGGAGAGGTAGGTGAGAGAGGGAGAGAGAGAGAAAGAGAGGAAGAGATGAGTAAATAAAATGATTAAACTGGGTCTCACTTTGTTGTTGCGCTCTTATTCTCTCTGAAAGGCTTGTTAGAGGAGTGCTCCGTGGTCCGATATCATCAGCACCATCGCAGTCATCAGCATCATCAGCCCACTCCATCTCTGGCCAGCGTGTAATTGTGTAGCAGTACACTCAAGCGGGGCCATACATTAAAAGACCCTCTGCTCTTAACAGGATGGAAATCCGCCTAATAGACAAGATCAGTGCTTCCAACTCTTGGCAATTACACTGATAAATGCACAATTGTGTCAGGCCGAGTGAAAAAGAACCCGGAGAACGCAGATTGGAGACAACGCTTATTGCATTATTGCTACAGGAGGTCATTTGTAACGACATGGGAGCAGACGGCTCTGGCTGCCCGACTCTCCTTATGACAAGGGTGTAGTCCCGGCACGCCGAAGGGAAGATTTGTGAAAAAGGTTTTACAGAGGGTTCAAACCAGGTACCTCCCCAAAGCTCCATAAGAGGCACGTTTAGTTGTCTGCTTGAGTAATACTGTAAAAATGTTTTGTTCCAAAAGTCAGCACAATTCATTAAATACCATTAACACCTTTTTGGCAGCTTTATTTCTAGCCAAAAAAAAAAAAAAGGTCTGGGTGGATTGCTCAGAGCATGGGAAGATCTCACACAAGGTATCATTGAAGATATAATAACACTGAACATCAATCATAGGCTCACAAACATTCAGAGGATTGTGTGCACGATCAAAGAAAGCAAAACACTGCACATCACCTGCTTCCTCATGCTCAAGTTTGTGTTTCCTGTAACGCTAGCAATCCAGCACAGGTGTGACTTTTTATGGTTCTTGGCAACCGGAGCGCCCGATGGCTTAGAATGCAATCAAACACGTCATGAAAAAAAACAGGCATGTGTCTCATAAATCAGACTTCCCCTGAAGCAAAGGTATGCAATCACGAAGAAGAATGAAAGGAGCATAGTGTCCGTAGTGATAGAACAAATCTGTTCTAGTATGCTGTAGAGGTGTATAAGGCAAGGGAGAGGTGCTTATCTCAGATGCTTATCTCAGTACTGCGTGATGTCATGCAGAAGACGGCGTAATAGCGGGACGTTAAGAGCAAGGTCCCACCTGTGAAGCATCGAGCGTTGGATCTCATCCAGCACCACCCAATACTCCTGCAGTTCTTCAGAACTCTCTGGGACGCCCTCGTTAAACCCCGAGCGCAATCTCACATCACCGCCCACCCATTAGCCCAATCGCTGCCACATTCCATGTCACTCTGTGAGATAGGCAGACCCACGTCTTAACCGTTTCCCCAGCAGGATCCATCAAATGCTATTGTGTGTCCAGACAGCTGCTGACTGTACACTTTGTGAGTATGCAAGGTGGGCGGTTGTGGGGGAGCATAGAAAGGGAGGGGGGGTCATCAGATGGGTGACATATGTTCCTTTCATTTTAATTCCATCTAAGGAGTCTGGACTAATAAAAGTGGCATCTGATGCAATCCTTTCTCCTTTAATTAACGGTTGTGCAAACCACACAAAAATGCATTAGTAAAACTGGGGATGAGGTGGCAACACCCCGCCCCTCCCCTCTCCTTGCCTCCCCCGCCAATGTGCCACCGTGACTTTGGCTTCTGGAAATGATTTTGCAAGGGAGCTTTTGGGTGGGGCAGCCCCTCACTCCTTAAGCGCTAGGTGTCCCTCTTGTAGTCTGGGGGTCCTCATTAAACCACATGAAACAAATGAGGCGTCGGTTTCACGCGGCACACATAGCGTTGGAAGAAGCCTGGAGCAGAAACAGAAAAGTCCTGTTGTACCTGCACGGCCTCGGCCTCCTACACACCCTGACTGTTTGATGTGGTCTGGCTGGCTGCCGTTTCGAAAGCAGGCTGAACCAGATGTAACAGAAAAACACACACAAAGTTAGGTAGCCCCTAAATACCCTTCATAATTGGAGGCAATAAAATGCTATTGCAGTCTTGGAGTGTAAAGAAGGCGAGCCTCCTGAACTGCAGCTACTGCTCTCAAAAAACCAGGTGGACGTCCATTAGGCGCTTAACAGCGTAACAAATTACCGTACACCCCTGGCCTGCTCTTTTCCCTCCTCAGGCTAAGGGAAGGAATGTGGCCTAATGTCAACACAGGCGCAAAATTTACGAGCAGACACCTATTGTCCAAATGCAATCAGGATCTAATAAAAAGAGGCAGGAAAAGGACAAACGGATAGGACCCTCCTTGCCGTTTACTCTTCCGACGAAGGGCGGAGAGACAGATCGCCGCCTTAGGCTGTGGACTGGTGTGTGTCAGAGAGATGAGTCAGAGACACAGAAAAGCGTGTGTGTGTGTGTGTGTGTGTGTGTTTCAGTGGGGCTGTAACTAATGGATTTAGAGACACCTGTGCAAGGCAACAGGCAACAAAACTGGAAAAACAAAAGGGGAGTGTTCAAGATGGACAGATGCCTGACAGGACGATTCTCCTCATCTCACCAAATGAGCCACACGTGTCCAGATATGTCGCTGAAATGAATTTATGAAGAAAGACAAAACAACTCTACGCACTAAACTAGTCCAAGACAGCTACATAGTTGCACTTTTTCAGATTTAGAAAGCTCTGAATTTGTTGCTGAGGCATCGGGAAGAGACGCACGCTGGCACTGGGAGCACTATCTCACAGGTTTGTGAAAACTTGTTCTGAAACTGTTCTTGTAATCATTTTTTAACCCTCATGACTTTCCCTTCACCGCATGGCCAAGCATCAGTGCCTTGTGGGCATCACCTGAACGGTGCAATAAAGCTGGTGATGGATGAGGCCTGCCTCAACAGCTATACACTATAAAGCTGAGCCATTGGGCGTTACCTGACCCCAGTCACATGATAAGGTCGATCAAACATGGGCACAATTCCCACCTGTCTTCAGGTGACAATGATGGGGTCAAGCTAGCCTCGCTAATTATAGTCTACTGAAACTTCAATTGCCTGGATACAAGTTTTTCTTGCTCCAGGGGATGTGGTGTTATGTTCTGAAGCCTTTATTAAAAGTTAAGCTGTGAAACTGAAGCTTTTAACTATTGCAAAACAGATACCGGGTTTCCGAGAAAATATGAAAATGTATAGTTCCCGATTTTAAACCAGGAGGTCGTAAGGTCACTGTTCTTTATAATGAACAAAGGTGATGGCGTCAGTGATGCGTACATTTTGCTTAAACTAAAGAAATAGTCGTTACTTTGTTATGATGACTTATCAAAAGTGGTATATTAATGAAGTCTTCACATTTTTATCGCAACACTTACCAAAATAAATGAACTTATATAAGTACATCAACTTCTTCAGGAAAAAAAATGATGATGTGAGACATTAAATCAGGAGCCGTTTTAAATGGATTTGTAAAAGCAGATAAACCACCTGCAGCGAGGGAACAATAATCCCCCCATTTGACAGCAGAGTGGGGACCCATGTAAAGTCTAATATCAGGAACTCAGAGGCAGATATTTCCATGTGGATTTTTTTTTCTTTCGCCACTTTAGTCAGGTAACAAACAAAAGAAAAAGTCGGCAGATCAATGAGGCTCCTCGTACTGGCTCGGCGAAGGTCTGCAGGTATTGCAACATGATGGGAATGTGTGCGCTCATGCGTGCATATGTATGCTGTGCATCCATGCCTGAGGCCCACTCACTGCCAGGTGTTTGAACTTCTGCATCACCTGGTGCTCCCGCCGCGTGAACACGAGTTTTGTTTCACCCTATTAAGTAAATAGTGCAATTAGAGGGCCTCACAATCTAAAATGCGGCGAACAGCCAGCAATTTGTTTGGAAAAGCAGCCAGGCAAGGCCCTGAGGCAGCACACCAAACAGGATACAGAGTGCACACAGCCAGCCAGAATAATGGTGTGTGTGTTTAAGTACATACAGTATGTACCTGCTTATCTAAATGGGTTGGATTTGTGCGGGCCTGTGTGTAAATCTCTCTTTCAAAGTTCTGTTTGTTTTGTAATAGACACTTAATATTGTTCTGTTTGTACTGACAATAAGCCTTGATGCAATAACACCTGCGTAACTGAGGGCTGTTTCAGTAAAACCACACTGGTCTGGATTGACAGTGATGTGAAGGAACCCATGAAAAAAATCACTTGCTCAGCTTGTTTGTCTTAACCGAACAAAGGCCGTTTGAATGTAATTGATATAACACAGTTAAAAAGTTCAGAAGAAACTGCCTTTACAATTTATTTACTATCGCACAATTAATGTACCTGTTTATTCAGTAAATATAGCAATAATTGTGATCTAATTTGACTCAACTGCTCCTGTATAAATCTTTGAATTGCCATGATAATGGTCAACAAATTGGGTTTATGTTAGCAAAGCAAGAATGGACTGATTGTTTCTCATTTCTACATGTAGGTGATCAATTCAGGCTTTTGTCCACAAACTGTTGGACTGTTTCACTATTGCTGTAGTATTCTATAGCTCAGGTAAAGCTGCAGTGATCCCAGGTTTATGTAGGAATGATACTACTCTGCAAAACTAGAAGAATCCAACTGATTACATACAAAACTCACCCAGTGTTTCTCTATATTTTATTGTACTGTAGCTCTACTACAGCAAAATGAGTAGTTTTCTACAGGGCTTGAACCTCTTCCTCAGGTTCCTCTCTCAACAAATGACCCCACTCTGCCCCGTTGATCTTACTTCTGCCTCAGTCTCTGCCCTTACTACTGATCCAGGAGAGTCAGAGGGGGGATAAGGTCTTTGTGAGCCTCACAGAACCCCAGATGGCTGAGAGAAAGCTCTGATCCAGAAACTAGCTTACAACTCAATCACTGTGGCCACATCTCCAAGTCCGCTGTTTAACCCTACCCCCTCAACACCCCCCCTACATCCCAATGTCGGCCAAGGTCACAGATGCACACATGAGAGGCAAAGAGAGGCAGGAGAGAAGTGCTGCCAAAGTTGAAGGAATTAGATCCCGACTGAGTGCTTCCTCATCTGGCTAAGCCTGGTAAGTAGCAAGACTAACAGGCTGAGGCACAGTAGTTTGAGTTTACAGACATCCACATCTACACACACGCATGCATTCAGCCGAGCACGCAAAGAGACGCGTACATATAAGGAGGCAGACGCACACTTACAGCATCGCACGCAGACGCGGAAGGACTCAAAGGGCTGCAGATGGTGTGCCCTGGGCTTGGTGACTGAGGCTCTGAATGAGCTAGTTTAGATCCCATGTAGAAGCTGCCATCATGCACGGGGCTCAGGGGTTGGGAAGGAAGACAAAAAACACAGGAAGGAGTGTAGGAGGGGAACAGAACAGCAGGCGGTGTTGAAATCTTTAACCAGCATGGGGCCAACAGACATTTTTACTTCAACATCGAAATGTCATTGTCCATTCGTCCCCTACTTTTAATGCCCAAGTGCCACTACTGTTCCCCTAAAGCCGGACACCGTACAGTGCAAGCACAAACCTCTCCACTACACCCGCTTACACACAAACACATACACACTCTGGGAGCCAACGGCCACTTCAGCTGTAATTCCGCCTGACTTCCGCTGCCTGACTGGCAGGAGACAGGGAGGGTGAGGACAACAAGCTGTGAATACGGGAAGAGACAGAAAATCATTGAGAACCTTGCCTTTATGAATCTTTGATGAGAAAGAGTGGGGGGATGGCTGGTCTTTGCCTCTGGTTAAATCAGAGCCTAGCGTGCGTAGTGTGTGTATGACTGCCAACAAAGGTTGAGATAAACAGGGTCTGGACCAGACCCAGACAACTGCAAACCCCGCAGTCGAGAACATTTGTCCCTGCAATTAGTCCCTGTCCTCCCTGTTCATGTCGCAGGTAAGTGGACTTGCTAGCTAGCAAAGCTGCTACAGCTACAAATGCCCAGAGGCCCAGTGAGGAGTGGAAGGTCTGAAGATACAAAGACTTCTTTGTATGCAAGACAAAGAACTCCCTTTTATTGAATTATAATGTGGCAACACCTGTGTTTACAACTGTAATTACCCAGTTTATGTCAGAGTTGTTTTTAATTGTACTCACTCTGTTCATTCACTGGATAAGAGAAAAGAAGGAAATAAATGCATAAATATATATATCTTTTTTTTTTTTTTTTTTTCGTGACCAGTATTGGAGTCATGGGGAGGGTGCTGGAACCTGTTCCACCTGCATATGGGTTAAGGCAGGTTACACTGATTAATGTAACCCAGCTCGGGCCCTGTGTTGCTCAAGGGTACCTCAGTGTCCTGGCATGTCCCCCTGCTATCAGAACACCTTTTTGTCCACAATGGGGCTTGAACCAGGAACCTTCGATCTCGGACCAGCCCACTACAGATTAATTTACCCCATAAGATAATTTTTTGTCATTAATGTGAATGATAATATTATAATGGCCCACTTTAACATTTCTCAATGATTCTGATGTCATGTGGGATCAAACTTTAAACGGCACCCTGAGGTTAAAAAACAACAATGTTCCTGGTACAACATCTGAGTCGGCTTTCTGCCATGATAAATGACAGATATATGCACAGGGAATACAATAGATGAGCTTGTATTATTGTGTCCTGCCAATTTACTAACTATGAAATGTTATGTTGAAGAGTCTTGCACTGCAATTAAACTGTGACAGGTTGTTACACCCATGCCTCTTTTCACTGTTTATTGTTTTACCTCGGCACCTGTTCTGACATATGAAAAAAGGCTCCAAGGATGCCAGTTTAATTGCTAATAGAAGACATGTAACAACAACAATCTCAGAAACTGCTTTTAATAAACGCGGAGCAGGTGCCAATTGCTTCTTCACAACAGGAATTGGGTCACGTTACGGAACGAGCAGAGCAGCATTGCTGATCTCACCTGCCACCTGCGACGGCTCAAAACTCCAGGAAGTTCGGCTCATGTTAATGTGTCACCACCGAGGCCTTTTGAAGACTTGATTCATCTGTCTGTCAGCGGCCAAAGAGCCACTTTGGATTGTTTCCTGGTCACAGAAGACTTCCACCACCATGCTGTTGGTTTCAGGCGTGTTGCTCACGTGTATGAAGGGCTGCTGTTCGGACTGAACAACTCTGAGGTTGGATTACTGAAGGATTTCGACTTTCTGGTATGTTCAGATGAAAGCGAAGATTTGACTGACACCTTAAGTGCCTCTCTGTACAGCTTGTAGACGTGCCGTAACTGTGAACTCTAGGCTTTTCTGCCTCGGGAGGACACAATGGTGAACTCAGCCGTCAGGTTTGAGTCTTTATAATGTGGGAGTGAGTATAACAGTGCCCCCTGATGGTTCTTACGTGCTCTGTATGAACTGCTGGAATGAATATACGAAGAAAAGTAGATATGAAAACAAAAGTAACGCCAAAGAAACAGCATCGTCTGTCAACACCTGATGCCTGTGTCCAGTCTTTGTTTGCAGGCAACCGTGAGAAGAGTGGTACTTAGCGGCACAGCTAAGCTAACCTGTAGCCGTATCTGCTGGACAAATCAATAAAAGTGTCTGAGAGGTGCAGAGCAGAGTGTGCTGTGGGGGTGCTGGAGGGGCAACCCCTGCCCTGCTGCCCCTGAGGCCCTCCTGGGGGGGTTACCTGCTTGTCTCTTCACCCTCCATCTCTTCTGCTTCAGTGCTCCCCCTCTTGCAACTACTCAGTCGTACATCCTCACACACTGGGGCAGCAACCCCTCACTGTACACTCAAATACATGTATCCCACGACATCACAAGGAGCCATCTATGCTATGAAGGGCAACACGGGATCCACATAGCCTAATACACTACAGTGCAGACACAGACCTGTAAAAAGCATACAAGAGACTAAAAATCTCAAGTACCCACAGAGACACCAACTGATTAATGTGCACACAGATTTTGTCCCGTGATACTTCCTGGTGCACAAAGCATGACATGTACAAGCTTCAAATGGCCTCCCAATCCAGTGGTCCTTAACACAAGAGGGTTTTGGAAGCTGCACGTAATGCACAACAGAGCACCTCCCTTCAGCTGACCCCCAAAACCCCAGAGAACAGCCAGGACCAGAGCAGAGCAGTGCTTGTCCAAACTGCAGGAATTCAGGTCTCTAAAAAGCACAGGCCCTTCCCGTCTGCCTCGCTTGCTGTGGCCTGCTTACTTTCAATCACGGTTAACATCACAGAACAAGAAGTGCAAGGATGGGAGGAGGTGAAACACAAGCCTGCTGCACAATGCACTTGTCTGGCAGCTGCTTGCTCTGACATTTTAGGCCATGGGGACCTTGTTGAAAGAACAGATGCTCACTGATGTACAGGCACAAGAACATGGCAACTACACAAGTGGCTGAAGCAGGGAAAAAAAAAAACTGCACAAACACATGACAGAGAGAGCAGGGGTGTGTGTCTGCGTGTGTCTGTGTGACAATGGCGGGCTCTCACAGAGACGCCAATTGTGGAAACACAAATACTGACTCGATGGAAGAAAACACAATGTAAATAGTAAAAGATATGACATGTAAGCCCAAAACATCCCAATGAGAAAAATCAAAGAAATATGATTCGTATAAAGAAACACTAATATATGAATTAAGATGTTGATTAAGAACATAGAAAATCTGCTGCTTTTATACTGACCTTCTGCTGCGAGTTCACCTACTAAACACCACTGAGGGACGCCTTGTTATTATAATGACAATGTAATTCAACAACACCCACAACACAGCCACTAGTGTTCCTGGAATCCTGAAATCACTGATGTGGAGTTACAGAAAATGACATAATTCAGCGGTTAGGAGAAAAAGGTCAAAAAGAGCACAGAGGGAGAGACCGAAACAGGAGAGATGGGAAGGTTAGATTACAGGAAAATAGACAGGAACAAAAAAAAAAGAGTAGAATGCAAAGTGGGAGCGGGGAGCATCGCGGCACATCTCCGGCGCAGTGGAATTCGTTTTCACAGAAGGCCACAGGCAACATTATGGAAATGGGTGCCTGGCAGCCTCTTTGGCTGACTGTAAACAGGATCTTGGTAAGGCATACAGCCTCTGGTGAGGCCCACGGAGTCTGGCTTCAGTGCAACACTTGTACTGAACTGCAGCACTCTCCTGATCTCTTCTTCTCCCCTCTGCCTGAATCCTTTGCTCCAACTTGCACTAACTCTATTTGTGAGTAATTTATGAAGGGAGGTGGAGGCGGCTGCGGAAGCGGTACGTGCATATCCTGACACCAAATACATGACATGTTCCACATGTCTTCCTACGGAACTACAAAGAGCCCTTTTGTATCTACAAAGAAAAAGAAACAACTAAAAGTAGTTCAGGCAATTCACTTTGTGAACTGCAGTGATGCAGGCAGTTCAGGGCAACTGCAGATAAAAGGTGAAATCACAATAAAAGCTCGTTTTCAAACTCCACTTGGAAAACTGGCCGAGTTCTCTGGTACCATTGCAAATTAACTTCATCGCTATATTTGTGCACATGAGTTCAATCAGGACATCCCCCAAAAAGACAATGTTCCACATACTCCCACCACAGCTCCAGCATCTGTTACCTCACTGCCTGCAAACAACAAAGTTGTGTGCATGTGTGCTCCTTCTTGTCTCACTCTTCAAAGTACGTCCTGCAGGCTCCTCTCTTCCTAACAGCTGCAGCCAGCAGAAATTACAGCAGGCCCGTATTATCCCTGTCTTGCCACGACACAAAGTGCAGTGGTGTAATGCGAGGCCTTACACAAAAGTAAACAACTCTGTCTTGTGTCTGATATATGTGTCACAGTGATTGTGCGAAGCAGCCCATCGACACAGCATCATCAGGTTGAAGGAGCTTCTCCTAATTAATGAGCGACAGAGTGAGAGTCAAAGCGAGAGAAACTCTCTTCCACAGTTCTTCAAACAAGCACTTCCTACGGGACTCTATTGTTTGGACTGAGGCATCATGGGTAGCTCTATTTACAGATTTTAATTGCTCTGGTGATCTGTGGGTAAAACACCCTGTCGTAATCGCCCCACAATAGAATTGTTACTCTTTCTGACAATTGTAATAAAATGCTGTACAGCATCCAGGGGACGTGAGGAGGAGGAGGAACCAGAGAAGGGCAGGGAAATAGAAACACAGCCGGCTGATGTGTGGAGAAAAGAAAACAGGAAGAAAAAGAGAAAAAATAAATAAGGGGGGAAAATATTTTGGATGCAAATCTTCTCAGCGAGAGAAACTAATCCGAGCGGGCGGGAAGCAGGGATGAGGATGGGACTGTTGTCCAAGGAAATGATTGCTCTTCCACCTCAAAGTGACAACCATGAGAAGCTCACCGTTCCTGGACCTCCCAAGCGGAACCGCGGAGGAGACATACGCCGCAACCCTCTCACACATCACGCACGTACACACAACCAGATTGGGTATGAGAAGGTAGGTCACCTACAGGAAGAGATTAATGTCACCAGGGAGAGGTAGCAACACGCCACTGTCAGTCGCAGCTGTTCCTCATCTAAAAGGAACTAGCTACAAATAGTCTTCATGTACTCACATACTCCCTTTCAGAAAGGTGGAGTCGGAATCAACAAATTTCCGAAATTTGAAAATGAATATGTGCTGATGTTCTTTTCAAGCGAGTCATGACGAAAGGAGAAACTCCAGACAAAATGCTGGTGCAATGGAAGCGATGTCATTCGAAAGTTCATGTTGAGTCTGCGTCGGTAGACTGTTTATCCAGTGAACGCAAAGGTACAATTTCAGGCTATGTTTGTGTTGTGTTGTGCTGGACAACAACTCACAGGCTGACTTCATCTAATTTTTGTATGTGGAAGGCAAATGATTTACACACAATTGCAGACGTGTCACATTAAATCCATGTCCAAACAGGACAGTACAACAATTCAACTCTAATCACACAAAAGTTGAACCCTGATGCTCCAAAAACAATCAAGGAGGACAAACACAAAAACAATAGAACAACTGTTGTGAAGAAATGGACACATGTGGCACAAGAATATCAAGTGGTGAGTTTGTTTTTTTTTTGTTACAATCTGATCGCTGTGGTCTTTGGTTGCTTCAAAATCCAGACTAATTTATCATCATTTTAACAGCTGCACAGACAGATGTTTGAAAATGATGTGTGTTTTTACAGCTCAGAAAAGACAGAATGTTCACTGCTGTGAGTTTTTTCCCCCTCATTTTCTTTTCAAAAGGAAGAGAAGCAGCTCTTCCACTCTTTGAAAAAGCCTGTTTTAAGTGTGTCAGACTCTATCCCATTATTATGCCTCCTGATAAAGGTAATGCAAACACCCTGTGCATCAAAGGTGCATGAAACATTAAACAGCCAATCAGCTAGCAATTATTCTCTTTAATCTCCCTGAGGCAGCCAATGGGGAAGTGCCTCCAGTGATGGTGGCCTGGAAGGGATTCATGCTTTCGCTTCTGCACTTCCCACAATCCAAACACTTACTTTGCATTCTGCTCAGATCAGGCTAATATAAAGTAGATCAAACTTTCCAAACAGTTTCACTTTTCTTTATTTGTGAGGAAAATATGCCATCCTCAATGGTGATAGGGTAAAGAACTCTTGGTCAACGTGGTTCTCTTTTTCCAATAGATTGCTCTCGGTTAATTGACCGGGTTGGGAGAAAGGAAATCCCAATCAAGTGTCAAGAGAAGCTGATCAATTGCTCATTTGAGGAAGCGTAGAAACCTATAAAGTAATAACTGCCCCCCCCCCCCCCCCTCCTCATAGATTAATACAATTTTGGCAATAATGCAATACCTTCTTAGGTTATTGGCAGTTATTACATTATTGACTCAAAAACTTTATTGGCAATATTTCCATTATTGTCTTTATATTTCCTTTTATTATATTTAAAATGGACAAATATATTACATTATTGGCCACTAGAAGGAGGTAAGGGGATGTAGGTCAGTGTTGTTTAAAGGAGTTCATTTATACTGTATCAAAGCATCAAAGTGATCCAATTTAAGGTTCCAATCAGTCTTTTTATAAAACCAAATGCTGGTCTTCTTGCAGTCAACATGATAAGGAAGAATATTTGTGAAAGTCCATGTCCCAGTTGGAGATGTGAAGACATGATATGAACTCCAGATCATCTGGCCGTACCGCAGGTCAGCCAACATTTGACCACCATCTGGTCTACCCGCAACAACTAAACTCCGTCTTTGGAATCAACGGACATGTACAGTGTGAGGTGGGGTCAACACAGGGCCTACTTTGAGTCTCCATTTCAAAATCAGTTTAGATGGTATAAATTCTAAATCTGAACTGAATTTACTCAGAAATGTACTCAATCGTTACAAGAAAGAATTCCTCAGTGTGCTGATAAAACATTGATGGAGAGAGATGTCCACCTCAAAAATTCAGGTTGGGTTTCTTCTTTTCCATTTTACCTCCATTTTCCATTCCACCTCTTCCCCCACTGTTAGCTTAGATGGATGGATGCTGGTATGAAGGCAGAACCAAGCTGACAGACTCTTAGCTGCATGGCTGAGTGTGTAACTAGCAACATTAGTGAACACCTACACTCTAGGATCTCATTAAACACAAGGGTATTTAACACACGCACCCACCCCCACACACACACACACACACGTAATAGACACATCTGCGTGCCAAATGCTCATGCACTTGTTCATTTTATTGACACATGTGTGCAAACTGACATTGATGTACTCATATATATAAGCTGGTATGTTGACACATATGTGGCGAAGGTACCAACAAATACACACACACATACACACTATTACTAACGGAGTCAATAGTGCTGATTTTTCCTGTCAGCTCCTGGCTTGGGACTGGTTTAAAGAGACATCAATCTGTGATGTCAGCACTTACCTAATGAACCCTCTCAGATCGATGGCCGCGCTGGTCCACTACACAGCCTGCCTTTACTGGCTTGACTGCTTTTATGGAGTCTTGTCTCTTTTGGGATCTATGCTAGGCCACATCCACGTGGGTGTGAGCATGTGTGTAAGCAGCTGCGTAGATAAATTTGTGTTGATGTACAAATTTCATGTGTTTACAAATGCACTGTTAATGTGTATTGTATGCAAAGTGTTTTCTGTAGAGTTATGCATGGGAAAAATGGAAAATGGCACCTGTGCCTCTCTGCAGTTTCAAACCTGCCTTTTCTTTTCATGCAAACAGCAGAACTTATGAAGGAGATGCCAGTGGCTAAGGAGTTGGCAACAGCATAAGATGCAGTACAATTAGATTAGTTCCATTTCCTTTGATCGGTCTCTCTGTCCCATCTTGCGTGTGACACTTCAAATGTAGGAAGCTTCCTGCACCACTTAATTGAGCAGAATAAACATATTATATTGTGATAAGTGTCATGATTGTAACAAATTGTACGGCGTGACTGACACAAATCATAGCATTAGCCTTGGTTCTCTTTATCGGCTGCCTCCTCATGCCATTTCAATAAACAATCCAGTGGGGGGAAAGAGAAAGAAAGGCAGGGAGTAGAGGAAGGGAGGGGACCGATAATGTGTGAGGCACACGGGCATGCTGTGGCCATGATCTAACGTTTACCCACTTATCCATTCAAAGAGTCATCTCCCTCCATCAGACAGCACTGAATGAGAAACATTAGCTTCCCACAAGAGCTATCATTCACAGATGGCTTCCCTTCTCAGCAACCTGCCACCAAGCATTTCCAACACTGGATACTACAGATGTGCATGTGTTTGCATGTCTTTTAGTGTGTACAGATACGTGCAGGTGCCTCTAAATGAGAGGATGTGTAGAAAAGAGAGGACGCAAAATATAGATGTGCGGCTGGGGTAAGGTCTTAGCAGACCTGCCGGGTGGTTGAATTTGTGTGTGTGGGGGGTGGTGGGAGGTTAGGTTGACGTGTTAATCAGTGAATCAGCACCCATCCACTAATGTCTGCCGGTGTAAATAAGGCCTTCATCTCCTGCCGTCACATACGCTGCCTTTCCAGCCCATTAGGCTCGAGCTGGCTGGCTAAGACGGCCTGCCGCTCACAAGAGACTCATTTACGTGTCTATAGGCATCTGTGGCTGGTGATAGGGAGCCCACGTGAAATTAATGGGACTGTAGGTGCCACCAGCCAGCCAGGCAGCTCTCCTGTGCCCACACACACACACAAAGACACGCACACATTATCAGCAACTACAGTATGCTTGAACGCATGAAGTATGCATGCTGAGTAAACTAACCTTTGCCGTAAAGACTTTATTAGTTTAGAAAATAACTGTAATTAAAGATAATTCATAATGGCTGCTCAGGCGCTCAGGGTGGTATTAAAAGGGGGTTGGGCCAATTTAGACTGTGTGTGACTTTGTGCACTAAGACAATAAAGTAAGCAGAGAGGTGGGAGCATATAAATACATCAGAGCAAGAGAAAGGCCCTGCATTGTTTGCTGAAACACCTCTAATCCAGGCCCAGCAGCTAAGACAAAGACACTGAGGGTCACGATTCCCAAGCTCCATGAAGAGGTGTGTGTCTAGGCTACCTCCATGAGCCCTCCCCCACCGGAGGTGCGGCACGCAACCAGAGGATAGGATCAATAAGTCCACAGATGCTGCCAGCTCCTTTCACTCAATAGCACTGATGAATAATACAGGACATCTCCCCCTAACCCCCAACCTTCACAAGATGCTTGTGCTCTCTGCGTCTGCACATAAGGAGATATAAATGAAAACACACACAGGTACTGAATTAGGCAGATGGGAACGGGAGACAGATAAAGTTCAACCTTACTATAGCTTGGCTATTGTTAGTCCCCATAGTGCTTCGTTGAGATCTCACAAAACAACAGCAACATGAAATCTTGCCAACAGAAAACAATCAGCCCATTTAGGGAATATCCCAACACTGCCTCCCAATTTTACCTTTTCCTGGAAGTATCGACATCTGTAGGTCCTGTTGAGTTGTTAAGACTTTAAGTTACAGGGAAACGCCGCAGCTTAAAGCTGTAACAGATCAATTATGGAATAGCAACCTGTCCAAAATGTGATTTCCACACTGTCCACAGCATCTTTCACACACTTATTGATTACTTGTGCTTGTAAGTTTTCTTTTAATTCTGTTTGCAAACACTAAATCCATATGTGTACATTTCAAAGAAGGTGTGTGAGGAAAGCAGGGCTGCCTCACTTCTGCAAGCCTGACAATCACTGTCAATCTACCTAATGACCAAGTGTCTGCTGATGCATGCAAGGGAAGAGTCCCCGGGTGCAACATGAAGCAGAATGGAGAGCGTCCCTTGTTTCTCAAAGTGTTGAAAGGGCATGTAACCCCCCCCACCGCTGGAGCATTCCCAAAGCTTCTTACTTTCCTTCATAACTTTAGTTGGATCAAAGAGAATGGGGCCCTTTTTAGCAGAAGTAGTACAGATCAACTAGAGTTGGGCTAAGCCACATATGGATGCAGAGGGGAAAGTTGAATTGTAGTGTATTCTGTCAGAGTGCTATTCCTTGGCTAACGAAAGATTGTTTTAAAAATGGATGGCTAAAGAAACCCCCCCCTTCCCGAAGGTTTAAGTTCAGTGAGTACAGGAGCAAAGGATGAGTTTAGATCAGGAGGCCTCAAGACATAAGAGCCCAATGTTCCTGCTATAAAGACTTGCCCCCTGTCTCATTCCAGGTAGTGCTATCACACAAGGCAATGGCCGTGTCCGGTGTTTCAGCCCAAAGATGTCAGAGATTGAATCAGAACTGCTGGTTCGCTGGCCTTTCCCACAGAAAAATAAATGACAAGGCAAAAGCTGGGGGAGATAAAGTGAAGGAGAGAGTGAGGGAGCAGCCCAAAGATGTGACCTCGGTGATGAGATGAGAGCAGCACCAGACCTGCCAGACACACTATTAGAATCTAAGACAGGGATGAGAGATGGAGAGAGCAAGAGATAGCAAGGGCCCAGTGTCACTTTATCAAATTCCTCCCTGGCACATGGAAGCAGAGGTCAGGGGAAGAAAAGCACGAGGGCAGAGTGTAAAGCTGAGTGAAAACACAGAGCTGCCTTAATACCTTTCATAAAGAGAAAAGCCTCCTCATCCACCAACCATGATTAAATATAACCTGAGTGCTGCAAAACTAACCCCTGCTACCCAATACAGACCCAAGTTGTGTGTGTGCATGCGTGTGTTGTCTATATTAGTGGGGTGAGGAGGGTAAAAGCAATTTGTGGAGAACTTGTTGGGTGGCTGAGTGGAGTTGTTTTTGTGGCATCGGGGAGCAGGGGAGTGAGTGCACGTCGTGGCCCGTCGTTCGGTGACACCATGGGCGACAGACGGGCAACAGTTACAGTGTCAGTGTTGCCTCAAATTAATGCTGTCAGCAGCAGCTTGAGAAAAGTGTTAGTCAAATATAGTTTCCGCTCAACAGCGCCCCCCCAGACTCACTGGCAGTATTTACAGGCGGACCCCCATTGTCTTGTCAGGCAGACACTTATAAAACAGTCTCTGCTGAACTGAAGTCTGTTTACTTCAACAAGCAGGCGGTAGTTTTTGCACAGTTTTGCATTTTAACATCCGTATTTAATCGAGTCCATTTTGTGTCTGATACAGTTCTATCTGCCATTTGTGAGTGGGTAAGTAGTCAGGTGTGAAAAATGCAGGTGCAACAACTTTTCTGTATTTTGCAAATTGCTTTTTTTTGTTAAACAGCCCCTAGCAGAATTCTTACATGGAATAATCCACAGTTATACCTGTGAGGAGGTAGAAGGTTAATTTTGTGACTAAATTATTAGGTTTTCTTCTGTTTTAGTAGGTTTTCTTCTGTTTTACATGTTCAAACATGGTTTAACTGTAATCCAGCCAGACACATCCAAGGTTGGTTTATTAAAAAAAGAAAAAAAGAGGGGGAATATATTACGATTATAGAAACACCAGATAGAAGCACCGATGAATTCTCCCCAAAACAACAGCGAATCCCCAACTGGGGAAAATGGGCAGATATGGGCAGAGTCCATGTTATCTAATGAAACCTTGAGAAGAAAACGGTGATTATAAAAATGAATCAACCAACCTAAACATTAATATTAAGCTTTGCTACAGCAACTCTTCCAGCATGAGTTTCAAGTACCAGAAGTCAACTAAATCCGGCAAATCTTTTCAGTGTTTAATGATTGATTCTGTCACTATATAGAAGACAGCACCATATTTTAATGAATAATTAGGAATTCATCCTTGACGTGTAAAATGCCACAAGACTCGACTGGTGACAACTGAAAAAGTGGAGGCAATATAAACAATAACCTTATTTTATATATGCCTATGTGGTCCTTAGAGAGACAGTGAGAGAAATTGGGCCATCAGTGTCTCACAGAGCCCCGATGTGGAAGCTTGTTTTCTTGATCTAATAGAAGGTAATGATCCAGACAGCAGGGTGAGGCTTCCTCTACCACAGAGCAGGCCTCGGGGGGCTACTCCACCCCTGATGGCAGTGGTCGTGGCAGTGCAATAAGAATAAACACATGCAGGCGGGAGTCTATTTGGCTGAGAGTGATGGCTAGCTTGTTGCTTATCCCAGCCCAATAAATCTCCATACAGGGCCGAGAGATGAGCACCGCTTATCTCATCAGCCTCACGACTGATGCCTCTGACCGAGTGCCGCCGCTCGAACCCCTGATTTATCACAAACAGGGGAGGGGAGAAGACCTTCGGCACAGGCAGGCTAAAATTGGGAGCGGGAAAGGGAGAGGGATAGGTTGAGAGAAAATGAAATAAAAAGGGAGAGAAAAATAGACATATTGAAAAACAGAGGGCAAAAGGGAGATAATGCTGAAATATAGAGAGCAAACAGAAAGGTTTTCAAGGGAAAACATGGAGGCATTGGCGTGAGACAACGCAATAAGCTAAAAATAAAAAAAACTCACAAACCTGGGAAGGAGAAGATTGGAGTGTGAGGCTAAATGTCACCATCTTTATGTCAGAGTTGGTTGGTGAGGGGAATTGTCTTTGACAGGTGGATTTTGCCGAATTCAGCAGTTTTTTTGTTGTTTTTTTTTCACAGCAGGAAGCATGGATAAAGGGACGCTGGGCTTTCAGAGTTGATGGGAACCAAATGTGCCAACTTTTAGTGAAATATCCATAGACAACAGAGGCTGAATACTTTCTGAGCCTATTATATATATAGGAAAATATTCCTTGCATAAATATCCATTCTACCATTTGTATTTTAGCAGAAGATCAGTGTTTGTTGATGTTAAATCCGATTATCTCTCCATGGTGGCTTAACAAAAGAGAGTATTTTAGAAATGTGACCGTCAAGAACTGAGAGGATCGAGGGCGAGGGGTTGAAGGGTTGGACATGCTGGTTTAAGGTGGGAAAGATAATAAAGAGGAGAGAAGCATCGAGAGAGGGAATTATTTTACCATGATTGTCAATCATGAGCAGCGGGCTTGGATAAATTCAAAAAAGCCAAACCTGAGTGCTGCTCAGTGTCTAATTTTACTTTGCTCACTCCCTCTCTCCATCTTGTGGCGATGTGAATTAGTGTGGTGAGAGAAGTGAATGAAGAAGGTGGGAGGGGAGGATGGAGAGTGACGGGAAACAGACGGGTATAATATTCTCATCACTCTTCACTCAGCAGTCGTTGGTGAGGAGCGTGGCCCAGGGCACTCGGTGGCCCAGCCAGCCGCCTCGCAGACCCTGCAAATATTCGTAAACCTCAATTTTTCATATTTCCCTGTATGCATAAGGAGATGAAAAATCATCCGATCATTTGTATTGTCTGACTGAGGTTATACACAAATATTAGTTTATCTACTGCACCTAAGATTGCCTCCCTAAGCAAGACGGATTGGTCTTTTGGAGAGGGCAATATTCCCCGGGAACATATTCAGTCCATCTTTTATGTGCTGCAATTCACAGTGCGCCAGGTATGAGCTCCATCTCCAGACAGGCTCAATAAAGCTAAACACCCAGCAGAGACACTGCTTATTATACACAATGCACTTTAATTGCCAGACAATTTGTAGCTGGGTAAAATTTATAGTTTTTAAAAATGCTCTCAAGCAAAGAGGCTTAAAACACAATTATTCATCTTCGTTCTCTTCACACTTACTCAACGCTTACTCAGATGATTATTAAAGCAAAACAAGCACAGGAATCAATTTGACTTTAAAGTTTGCGTGTGTGTGTGTGTGTGTGTGTGTGTGTGTGTGTGTGATGGGGAGGCAGGAAAAGGAAAAAAAAGAAAAAACTCTTCAAATCACGGTCCCAATTGATTTCCATTACCTCGTGTGTGAGCTACCGAGTGTCTGGGCCTCTTCCCTAAGAGAGTGTGAAAGAGAGAAAGTGAGAAAAATGGGAGGAGGAGGAGGAGGAGGTGCGAAGAAGAGTTCTGGGTCAGAAAGCAGAGGGTGATTATTCCTCATTCAGCCATGTAAAACTCATTAGACAATGCATAATGCCTTTAATCAGATCAATGGCACAAGCAACTCTGAACTGATATCCCCATCTAAACGTACATAAAGCATGGTAAATTCTTTCAATTCTTTTTAAAAACAAATGGAGACAGGAGAATTATCACCAAAATGCTCCTAATTGCTGTCTGCTTTCAAATCAATACTGTAGCAGGAGGTAAATAATTTGATAAAAAAACACAAGTTACGCATGAGTAGGCTGTGGAAAGAAGGCCGAGAAAGCTAAAAGTGCACGAGAGAAACACTGAAAGAGCACATTTTGGCCACATTTTAGATCAACACATAAACCATACAGTAGAAGGACATACAGATACTTTTATGCAGGTGTAGATCTGCGTGTAGGCACATCTAACCGAAAAAAGGGTTACACTCTTCTCACCTTGGACGTCTGCCTGTGCTTCTAATGCAAACTTTGAGGTGGTGACAGACTAGGAAGCGGTTGGGCAGGGGTGTTGTGGGTAATTAGGCGGCTGGAGGTACAGATGTTGAGTTGTGGAGGACCCTTACTGGGACACCGAGGTGCACTGGAGCATAAATAACCCCGCATCTGCCTCCCTCTGCCAGCTCTAAGTACCTTTCTTTGTCAGGGTACGGGTCTTCATTTTTTACTGTTGACAGGCAATGTTATTTCAGTTATTTGGTGGCATCTGGTTAGGCTGAGAGGGTGTGAAAGAAAAAGAGAAAAGGGGGAAAAAACTGCTCACACACACACACACACACACACTCACACAGAGGACGCAGTTTAATTAATTGCGGGGAGATTACATGGTCCTCCAACCGTGTAGTTTGTCATCAGAGCCCATTACACACTTCTATTAGATGTTTCTTCACAGTGTCAAGAGTAATTTGAAGGAGAGTCTTGGTGGAGGATCACTAAGTACAGTGAGATAATCTAATCAGGGCTACTGAGGTTCATCTCGACTGAAGCAAAAATAACAAACTCTGCACACCTCAATTAGCAGTAAGCAATATGTAAACACACACGTCTTAGTGGAGCAGTGCCTATTTCATGCTGTGTCACTCTCATGCCGGTGCTGTGGTTGTCATCAGGCCTGGTCCCGGCCTGCCTCTTTTACCCAGTCTCATTGCTCTTCATTTTCAGCGAGAGAGGCTTTATTTTCATTGCAGAGCAATGAAGTGTCTTTGTATGACTGCGCCGCACTGCGCAATCAATCTTACGCCAGCGGAGTTAACAGGACAGAAACCAATGCAGCCGTTACTCGGCACAGAACATTACCAGTGTATGGACTCATTATTCATCAGAGGCTCCATTAGACACTGCTCACTGTGTTTCCACACTGAATATTAGACAGACAGCAAGTCAATGCTGGCCACAGAGGAACGTGGAGGAAGAATCATTCTCAACTGTACACACTGCAGCTGCAATACCGGAAAATGCGGATTTGGTGTTTGTTTGACTTGAATTGAGACTATGTGCGCTCGGCTTCACAGTACAAACTGTTAAACAGAGTAGTTTGCAAAAGCAAGAAGTCAACCGTAAAGCAAAATTAACATGGTTGCGATTTTTGTTTAATTAGGTGGGTGTCATATAATGTGGCTAATGGTTTACTGGGCTGATCTTCCGCAGAATACTGTCAACATTTTACAGCCACATTCCCACGTCCTATATCGTGTGCCCACCAAGAAATGTGCGCGACAGATTGTGTGCTTCTTTGTGCCACCGCTGTTGGTAAAATAACTAATCACACGGCAGTTAATGGTTGACATTACGGAAAAGGGAACACTAGACTACAATCCATACGTCAGTCTTGTAACATCGGCTCTAATTGGCCACACATACTGTGTAAACTGGGAGGCCTTATAGCATATGGTCACAGTCGCAGGGCCACATACAAAAGTTTTACAACATCAGACACTGTAAAATGAGGTGGAGGCACTTAAGGTGAAAGCCCACTGCCAAGTGCACCAAGATGGCAACACATGAAACACAAGCCCCTCAAAAACCCATCTGGTTCTTCCTCCTCCTCTCCTTCACCAAAGTGACCATCTCCTCAGCTGCCATCCCTGCCAGTGAGACCTGGAACAGCTCCTCCTGAGAACAAGGCCAAAAAACACACAAACACACTCACACGGCCCAGACTACTACGTGACTACAACCAAGCACTGGGATTCATGGTTATTGGACTTTCTCACTTCTCACTCTGCTCTGGCAGCCAGCAACAAGTAATGGCACATTCCTGTCTTACCACAGTGACAGTTAAAAAAAGGGCTATGAAACACAGCACAAACAAACATCCCAGAGGACCCCAACTGCAGCGTTCACAGGGATTCAATAAACACCAGTAAACGAACAGATGAAGAACGTGGTCAAAAAAACAGGAAGCGCTTCCGCAAACAGGAAGCAAGAACACGGGGCCGCTCATCTAGATCCTCTAGGTAAAGAGAACTTTGGGAGAAGAAACAAGGACGCTAATGAGAATAGTTAGGACACAGGTATAGCTGGTTACAACTGTCTGCCTTCAATTTCAGATTGAACTCAAATGGAAATTGAGGACAGACAATCAATGCCTCATTATTATCTTGCAACATGTACACAAGCTTGTTGTGATTTTTTTTTAACCTCTGTCAGTTTATTGTGAGAGACTAATTTGGGTTTGTGTTTGTTATTCCGGTTCTATTACAGGCTGATGTGCCCTCATTCTTAATTTCTGTCCCAGTTATTTTTATTTTTTCCATTCTGCTGTTTATATTTTTCTGAAACATTTCCCATTGTGTTCTGGAGCTCTTCTAAATGAGTCTCCCAGCATAGACGCAGTTAAGCGGACAACATAGCTTTCTCAGGCTTTATTTGTGACAATATCTTTTTCGTCTTCATCTTCTCCTCAATGTCGAGGGAGTGTTGATATCTGTAAACTCAACTACTACTTTCCTCCTAACCTGCAATTACCGCCGTGTCTATCTCTACTTTAAACATTGCTCAACGGGAAAAATAAGCCAATAAGCCACAAACGCTTTCATTTGGGCTGTGGAATTAAACAAAGTGCTCGGAGCCATGTTGTAAATTACCCTGAGGAATGTGCAACTGGGCACAGACACAAAGAGCACAACACGCATGCTGTCTCGGTGGCAGAGCACGTATAATTTGTAACATTTTAGAGATATTTATTATTTTTCAACCTGTTCTTTTGTCCCAGCAGCATTCTTCAGGCTAAGGGTTGAGCTCTTGTCTGATTAGTGTGTCATGTCAGAGATTTGTCACAAAGCCATAACATACACTTTAGTTTACAAAGGCGTAAAGACACTCCCATGGTATGTGCAGACGTGGTCACATACAGCTGCAGTCATGCAAACAAGTTTAACTCTCCTTTGCATGCATGTCCCTCGTAAAAAAAGTACTCATCACGTGTAAACATGTGCAGATATGTGGCTAAAATATGTGGCCAAAATGTGTCAAAATCCCTCTGTGCAGCACAGATGCTTTACGTATAGATGTGTTGTAGATTTTACTTTTGATAGACTAGCATTTAACTTTTTATTCTCCCTTTGGGTTCTTGCTTTGTCAATGGATTCATTATCCCACGTGTGAAAACGCGCCTCAAGAGTCAACCCAAAAAACCGATAAATGCAGTGTACACATTGCATTTCATGCACAGGAGTGGACAATAGCTGATCTTGGAAGCAGCTTTTGCACTTTGGCACGGCACAGTCTAATTGATTTTAACCCAAATTTGCTTGTTTGCTTGGGTGTTAAATGTTAAGACCTGTGCATTCATGACCACTAACACCTGAGGGCAGGACTGGGCACTAATCAGGCTTTAATACCTGGCTCAGTGTCCTGCCTGAGGCTGCTGTCGGCCCATGATGGATAAGACACACCTGATGGCTTTATCTCCAACAAACATCTCTGAATCCTCATCAGAGCACTTACTGAATAGTGATTAATTCCCTCCAACACTGCTGATAGACTGGGCGCTTCATCTGTCGCTGTTCGCTTGCCTGACTGACTGGGGCCTCCAGCAAAAACAGACAGGCGGAGATGGAACGATATAGACAAAGAGAAAATAAAGAAATGTAATGCAGTTCAGCTGGTGGTAAAACAAACAACACTGAGAGCGGCGTAAAGTAAAAAGGGAAGAACAAAGGGTGTGAGCGATCTATTGGCAAACCTCTCATTCAACAAAGGGTGTACTGTGAGACCAAGAGAAATTGTTGCACAAGAAAAAAAAAAGGTGGTCGACTAAAGAGGAATGACAAGAACAGAGAGGGAGGCAAAATACGAAAAAAAAAGGCAGGCAAACAACAAAGGGATTACTGGGGAGGCATGTCAAGGCGTGGAGATGTTCGTTATACTATAAACTGGGGAGACAAAGACGATCAGCTTCTGACACCTCTACACTTTAATTGCCAAAATAAGAAATTAGTGCAGGCTTCTTCTGTTTCTCTCTTGAGAGGACGGACCAGAAAATGAGCCGTCACAGGAAGAGAGAAAAAAAAAAAACATGCTTCTTATGAGAAGTGAGTTGGTGTGTCAAAGTCTCTATCTCCTGCCTCACATGTGCATCCCATGCAAAGTGCATGTATGAAGACTGTAAGACATCCAAGTCAAAAATGAAAACCCATTTTCTCCACATTACGATCATCCATTTTGAAAAAGGCACAGAGAAAACACAGAGCTAAACCGACGAAGGCCCTCTGCAAATATTTGTCCAGCTACAGTATCAGGATCAGCACGTGAGTTCACATATCATCATCCACCAGCCGCCGCTGCTTACTAGTCATTTACAGGTAGTGATGTGTACGTTGTGCTCGATTAGAAGGAAATAGGCAGGGAGTATCCGCTACTGCGATGGTAATTCTCTAAGGCTGAAATGGAGTAAAGGCAAATCAATGCTAGCTGCTTCACCCCTGTCATCATTGATATCATAAGAAAGTGCTAATTAACTTACTGCAACCTCAAGAACAGTTCTGACCAGAGGGCTAATGTAGCCTAATCGCGTGTGGGGCCCAGCGCTTACTTCCCCAGGACTTTTTGCCTCCCCAGTCAGAGTTAATCGATTGTAAACTGCAGCTGGGGTCACGGCAGCCCGCAACTTCTCCTGCTGACCCTTCCACACCCCCGGGCAGGACCTTAATGGAGCCACGCTCCCAAGAAATCAATACTTAAACTGGGTATGGATCACTATGAGCCCCCTCCTGATGGGATCTGACAACAGGACTGAGGTTTGAATGCCTAAATACAGGAAGCAGTTACTAGAATTTATGGCCTGATACTCCTTTTGAAAAGCTTTTCCCGAATAAAATATGAATGATGAAAACTGTAGCAAGTCTACAGCGAAAAATAAAAATAAATGGCACATTTTCTCCACTGACTCAATTATGTCGGTTTTCCCCAATCTAGGAGTTTCATCCAACTCGTGTCTTGTGCATGCAATACAACACATGTCGGCATCGGGGTGATCCGGTCCATCGAGACGCCTAAGCCCACACGCCAGTCGGGGTACAACCAAAAAGACAACAGAGGCAATAACCAATAAGGAGACCACATTAATTCCTCCTCACCTTGGGAGGACCTGTTTGAGTGGCTGTGTGCCGTTAAGATTAATTCCGAGCTAATACTAATTGGTCCTTCAACTGGGAGGGCCCTGAGGGGACGGTTCCCTTTGGTCCACTCTCGCAGGGGCTCGCCACCATTGGAGGGGTGCTGATGAGCTGGCATTTTTATCAGTCACAGCATTCCACCAGAGCTCCCCCAGGGCTCTGCACAAGCTATAATTAAGTCTCACACAATCCATAATTGCTGTGTTTACAATTACTGCAGCAGAAGAACACAGAGGCAAAGCTAGGAGACAGAAGAGTGTGCAAGGAAATGCAATAAAAGATGAAACAAAGAGAAGAACTCCTCAGCTCCACATTAAAAGGTGCAAAATTCATGTTAATATCTCTTTCTGATGCCCCCTTGCCTTCCACTTTGACTTAATAAGCTGGCAGGGCTGTTTGGCAGGGCTAAAGCCTATCATTTATTTATTTTTCCCATACAGCCCTATTAATTTTCCCCAGGCCTGAAGTGCTCAAGCAGACAGAGATGCGGACTGGATCTGCAGTCCCTCGGGTCCTCCTCGAGGAAGAGCCGTAAATGACCCAAATAAAGGGTACTTTTGAAGGCTGTGGAGAGGCGCCGGCACCATTAAAACTAAATGAAGTGTTTATTAGCCATGCCGACGGCACTCTAAACACCACCAGATCAAGGGCAGTTACAGTTAATGTGCCTCTCCAAGCATTCACTGTTTGTTTAGCCCCACCACTGTGCCTGAAAGAAACTAAAGGACCTTCTTTTCATGCCATTTTTCACGCATTGCCCTCGACCCCTCTCTCCATTTCTCACACCTGGATGTTTTCCCCATCTCCTAATACTATCTCCTGTATTTGTGCCATCAAGCAGTGCTGGCTGCCAACTCCTCACCATCAAACTCCCTTTCCTGTCTTTAGAGCAGAAGAAAAATCCGTATTGTGGTTTCTCCTTGGATCTGGAAGCCACACGGCAGGGTTAACGTAAGGGAGGTGTGACAGCAGCAAAGCATACCCATGGAAGGTGGAACAAAAAACAGAGAGACATTAGACGTCTATGTTGAAAGGGAGCCCGCTATAGGGAGGTTCTCTGATGAGAGACAAAAAGCTGCCTTTAAGGCTCTGATTGCTCGGCATTCTGAAATTCCCCTAAAAGTTTCCTTTCCCTCTAATTACATTTTTCATTTCATTTCGGCTTTTCGACAAACTGCCAGTGAGGCTTTAGAGGGAGAGGAAAAAAAAACACTAAGAAGTTCAGTTTCACTTTGTTTTTTATATAAAGTCTGACTTTGAGAGGAGGAAAAAAGTGCTGAAATTGGATATAATGAAGAATAAACTGTCCATTTATCTTCTTTATATTTCCCTCTAATAAGCGGAGTTATTACACGTTGATATAAAACAGACATTTACATTTACACATGCACATTTCATGACAAACACAAACCTGAAATGGCTCAGCAGCAATTTAGATGCTGATTTTTTTTCTCATTAACTCACATTTAACATTTTAATGCCATATATTTTTCATATAGTTTTCTCCCTAATAACGCCACGTGACTGAAAATAATGACACCTATTTAAAGAAGAATTAAAAGTTCAAACAATAAAAGCTTTATATGTCCCCCCACACAAATGTCTAATTATTTTTTATATTTTCACCTCAAGCACTGTACAGTAATATGAGGGCTTCCTGTTCTAACTTGACTGTCTTCAGCAGAAAAAACCCTCAACCCGTTATGCTCAATGGTTCTCATTATAAACCAAAGTTAAATCAGAAATGGGGTCTCAAAATCAAGGCTACTCCTGGAAGCAATATACTTGTGTGGTTACAGATTTAAATTAGTCCAGAGTGATTATCCTTTCGCATTAATAGCAGCAGACAGCATGTCACCATCAGGGGTGTGCATAATTAATCAGTGGTTACTCTTTACACCCTACACTTTCTCTCTTCTTAGCTCTTTTCCTCTGTTGTCTGTGTAAAACAGGATAAGTGACAATTTCCAGCAGCTTTTCTAAATGTGCAGCCCAAAGACGGTGCCAGTCCTGCCATTGACAAACTATCAGCGGCTGTTAATGGACACAGGGAACGCTTTCCCTAATTCACACGTCCTTAGCTAATCATGAAGGTGTGTCTCAGTGACAGAGCATGGGAATGATGAATTCACATTCCACGAACGCACTCACTTCCACTTGAGCACAGTTTCCAAGAAGACATTATTTATATCCTCTCTCTTTGACATTTGTGTATAAGAACAGTCTGATTCTGTAAGCCAACAGTGTTTTTCTCATTTTCCTTCTGATATCAAAATAAAAAGCCTTCGGGCAAGGTAAGAGACAAGGAATAATTCAGCTGCCTTTTATATTCTTTATGCTCTCACCTGTCCTGGGTTAACATACTGCTTGAAGATAACTATCAAAGCTTACCTGTCTCTTTACCTGACCTTCAGCACAGAAGAAAACTTTACCCTGATACCCGCTTGTAACAAAACAGCCCTGTCAAAGCTAAAGCCTGCTGACTTTCAAACTTTCAGCATTTGCATGACTTTCTGCTCAGCAGTCCTCTGGAGAAACCAGGCCTTCCATCAATGCCAAGCCCAAACAGTGGAGTTCCAGCTCAGTCAGTGTGATTTATATAAGTTATTATAGCCCATTACCAAACAAAAACAGGACAAAAACCCCAGTTCGCCACAGAGGCTGGGCCAAACAATAGGACCACAGTGGTAAACGTCAGCATACGGGTGGGTGAAGTCCAGCAGATGCCTAAGCTTTCACTCACCACACATTGTCTTTAATCTAATTCTACACATGGTTTCGTTTCAGTCCGAATCAAAAGCTCCCATGTTAACAAACCATAACAGATCTCCCTTAATCCGCCTGGCAACAAAAGATGGATGCAAGAGACACTCCGCATCTCCATCCCTGAAATCGTAGCTAATTTGCATACAAAACACTTGCTGGAGGTAAGGGTATATATTAAAGCCATTATTTTGTGTTGTACTCATTGAAAAAATAAGTTTGCATAATTGTATTTAGTATTATGTGATATGGAGGCTCCACTATCCAAGAGCAACTTTGCAAATCCTTCCTGTTGCTGCTGGCCATCCATACTCCTGCACATGGTTGATAATGTTGCAGTAGACAAATAGGGAAACGTCTGTTGTAATACCCAAACTGGAAACGCCACATTTTCCAGATGCTGGCACATGGCTGTGTTACTATTCATGACCTTCTTAAGTGTGGGTCTACCCTAAGCATATCCTAGCAGCTGCACACAAAGAAACCTAATATCTACGACAATGAATTTTCCATAAACGTTAATAGATTAAAGATTTAAATAAAAACGATGACATACTACTAAATAAACACCAGCGACAATTCAACAGTGTTATAATAAAATGATGCAACAGAATTAACCTGAGTGACCTTTGTCACCACGTTATGTGCAGCCCTTGAACAAATCCTGTTTGAGATACTATTCCTTGATGGAAACATAAATGTTGCCCATGTTACTATAGAGTGCACTGGCCATCTCAGGCCACTTCACCATCTTTGCCCCACAAACCTGCAGACTTGGTTCCAACCCCCCCAACGGTTCATGATGATAGTCTTCAAAAACCTTTGGCCAGTAGAAAACACATGCTAGAATTCAGTGTTGGCTTTTTGATGGCCTACTGATGCATCGCAGATGTCCAGAAGATATCAGGCAGGCTCAACAAACGATAGCCAATGGAAAAATAAGGAAAAGGAAGAAGCAAAAAAAGTGAGCGTGTGTGTGTGTGCGGGGGTATTTTCCTGTGTTGGATCGCTCATTTTTAAGGAAATCCATTTAGGAAAAGAAATTCTTCTCCCCCCGCACAATATTGCATCACTTCCCATGTCACTTCTCACATGTGTTTTTGTGACAAAAAGTGGCCTCATCTGGGACAGTGAGCGATCCTATAACATGTTGCACAACTTAATCAAGGTTTCTGAACGCAAGTCAGAAAGTTAAGAAGTATAAACAGGACTCTGATTTGACAGCTTTAAACCCGTGGTATGACAACAACTTGAACAAACCATGTAGAAAGTCGTCAAAGGCTCAAATCAGCCCTTCCAATCACAGCTTGACAGCCCATCCTCGAAAAAACATGTGCTCTTTTCAACCCGACAGCCAAAAGGAATTAGTCAGAACCAATGTGGCCACTTTACTAGATCAAACGGTGGAAGCGTTAGTCAGAAAGAACACAACTGGTAGATAATCATCCCACAGCATGTCGGTGCAGGAGGTCTGATTTGCGCAATCTTCATACTTGCAAACAGTAATGATGAGAATCTGACTTGTACAGTACATCTGTTCATGACAGCCACCTCGGGCAAAATATGTAAGGAGTGAAACAAAACACAATTCATTATGTTGACTTTTTTTCTTTTTCACAACCTCCTTACACTACAGGGATATACACAAATGAGAAGCACACACAGCACACAAACACACAGTTCATTTTGAAATGAAGTTTGTGTTGATCTCTATCTGGGATTTACGCAGTCACTCACTAATCCTGACTTGCTGGGCCCTGTTCTGTTCCAGGTGTCTCTGGGGCTTTTACAGCACACCTGTGTAGTCAAACAGGACTTGATCTGTCCCGAGCATCAGTTTTCAGTGTTGTCCCTGTTTCTTGGTGGTTTGAAGCAACCACACTAGGCATCAAACTATAAGCCTTGGCTCTTTTTAAGTACGTACATGAAGGCCTCTGTGGACGCTTTTATCATGTAGCGTATTAGCCCTGCCCCATTCATACATGTGACTGCATTCCCTCAAAGGTGTGCTCATATCAAATGTGCGCAGCCTTGTCATCTGCATAGAAGTGTGTGCACCCCCTACGACAGACACGCACACACCAAACGCGTACACATTAGCATGTTGTCATGGGTGTGTGAGCGGCAGCTGGGTGTAAATTGCGCGAGGGTCTGGCGTAATGAGGACTGATGGCTTATGCCTGCTGTATATTCCAGGAGGGTGTCTTCTGACAGCTTTGGGAGCCGATAAAGTAATAACTAATAATGTGCAGATAGCGGCGCCACAGTGTGACAACTACGCTAACGCAGAGAGAGGCTGCGAGAATGGGAGAGAGAGTAAAGGAAAGAAAGCAGGAGAGAGAGTGAAGGAGGGGAGGGTCTGTGCTGTGGGGGCTTCCTTTCAAGTTTCAAACACAACCTCCGGTGATGGTTTCAAACCTAATTCACCACCTCCAATAAACACACGGGCAGAAAGAGAATACATAAGCTGTTTAACAATCATCCACTTTGAAAAAAAAAAAGAACAAAAAGAACAAAAAGAGGGAAAAAGAAGGTATACATCCAGCACTGCTTTTACTTTTATAAACTGTCAAGACTATAAACAGAAATTGATATAAGAACTGGGATAGGTGTGTTAAAGGAGCAACGGGGACAGAGAAAAGTGCTCTCTCTCCATCTGCTCCTGAAGAAGAGAGTGATACCGCTCAGGTTCTTACAACATGGAGACTCTTCCATAAATAATAGTCCATGCTACAAGAAGGCTGAAGAGTGCCTGACCTCATGTCAAAATAAAAATAAAAAATCTCTCATCAATCTACACACTGGGACAGCCCAAATCCAGGATTTAAGACATATAGAATATAGAAAAAACCCTTAAATATATTATAAACATTAAGTATTCAGACCCTTTGCTGTCACACACGTGTAGGTCATTTGAGCACCGTCCAGTTCTTTGGTTCACCGTCTTCAGAGTCCGTTGCTGTTGAATTAAATTGATTGGACCTGTTTTTAAAGGTGCTCACTTGTCTAAATTAGGCTTTACAACCTAAAGAGCCTATCAGAGCAAAAATGAGATCCACAAAGTCAAGGGTGCTGCCTGAAGAGCTCAGAGAGAGCTGTAGAATATTAGACAGGGGTCTGGACAACGCTAGAAAAAGAATCTGCTTCAGTTATTCTTTCTAAGAGCTCAGCGGTGTCCATCATTCTCATCTGAAAGGAGTTTGGGTCAAGCAGGACTCTTCTTACAGCTGGCTGTCTGAAGAGTGTGGGGAGAAGAGTCTTGGTCAGAGGGACCCCAAAGAGTGGCAGAGTGGACCAATGGAAGCCTTGCGAGAGAAAGACTCATGAAAGAAAGACAAAAAACACACCTGAAGGACTCCCAGGCTGCGACTAACCCTGCGCAGCCTACTTTCCGTACCCACTGTAGATACGCATCACTGTACAATTGATCTGGATCACACGTACAGATCAGAGGAAAAAGAAAGCTTGAAGCTGTACTGTATGAATCTTAAATACTTAACAGCTAGCAGTAAAATTGCAGTGAACCCAATTAACAGTCCTATCATTTAAATGTGCATGTTTATTGTGATTTGTTTAATTGAAAGTCATATTCTGTGTTTGTTAGAAGAGACTTGGAAGTGCGGTGGACACAATGAAATAATAAACATAATTATGAAGCATGTTCTGTTCACGTGTGTTTGGTATGTCTGTCACTGGACCTGAGATGTAAAGTCTGAGAGCAAAGCATGAGATGGAAATAAGTATTCTTGCACCCAACATGGAGTCTGCAGGAGCTGTCAGGCTAGATTGTGCCCCTGGTGTTAATCAGTCTATTTGCAGATCTGTGCAGAACAGCGCAGCTGCACAATCAAATTCGATCAAGTTTGGCCGTCAGAGAGAAAAGCTGTGACAGGCGGTGGAGGCGAAAGACAGGCTGCGAGAAGGAGAGATGGGGAAAAATGAGAGCGCGGAGGACTGCGGTTATGTTTCAAGAGGTAAACCACAGGTTGGGTCTGGCGAAGCAGGACTGATCCGTGTTTTCCCTCTGTGTGATTGGGTCTCTCATTAGGAGCCAGGACCTGAAACCGGAGACCATCTTAATGCTTGGCCATGTTTAGAGAAGCACAGTAACCATTTGGCTATAATGGCAACCTTTTCAAAAGCAAACTCTCTTTCTGAAATGCTGAGGTGGGGCGCACTGGTAAAAACCGACAGCTGACTATGATGAAAAAGAGGAGAGAGGAGGGAGGCGCATGGCCGAGACATAAAGTGGCCACTTTAAGCAAAGTTGATCCGCCAGCGACTCCCCTCCTGCCATTTTTCTAATTTCCGTGTTCATCTGCGAGTCTTTTTCACTCACCTTCACCCCTCACCACGAGATGTGCCAAAGGCTTAACTCGCACACACCAGGACTTCATTCCACGGCGATGCTGTCACATGATAAGCCGCTCTGTCTGTCACTTATCAGTAATTTACTGCCGCCTCTTTTTCATTCTGTCTTTCACACTAAATGAGCTTGTTTCGCCTGAAGCCTCTCTCTGCACATGGAAGACAGACACGCATCTCACATTCTCTGCACAGTTTTCACAGACATTAACAAATATTGCAGAGGAAGTATCGCATGAACACGGAGAAGAAGGGTCATCTGCAGCACCAATGCATTCATGCGTCGACTTGTGCTGATCACTTAATGAGCATCAAGCTGTCCGTCTGTTTTCATGTTAATCATCAAGGCTGCTTATGCTGGACGTGTCTGGTCTGGCTTTGAGACTAAAGGTAACAGCAAAGTCAAGGGTCAGCTGGGTAAGTTTTAAGACTTTGTGCTCCGAGGGACATACTGCCAAAGAGAGCAGGCCACCCGGTTCATAGCCACAGCCAGGGCCCCCCGAGGGCCCCGGGAGTGACAGCTCCCATGTCACAGCCAGTCCTGTGGAACACAGGTAATGTAGCCCGGGGGCCTCCTGAGAGATGAAAATGCACCAGGACACCTGTGTGTGAAGCTGTAATTTGTCTTCTCTCGTGTTCAAGGTGTTTTATGAGAGCAAAAGGACAAGGTGAAACAGCGAACACAACAAGCTAGTCTAGTGCGGAAATGTTCCCACTGTGCATGTTCAGGACAGAAACTCCAGGAAGCTTCAGCACAGGCAAAACCCGAGTGGAGATTTCAATAATATGAATAACTCCAATCTACAGTATTGTGAGAGGATTGAATTTGTTATTGCACCATCTAACTTGACTGACTTACAGATCCATCAACTCATTTGCAACATAAAAGTCAAAAAGTTTACTGCAGGAACTTTTCAGTTGTTGTCTAAGTGCGGCGATGTGTTCGTGTCTATGTGCATGTATGCGTATGCGTATGGCTGGGGGTGACTGGTGATCCCTGCCTCTTCCTGTATATCTTATACTCGGGTATTAGTGAGGGTCCCTCCCAGAGGCAGTGACTACACAGGCTCTTCAGAGAAGGCGCTCACCAACGCCCCTGCTTTCAAAGGCAGCTTTAGCCAGTCCCATTCAAAGCAATCAGCACAGTCAGGGTCTGCCCATCCAGCCCAAATCCCTTCATGGCTATCAGAAGAACTCAGAGCTGGGCCTGCTGGGGGCAAGCCAGAGATGAGGGTGGGATTTGCTCATAAAGGATTGTGAAAAGGGTGTGACACATGCTTATTCATGCCCCAATAACCCCAAACGGAATATATATGAAATAAATTATTAAAACGATGTGAGTTAAAGAATATCCCAGTGCAGCAGGACCGGGGCCAGACTGAACTGCAACACTTCGCTATGTAGACATACGATCCGACTTTTGAGTTTGTGGAGGTGCCACTTGACAGTGCTCAGGTAGTAAAATGTTAGATGGATAGAGGGAGAGACCAGCAGGAGCTTGTGTTTAACACTGTCTAGGGTGGGCTGTTCACTAAGCTAGATAAGATAAGGATTAACAAAGCCTTACATGGCCAAACTGAATACCCACTATATCTGAAACTGACCTTGCTTATCACGTTCATGCCAAGGCTACCTACTGACTAACCTACTGCCACCAGCATGCCATGAAAATTCCCATGCTCCAACACTACCGGGAAAGTTAAGGGAAGTCTGAAAAAGTTCTGGGTTGGACTCACTCTGCTTTTCTGTAACTAAGTGTTGTTTTCATAACAAGTAAACCAAATCCAAAGTTTCAAGAAGTCTTATCACTTTTAGGATGCGGAGTGCGGAATATTCAAGGGAAAAAGACACGTTACATAATAGCTACTGTTATAAAGCCATCTATTGTATTCTTTTATTTAAAGAACATTCTGGGACCAAAAAGGTAAGCCAATATCTAAATATGGTCTCAGCTATGATCTTCTTACAGTATTTATTATACTATAATATATTTGACGTGTGTGTTTAGCCTGTTTCTGGTTTGCTGTGTGTGGACATGTGGTTGTGTCTATGAATGGGTGTAGGAGGTTCACAGGAAATGAACTGGGCAGAATTTACCCATGTGAAAAAAAAAGATGTCTCTGAATCAAAGTCAGAATGCCCTCATATTTCAGCTGTGAGGGAAGAGGAGGTACAGATGGCCTGAATGGGTCAGACAGTTCTACAGACCATCGTCTTTTCTATCTGCATCTAAACAGAATAATTGTATTTTGGCAGCTGTAGTGAAAAACAGAATGAAAAAATGTCTTGAAAAACACAAGCATCATAAATATGAATATATATGTTGTTTGAAGTTTGACAGCTTCTTCTACAAAACAAGTTCCTTCACTTTTAAAGCTCCAGTGAGCGGCAGGGAAAAAGTTACCCAACCCGTTTCTTTTGTTTGATCATACATTTCATACTTTTCAATATGTATGAAGCACAAACCGATAAGTGATAGTTTCTATTAATAAAGAGGGGCTGGACTTGCATGGGAAGTGATGGTAAACAATTAATAACTGCCATGCTGTGTTCTTCCTTTCCTTTTGCCATAGCAACATTTAGTAATTAAATCTGAAATAATTACTCTTAGCTTTCAAACACAAACACTCATTCCATCAGTGATTGTCAAAGCACTTTATGGATTAATGTATTTTTCTAGTCATATTTTTCCAGTCACTTCTGCTCAGTGACGCAACACAAAATCCAACTTATGAGAAGTGCTTTTTACTATGTAAAGTTCATGTGAGCAACTGATTTAACAACCTTTACCTGACCTCAGCCCCAAAATTATCACGCAACATCTCATATTTACTCTACAGTTTTGTTTCTCTTAAGAACAAGGCTAATCTCTTTAAAGGCTGGTTCTACCATCAGCAACACTTGGTCACAAGCATTTGTGATTGAATTGCCCCAGACAAAGGATCCTAAAAAGAGGCTAAATGTGGCCTTTATCATGTCAATATACATACATTATAAAAAACAAAATACTTGTTTAAAACAATTAGCAACCAACAAGCAACTTAACCAGTCACACAACAGGGATTTGGCAGAAATACATTTCCACCTCGAGCACTCACATCTTTGAATCATAATCCTTAAACTAACCGACAAAGGAGAACACCCTGACCTCAAACAGGATGAGGGACATCGGAATAAGCACAGACAGGAAAGAGTTTGTCGGCCCAAACTTTGAAAACAACTATCTGCAGAGTTGAAAAAGCGCTAGAAATTCACCTACTAGTTGAGAGCAGTGGTGCTTTCAAGCCCAGGACAGGGGGATATTAAGAAGGTAAAGGGCCTATTGAGTGTTGAGCTATCATGCCCTGGCAGTTAATCAAAGGGATTAAAGCTTGGGAAGCCAAGCCCACAGGTTATCCTCCAGGAAGCATACCAAGTAGTTATCAAAAACACAAAAGTTCAAAGCAGTCAATTTTCCCATATTAGGAGTGTTTTGGTCAGAGCCCTCAGGCTTGTTTTTAGGTAAAAGAACTGTCTTAAAAATGTTTGTGTGTGCATGCTTTGGAAGCAAAGGCACTGAGCTCTTACTTCAGTAAATATCTGAGTCAACAGAACAATCAGTCAAGAAAACCTAATCTGACTGTTGTGCACGTTTGCACGTCTCAGACTGACAACAAATAGTGGGGCAATAGCCTAAACACTTTAGGGTATAGCTGCTTTAGAGCCTGATATAATTTATAGGATTAGCATGGCTTGTGTCACAGTGTGGCTAGAGTATAGTAGCAGGTTTAGTCACCACTGTATCCAAAATATGAGGTAGCAGCTACAAAAAAGCACCTTTGTGTATGTGCTGACATGTGTTACACTGCAGCACCCTGGCAGGAAAACAGGATGAGACAGGAAGTAGGAACACTGCGGCCAAGCTGTTTACACACATATGCTAAGCGTGATGTTTGGTGAGGTTTTCTTTGACATGCATAATTGGGCAAGAAGAGGGTCAGTGGTTTGAAGCTTAATGTGATGAGTCTGAAAGTGAAAGGATTTGACAAATCCTGTGAATCTTTGGGGCACAGTGGCCTCTGTAATGTACTGTGGTCTTCAAAGAGGCTCAGAAAAGCTCAGCAAAGAATATCCCACAAGGTTCTGACTAACATTGGCAAATTTTGTGGTTAGAGTTGGGACATTCTGTACTAAAATGAGGTGCGTTCAATGCACTTGGAGTCACTATTCCAAGGTACACAACATTTGAATGTGGCGATGACTCAACTGCGATGAAAAACAGCATCCAAGCACGTGTGTAAGCACATTTGGCTTATTGTGCTTAAACAATCTCACTGTTGCCATCCTATTGTGGTAATAAACCTAAAAAAAGAATCACAACAATACATTGCTAAGAATAATTCCAAACTCTATCTGAAACCTACAGTATACCACTTAAGAGAAAATAGCCTATGCTAACCTCATAGCCATGCTATGAACACATACAGTATCCTGAATTTCTTTTGGACCATCACCAAGGCTAAAGTGCAACAGCTTTATTTCATGAAAAAATAGAATATTTACCCATTCAAACCTAAACAAGGCTTATTATGATGAAATCTGCCATGGTTCATATTTAGTAAGTTCATTACTGAAGCTTCTAACCTGCCAGAGAACTGGTATGGCATCAATAGTCGGCCCCCATCTGGCTGACGTTAGCACCATTGGAAACAGATGGGCCTTTAATTGTATTTTTGTCCAAATTGCAAAATAGCTACTTGGGAAAGAAGCTAAAATAACATACAAACAACAGCAAGTATGATAACAACTCTGTCTGGAATGAAATGAGTACAGTAAGAGATCAAAAACATAAGGAGAACAAATTTTGCTCCACTCTCTGAAAGGGGATCTCCCCCAACATCACTGGCCTAGTATTGATTTACTCTGCAATTTCTTCACACAGCAGATCCACAATCTCTGTAGAACAGGAGGGCCAGCAAATGGCACTCATCAAATTTCCACTAAGCATAAAAGATTGATACCTTCGTTTCAGACAAAAGAATAATCAAGGACGGGTTGAAATTGGTATTTGTTGAAAGAAGCACTGCAAGAAAAGTTGATACTGTGGCCCCAGAGTTGGATTAATAAAGCATAAATGGAAAATGTTACAGTCTCCTGTGTGATGGAAAATCTATATGTCACAAGGAGGTTGACTTTTTTTCAAAATGGTATGATGAATGGAAATGGAACATGCAGTACAATCAGTGATACGTTCGTTAACCTCAACTCGAAACCCACTGACAGTCAAAGTGATCAACGCTGGGAAAACTGAGATTTTCCCATTTACTGCATGTGGAATTCATTGACATAAACCATCCACCATAAACAAAGTGGGCTGCCAAGCACACCCGTATGACACTGGTCCTCCTACAGTCATAACACAAAACAACAAGGGTAACAAAGTCAACCTGGGATCAATGATTTTAAATGTACAGATCATTTAAAGCATGACAGGAAAATAACATTGCACCATCTCACAAGTGAGGAACGGTTAAACATTTTTTGCTTAGAAAGCAGACGCGGACTTGAACGTCTGGAGTACAGATGCGTACGCCTATGCTTTAAAGTGACGTACTTTCCAACATTGCTGCTGCTGTCGTTGAGTGGGATGAAATGCATTGTGGGATACCTAAACACAAGTCACGTCTGAGGCATCCTTGATAAAATTGGCCTACATCTGAGCCCTAGAAGCCTCCCTGGCAGTTTGCATACTTTTTTGAACAGTACCTGGGCAGAGAATGATAAGTTTCACGAGTAGCCGAGAACACAAGAACAGACAAGTATGCATAAAACAGTATTAGGAGTTGGAAGCTAAGTGTCAGAGCTTACACCAACCTTATTTCTCAGGTGTTGTCACACAGTGAGTTCAGTAAATATTGAAAATATTCAAAATTTCAAAACTGTCTAGTGATGAGCAATGCTGGTTACATCAACTGTCAGTATATTCAAAGTGGCTGATGAGTGAACCGACTAGCTAAACTTTTCGACAATAATTTTCAGTTACTGACCCTAAAACAAGAGAGGACATTTTCTTTCCTCTTGAATCACTGCCGGCCATGATGCAGTGTATATCTGAAGTGGCTTCCTTTCCTAAACCCTGGAATTTTCTGCCATGATCGAAAAGGAAAAGGATATTTTAGTCCAAATCACATCAAGATATAAACAGTGAGCCCAGAGCACATCTCTTATTCTTTTTCAAAACAAGTCCTGCTGTTCCATTTCAAATACCTGAGGGTTATGGGTCATAATGCTGTTTTCCAGCTTCAGAACACGTTTATTCAGGCATTCTACTGTAAATAGGGGGAGATTCAACATCAAATATCTCGATTCCCCATGCTGGCCCTTTTTGCCTGTTCAGAGTGGATGTGTGCTTTTGGCTAACAAAATAATGGTTTTCTCTCTTTCCAGACACTGAATACAGAGTGGCAAAATAATTGAAGTGCCTGCTGAAGACTGTTCTTTTAGGTCTCCTTTGTCACAGCACATTAAGCAAAAACCTGGAAACATCAATATCAATCAAGACAGTGAAATAGCAAAACCCTAAAGATAACATAAAGCCAATATATGTCAGGAAATTAAATTATTGTTACCTTATGTTATGGCTCACAGCTCCTTGACCATTAAAGGGGTAATAAATGTGTAATAAAGATCTTACAAGCCCCCTAAGGCTTTTAAGGGCTGAGCTGCAGAGTCATTTATGAGATTGTTTATTACAGGATTGTCTTATCAGTATTTACTGTGTGGTGGAGGCTAAAATCGTCAGTGTAAAAGAAGATCCGAATCAAAAAAGGGCTTCTGTAAAGAGAATATTGGAATTGTTTCCCATGTATCCAAGGACAAAGTGAAGAAGAGATTACTCAGCGGTGTGAGGATGGAGCGGGAAGACAAGCAGGTGGCTTCCCATTGTCTTTGAACGCTGCATAAGTCCTGCCCAATGCTCAGTTGACAGGTACCGGACACAATGTGCTGACCTAAGGACCTGTCAGAGACCTGCAAGTGGATAAATATAGAGCACCGAGATAGCATAGGTGTCTTAAATGACATATCTGATGATGCGCTGTCCCTGCAGTACATGTGTTCCCTCCATCCACAACGCCCTCATGGTCACGGCTGTTGTGTGTGAGCAAAGTAATGTCATCCCCTCTGCTCAGTTTGAATTTATCAGTCATATCAACCCGACTGAGTATTTTCTGTTTATTTTGTCTTTCACTTGGACACCCCTCCATCCTCTCGGAGCTGTGGCGTACACAATGCAAACACAAACAACCCTCAGCCTCATTCCAGAGAAGCAGAGAGGGTCAAAGTAAACCTCTGCAGCTGTGTGTTCCATTTGCATATGAGAAAACGGTTTCAAAGGGTTTGTTTATAATGCATAAGAGCCTTTTAACTTGTCTTTACTGCAACACTCTATTCCTCCCACTGACAATCCAAGCACTGTTTGCATCAGTTGGCGAGATATGCCCGTTTTGAATTATTCAATCACTCATCTCTGCCACTAAGCTGCATTTAACAAACACACATGCACATTCACGTATAAAAAGACAGAGAGGTCTACAAGGATACTACAACAACACCTCACTTAGTCCCCTTGGAGAGGTAGGAATCCTATTACCTAGCTGTCAGAAGCTGCCTGATGCTCTCCCCTATGGCGGACACACTTTGTTAGAGGGAAACACGACGTACACCGCTGGTCCATTTAGAAGTTGCCTGTCCTGTGCAAGTTAATGGGCCTGGGGCCTTGAGCATCAATGAGCAGAAGAAAAACACAGTTCAATTTCCCCTCACAAGCGCATAAAACAAGCACCTCCACTGTACCGGGCGCATGCATAATTCACTGCTGCTGATGTGTGTCTTAAACGCTGCTGAAATATACATGGCGGCATATGCAAATCAGGCAGCACTCTCGAAAGCTGTACTTGCTAAACAGACATCAAGAGGATAGCATGCCACGCAGACAACCCCTTCTGGACACAGACAGTTCAGCTTGTAACTTTAAACGCGAGGGCGTTTGTCTCTACACAGTGTATAAAGTGTTAAATGTGTAGAGAAATGCGACAAGGCCTGCTGAACCCTAACATGCCACCATACACCAGTGACGTGTTTAAATGGTAAACAATGGTTTAGAGGTTAGTTTATTGCTTAGGGTCAACTAGGTCTTTAATATTTATCCAAACGGTGTTTTTTGCTCATCGAGGCACCAACTGGAGACCCTTCTTTTCTTGGATTGTTGTTTGCTAGGCATATTTGTAGGCACATTTGCTTTAAAAGGAAGCTGATGATAAAGGAGGACAGACTGCTGGTGTCAAATTTTATAAATGAGGGAGGAAATGTCTTTATCCCAGGTTTGGACGCCTCCACCACTTTCCTTAACAATGTCTCCCGTTGTGTGTGTTGATGTGTATGTATCTGAACCAGGCGCTGGCTCGGTCCGATTCCCAGCGGTGTATCTTTAACAGGGCCTTCCTACCAGGCTGCCAGCCTGTCCCACACCCCAACGGGACAACAGCCCAGCTGACGCCCCACTGCCCTGCCAACACAACCCACACATTTGACCCACAATCTGCTCCCCTAATCCCGATGAAAGGAGGGAGGGGAATGACTAAAACGGCACAAAGACATTAAGAGAGGACGCTAAAAAAAGGTTGCTTCTTTGTCATAAGGCTGGAAAAGAGGAGAACAATGACTCAATAAATGGATTTATTAATACATTTTAGTAGAATACTCATTAAAAAAATGCACAAATGCTGATGGCTCTACAGATTTAGGGCCCAGCAACATTGAGTAGGAAAATAAACTGCTAAAGTGTAAAATGTTTGCTGTTTTTGGAGCCTAGCATGATGTCACACACAACTCAAAGAAACGCACTAATGTTTACATGACTATTTGACCATAAATACATGGTCAGATATATAAGCCATTCAGAGCTCCAAAACAACTCAGAACAAAGGACATGATGTGAGGCAATGGAAATTTCAATTTCCAATTGATTTTATCCACTCCCCAATCTATTGCTCTTTGCAAAGCCAAATACAATTACTCTTGAAAAAATCTACAGTATTAGTTACAGGAAAGACTATATTTCAGTTTAACTCATTTTGGTTTGAGTCTACACGCACAGTGTTTGGAGTAAGTCTGGCCCTTGTTGTACATGTGCAGCTGCCAAAGTTGTGGTGTCCCTTGCTGATGAACAGTGTGTTAACAGGATGTGTAATCTGGTGCGTTGGTCCAGAGCTGCAGCCAGGTCTGGATGGCAACAGCAGTGAAGGTTACAGTAGGGTGTTTATCAAGAAGCAGTGATGTAGCAGCTCTGCTGGGCCAGTCTAATTACAGGAGAACAGCGTGCACCAGTCTGGGCCTCCAAATGGCACCATATGTTTTCCCAGACTAACTGGCTGAATAAATGCCATTTACCCATTCCGGGTGCACTGTCTTGTGTGTCTGGGAATCAGTCACTCACTCTCATAAAACCATTCACACCCCAAGCACCCTAACCACCCACACCCCCACATAAAATTCAGCTGTCGGTGATTTTCCCTGCTCACCCTACCATGCATCCTCACAGCTTCCTTCACAGTTTAACCATTTACTATTTCCATTGTGGATTAGACTCTGCCGTAACCGGTTTAAAGAACTAAACAGCTTTGGTTAATCAGTTTTTGTTTTTTTTGTTTTTTTAAAACCAGCAGTAATGTCAGTGTGTGGTCGTTTATCTTGGCTTTCCTGGTGAAAAATCTGAAAAGAACATGCTCATCTGGAGCTTGACAAAGGTCACCTAAATATTAGCTAAAAAGATTTTAGAGGGAGTGTCAATCAGGAAAGAAGAAAGAACTTTATCCACAAAAAACAAACAAAATGTAACTGCTTGTTGTTTTTTTCAACCCTTCTTTGGTAAATGTGCCTCGAGTTTAACAATTTAGTTTATCACGGGCCACTAATATAATTTAATACGCTTCTGATAGAAATGAATGCTAATGCCATTTTCATCTGGTATTCCCCTATTTGTTGGCAAAATTGCAATCAGTGTCACTGATAACAAGAACATAATTCTCTGTGGTTGCAAAAAGATGACAACATTTGCATCGTGACCTCTTTATTATTTTGGAAAAGCTCCCAGTATCACCACTAGATAGACCTATCGCGCATCATCATTTGTTAATGAGAACAGCCGACGCAGCGGCGTTCACAGATGACTATCGAGGGCAGAGACAAAAAGAAAGTGTAAGTAAATATGGACTGTAATTAGTATGACAAGGTTGGAAAAAAGATAACACCACAGCAGCCCCAAGGCCTTCTCTCTCCTACGTGTGCAGATGCACATGTACGATTGTTTTTGCACAGGACGCACGCACTTGCTTTCGCACACACGTGTACAGGCATGCACACACATCCCCAAACGTGCACACTCTGGAAAGAAATCAAATGTTTTAATCAGCTCGCTACAGCACATAATGAGGATCCTCTAAGCTGCAGCTATCAGCTGCCATCGGCCACTTACTTGTGCCTTCAAAGAGCTGATTTTTCACTTCTTCTACAACCAGCTTAACACAGCCGCTATCAAGACTGAACACAGTCCGCGAGTGCAATAAATCCTGAAGAGAGTAAGTGATGTTTCAGCAAATGATATACCGCATATGCAGTGCAGCGAGGAAGCAATTATGTGCAAGTGGACAAGACATTATAGCTGGTGGGGAAATTGTGAGTGCTCAATGCACTCACCACTGTCACCCCTGTCTTACTGCACGGAAATACGAGAGATGGGCTGACTGAGATCTGGGGTGCGAATCACATCGCTGCATATGATACAGTGTACCTCAGGGTGCACATCTGACAGTGCAGTACATGCAGTAACTTATATCTTCCCTGTCCTATCTGTATCTGATTTACCTCTCCACTTGCAATCTGCACCTGGGCCAGCCACACCTGCTGCATAGCACAAGGCCAGCACATGAATCAGTCAAGACGGTTACAGCTGGACTAGTTTCCACAAAACTCAAGGTATGTCAGAATTCTCGCTGCGCTCTCCAGGTGTGTGTATGAGGTCAGGGTGTTGTGATGTGTGCGTGCAGGTGGGCCCCTCGGTGCCATTTCTGGCCTCCTGGCATTTCTGTGACCTCTGCAGGAAGGATCACAGCTCTCATCCTCCAGCTGGATATGTGATGACCTGAGAACTGAACCAGCTAAGAGGTGTGTCCTCTTGTCCTTGTGTCCTTTCTGCCTGCCTGCTGCTGTCTCCCAATCAGGAAAGAAGCAGAGCTGTGGCAGCTCAGCTGACAATATCAGATGTCCTGCTGTAAGACTGTCCCAGCTCGCAAAATTACTCCTAAAAACGTATTTCTGGCATAATTGTCCAAGAAAAAGGTATTCATGTTCATGTGTTTGAGTACATCCATGGGTGATCCTCTGGATATGTGTGAGAGAATCAATGAAATACTTGAAAAATGTGCTACATCTATTCTTTATGTGTATATAGAGAGAATTTAGGCTCATGTTTTGTTGTTATGCTGTTTGAGTTAAATGTCAGGTTTTATAATTAGTATTGTTATCATTAACATCTCCATTAGTTGTGTTCACACATTAAAACAGACCGTTGAAGGACAGGAAGTTTTCTCAACTTAAGCTTTGAATAAACAAAACTAAGCTGAAAACCGTGGGACTCTTATATAGAAGAAATCAAAGATTTTGACCAGAAACACAGACATTTACGTATAAGCTGAATTCGGCTGAGTCTCATCAACATCCAACCCAGCCCGCTGTAAAATAAATGACTGTTAGCTGCAGCCTCGCAGGTGAAATGTGCTGCTGTTACAATTATTCCAACGCCAGAATGCCAGTGCTACCAAATGCTGCTGTCAGCCCAGGGGTTTAATTAGTTTGGCACATGTGGCACTTATAATCACCTGCCATTACCAGGGTGCATCTGCTTCCTGGGCTGTCAGGCTGTGTATACTGTACATTGCAGTGTATTGGATAATACGTTAGTGACTATATTTTGGAAACAAGAGCACAGCCGTTGACCAATGTGAAATCTAAAAACAGGACTATACAATAACTGTGTATTGGTACACACAAAACATGGTTTGTATGGTGAAAAAGACATCTGTTTAGGGCGTATACTGATCATAGGTGTTGACTGTGCCCACGACAGTTGTATTAATGGTGTATACTTGTCGGCGGTCCATCTGTGCAGATGCACTGTGAAAGCAAAGGGGAGCAGTGTCAAACTGCATTGTGAATAGAGCTACACCTCAGGGTGAATACATCACATTGTGATTTCATGAGAGCTGGAAGAGGAGGAAGAAAGAAAAACTTCAGGGCGGCTAGTGAATCTCGACTGAAAAGAGGAGAAATTGAAGTTAAAAGTGAATCGTTCACTCCCCCTGGCGAGGCAGCGGCTACCTCTGGGGCTGGGATGGGAGGAAGAAGAGGAGGAGGAGGAGGAATGGGAGAACAGGAGGTGGAGGAGAGGAGCCCCCTGGCTCATGCAGCCATGTGATGGGATGAGCTCAAAATCTGAAGGATGGACCTCAGGCTGTGTATTTAGCTATCAGGTCGTGGGCTTAAGTGTGTGTGTGTGTGTGTGTGTGTGTGTGTGTGTGTGTGTGTGTGTGTGTGTGTGTGTGTGTGTGTGTGTGTGCGAGCGCGCGTGCGTGTGTGTGTGTTCCAGAAAAACAGCACAGAACCCTGCTGATGACACATTGGCTCAACTCCCCGGATGCACCTACAGTATGCGAAACAAAAGCCCTAACTATCCCTATTCTCTACAGAAAGTTCCCATTTAGCATTAAAACAAGGCTCAAATATTGTGCCGCTACAGAAACATCTGTCGGGGACTTGTGTGGCTACACTAATTACAAATATCTGCAGTAATCCGGCGCCGATAACAGAGTCATTACTCCAACAGTCATTTATCACTGTGGGATTGATGACCCATTTCACAGGCAGTCATTGTAGACGGAAGTGAAATCGCTGATATCCCTTTTATCCTACATCATTGTTGAAGCCGTCCATTCGTCAGGAGGCAAACTAGTTAGAATTCTAATTAACAGCTATGGACTTTGGCCCTAATAGAATTTTTGCAGGAAACTGCAGACTGACACAAGAGGAGACTTTTACAGTATTTTCTTTTTCCTACTAATTGCTGTATGGAGCAGCAGCGTGCTGGAAACAACTGCTAAGCACTGTGTCAAGAAACTGCCACAGCAGCACTCTACTTTAGCTCCGGATGCCGACTTCCTGAGTATCCGTAAATATGTAGACATATCGAGTGGAGATATGCTTTCACAGACACATTTCTTCCAGGCAGAAATCAGCCAAAGCAAAAAACTCCATAGGTCAAATATAAAACATACACTTCTGTGATTGGGAAGATAAACAAGGGCCTTATATTTTTCCTCCTTTCTTATTCTCAGGCTTGCACACCCACCAGCTCACACAGACACGGAGTGGAGCAGCAGATGATCACAGTAGGTGAGGAGTAAAGGTCTGGCCCCCTGCCGGCCACGTCCCATCTCTGTAGCAGTAATGAACAGAGACAGCTTGGGGACCGCCCTGTGAGCTTGTCCCCCCCCTCCCAGTTTCCCTGCTTTGGGGCAGAGCTGGGGGACCTTGGGTGACAGGAATGCCAGAGATGTTCCAGGCGCTGACAGGCAAGTCTTACCTGGCCAACCCACTGCACACACTGCCCAACACACACAGACACATGCACCCAGGGGCAAAAAGAGAGTGCACACACACTCACATTAATGCACACTAAAGCTGTTCACATGTGTTCATTCACCACATCCATACACATGCGCGCGAAAGCTGACCCAGTGCAATTCCTCCAGCACATGGCTGTTGACAGGAGCAGCTGCGGTCGCTACGGCAGACAGATGAAATTTTCATAACTATCTCCTCCAACTTCCTTCGTCACCTTCAGGATAATTTATGACCTGCCTGCCAGCCTTGAAGAGACAATATGCTTAATATGAAATGAAGTTTTGCAGGGATGGGGGTTATAATTAAGAGAGGAGCAAAGAATGATGTGTGTGCAGAGTGAGAGAGGTGTGAATTATGGAAGGGGCAAACAGGTATAACAGCTGGGGCAGACAGGGTAAAGAAAAAGGTAAATGATAGTGCAGGTGATGTCACTGCATATATCTTAAGTATATTTAGTATTGACATAAACTGATACCTGCCTGTACGTGAACACTTATTCTGGACTTCTGAGAAAGGTCCAGAACGAGGGTATTTATCTGGTATATGGGGCATTACAGACTGCATCAATGAAGGAACATGCTGGTAAGATTACGCGGTGACTCTCAAACAGAACTTCACCATAGAAGATTGAGACAATATGAGCCACCAACACCCCGACACACAACGGCACTCACAAGATTTAAATCCATCCACACATATGGAGGATGTGGTGCTGGTGCTGAAGCAGAACACAGGTAGCCTTCACATAACAAACAACAGAACAAAATCACTTTGTTTGTCGAAGGACTGTGCTATTAATGTAATAAATAGGTCCGTATATTCAGTTATAAAAATCTGTCATCTATAATGTGCTGTAATAACAGCCAGCTGCCAGACCAAAGTTTAGATGAGACCAGTCAATTTTAAAAAGATCCATTAATAAAAATCGGTTACTGGTGCCTAAGTCATATGTTTGTGTTATTAATATGATTTTATATTTGTCTTTTTATCTTACCCACCTCGTAATAGCCTTGTTGTCAATAGATTGTAGATATAAACACTCCTTAACAGAACCTTTTCAGTCAAGGAAAAGAAAATTGCCATAATGATATTGTTTTTATGATGCTTCCTCCACAATAATGCCACATTCTTGTCTTGAGCTTTGTCTTCTTTCACCCAACCATGCATCATCATCATCCCTCCGGGATGTTATGTTTGACCAAAAAGAATGTCCCAGTTTTCCTGAGTGTAGTAAAACAGGCCCAAACCCATAACTACCCCACCCCAAATAATTTACCACATCGTGTTTTCCAAATGCAAACCCTTTTCTCCATAATAAACCAGTGGTATTTAATAAGGAAAGTGCCTGTGTTATAATGCCTGTGGGACATTTAATTGCATTTCTTACTCTCTTAAATCTATTTCTTTCTAGCTGCCACATTCCAGAGCACCAAGTTTTACTGTGAAATGCATACCTGTGAACTTCCACTCACACCTGTTAACAGCATTCATCACAAAGAGAAACAAAGACATCAACTCATGCCAAATATGAGCACAATGCCCACAAAACAAAATCATGTAGCTCACAAGCTAATTACCAAATTATTTGAAAATCAAGCAAATTAGCAGAAGTGAAACTTTTGTACAGCAAACAGAAGATTCAATAAATATCTAAAGATAAGTCATGTTCAAAGTATGTTGTCAATAAGTAAAATAATATTCCAAACTAGAAGCTAACTTGGCTGAAAGGCCTGGTGCCTGCTGCAGCATTAGGAGCTGTGAAGTCAGGACATGTTGTGCATAACTGGCTGGTTTCTAAACACTGGTGCTGGATAAAAGAATCATAATTTATAAGTACGTACTCACAACTATACACCTCACAAACAACCAAGCCACAGGCACTCCTCCTGCGTGCATGCAACCAGTCTATGGGACCACACAGACATGTTTAAGATAAAGACAGACAAATTAGACGACAGCATTGTAGGCTAACCGCCGTGCCCGTGTTAATTACAGGCTGGCCAGTGAGAGACAGATGATGTGTGCTTATTTGTTTTTGCCTTCATTGCTGTGAGCCAAGTAAACAGTGATGTGACGATGGCAGAAATAAGAGGTCCAGATATGTCTAAGACGTGGATAGAGAACATGCTGTTGGATATAAAAGTTCCTGCTACTGTACAGAGGAGATTAACAGCAGGCAGTCCCTTGAGGTAAGAGGGAAAAGGGTTTGGCTGGTAACTCATGCCAAGTAAAACAGACAGACAGAGCGAAAGCTACAAAACAGGTTACTACAGTATTGTGGAGTTGACGCAAGGTCGGGAGGCAACTTATGTCCCATAGACCTTGCTGACAACGTGCCTAGGCCGATCTTCCACCGACCACAATGTTGATCTCTGAATCCAGTCCCCAACCCCACCATCAGCCATGCTACTCAAACCTGCTTATTAGTATACCTACATACTCAGAATTCCCTATTTATTGAATCCCATCCCCAAAATAAGGAGTCTCCTGCTGCAGCCTGAAGACATTTAAAGAAATATTTTCCAGCTCCTTGTGTAATGTAAAGAAGGGCTGGTTTGGAGTTTTTTTCCAGAGCAAAGACCGGAATTTCACTATTCTGGTGTATGTGGAAGTTACAGTGAAGTTATGTCACATCTCACCTTTGACATTAGTTGAGCATCTGAAGACCATTTTGACAGGCATGATAATGATTTAAATACATGCAGACAACTATGTATTACACATCTTGTACATCAGTAGAATTAGTATTCTTTTGCTAATATGATTACACACCACTCATATACAGTAAAACTGTTCAATTCCAGAGAGTTAAATGATGTCATTAGACAAGGTTGTGGTCTCTTCATCTTCAATGTGCACATGATGCTTACAATCTTTCAAAGTCCCCACTGGAATAGACATCCTCTTGTCTACTAAATCTGTGTCCCTCCTCAATAGGGGAATAAGAGAAGGCTCTTTCAAGAATGCCACAAAAGACATGTCACCATTGCTGAAATAAAGTGCCAGCCAATGACGACCTCTCTTCATTTGTCTCTATGATCTCCATAGGGGTGCAACTGGTAGCTGACATCACTATTCAGGTCATTTTTCTGCTGGACACTGCCTAAGCTCTCTGGCCTTCTGTTGGCCCCCAATGACCTCTAGTTTTGATGACAGACCGGGCCTTTTATACAGCAGTGCCCTGTCCAGGTGAAGACAAGAGAGACTGACAATGGCAGGAAACTTAGAGCCGACGGAGGCTGGAAGAAGACCCAACAGGGTCACAGGTCAGGTTGGACAGCTGAGTGATGGGTGCAGCTGGGGACGCGTGCACCTCCTTCTCCATCCTTTAGATCCGCCTGCCATGTCAGCTGATGTCGCCTTTGTCTTGAGATAAAGACCTCACTAACTTTCAACAAGCTGAAGAGAAGTAATACACAGGCAACAGATGTAGAACACCACAAATTCTGAGCGTAGCACTGCTACAGTGACAACCTAACCTCTGTGTGTGTGTGTGTGTGTGTGTGTGTGTGTGTGTGTGTACGTTTTTCAGTTCTAATGATAACAAAGGCCTCCTTCGTAACTGTAAATCCGTGTTCCCAAAAGATCTTTCCCAAAAATGCAGTTCTTCCTTGTTCCCTCACACAACAATGGTAGCACATTTGTGAAAGATACACACAAACAATAACCTAAAACCACGTTATCTATTACCACTAAAGCCTATTAATCAATACAGGTTGCGCTCCCAGACTCCAGCGTTCACACATCTCTGAACTGTCCAACTGTTTCCGATGCCAAAGGTCAACGGCTGCCTTTTCTCCACCGGGCCACACTGAGGGAAGGGAGGACGGGACTGGGCAAGTCATTTACAAACTCTGCTTTGGGTCATGAACACCTCTGCCTGTCTTCTGTCTTCTTTTCTCCTCTGCAGAGCTGAGGTGGGCTTGCTCTCTGTTAATCTTTCACTACGGGCCTGCGTGCTTTTACACTGGTGTGCCGGAGAACAGAGGAGAGGAATGAAAGAAGGGTAGTAAAGGACGAGAGTGGATAAAAGAGCAGGAAGAAAAAGCCACAGTGAGGGCCAGATGGGCACCTTCACAGTCCATTTATCAAACCCAATGTGGCCCTCCCCTCCCCTCCCTGCTGCTCTCATGTCCTAAACCCCCATGTAATTCTGTAATGATTTTCATTATCATATAATGACCTTACAAAGCCTACAGCAGTTTGCATGGTCAGTACAAAACTCGCAGCTGTTCCCTTCAGTGTTTGCTCGACGACTGTGCCGTTTTTTTTCCTCTGTTGGAGTAGTAACCTCTAGGCTTTTAAAGGTTACCATGAGGTCATCTATTCCAGTGGTTTTAAAAATAATGTAGTATGTTTATATGGCTCAAAAATACCCTAATACAAATGACAGTAATTATCCAATTGTTCTATGAACATTTTACAATATATATTTTTTAACCTGATTCACTTCACGTTTTGAAATAAAATCGATGCACAATCAGATCATTTGGAATTCCTTTCATGCTCTGCAGCCACAACAATGTGCTATTTGAAATCCTAATTGAGTCCTCTCTTAGAATCCATGCCTCTCACTTCCTGTGTGGCAAATACAACTGCTCAGTTCCTCTACAGTCACCCACCCACATAATAATCGATCTATTTTCAGGCCACTCATGGGGCATTTACCAAAGGGATACGGAGGGTGGCATCTATCAAGGAATTCACCACGTGCATCTGAAAACCCCGTTACCAGAAAGAGCTCATAAGAATAAAAAAGCTCTCATAAGGTTATTGGCTGGGAGTGAATGAATGGTCTGCTTCTGCTAGCGAGAGGAGTCGAGGCATCATTCATTTTGAGTGCCTATATGTCAACTCTGCGCAACCACTGGTCACCCGGTCCAATTTCTTCCTTTCCTCCACGCTATAGGCTTAAAATACCCCACAGACCTAAAGCGCCAACTACCAAATGCACGTTCCAGGGTGCACAGTGATGCTGTTTAAGAAACAAAAGTCAACCAGAAACAAAATCAATCAGCGTTGGTTGTTTATGCTTATGTGCCTGCAGCAAGTGCCATCAATCATGGGGTTTTTCCCCTCTCCGTCCTTTTGCAAGCATTATGTGCTGAATGGAAACCATGGAAACAAAGGGTATGAATATGATAAAATATGTTGCATATTGTGTGAAAACCTAATTAGAATAGAGAATTTGAAAAGAAAATGTGGAATGAATCAAATTTAATTAAAAAAAATCATCTTTTGGTGAGTACATTTAGTATAATAAATGGTGTTCAAAATAAACAGGCTTGACGAGAGTTATCTCTGTCACACTTGTGTCCTAGTAGTGTGATTTTTTTTCCACGACCACAGTGCCGTAATTCCTAACCCTCATTAGCCACAGATCTCTAATCGGTACCACTGCATCCCACTTAACATTGCACACAGCCATGTGTTTAGTTTTGTGTAAATGAGATCTGTTGACAGCCACTTGACAGGATGACCCCTGGCTTTTTTGTAAGTGGCCACGGAGGGGGTTAGGAGCGACGTTACATGTGTGTAAAGGGAAGAGGACATATCAGGAGCAGCTGGAGTTCAAACATATTGGCCCGCTGCATGGCCTTCTACAAAAACTAATCTAATCAGTCTTTCACTGCTGATAGAGTAAACATCTGGCATCTACTGTCGACAAGGGCCCAGCGTTTCCTGTTCTGGTCTCTGATATAGGCAGTCAGTGTCTAAGGTTGACCTGAGCCATGTTTAGGCTTACACATGGTCAAAATAGTGCATTGTGGGTGGTGGAAGAACTAGGATGGTTGGACAACAGTGCTGATGTTAAGCTGGGGGGTAGATGTGGTGAGATGGTTTTTAGCTTTCAGCACCTGCGGCTGGAATGCACTATCAGAGCGGGCCCTACATCAACGTTGTGAGGCAGTGGGCGTCGACGTAGCAAGACAAGGTGCGTGGAAACAGCCTGTTTACAAGACTCATCTGGACAAGGGTCAACTGGGGGGGACAACTCAAAACACAGGGGCACCAGAGAAAGATGAGAGCACCGGCCATGTTGGAAGTTAACAAATATCTGTCAAGAGAAAATATGTTGTTTGCAGGAATTTCGAGGTTGTGAATTTTGCCTCTGGCACATTTGCTTTCTTAAGGCTCTGGGTCATGTGTGTGCGTGCGTGCCTGCATGTGTGTGTGTGTGTGTGTGCATGTGCGTGTGTGTGTTTGAGACAAGGAGCGAGAGAAAGAGAGGTCAAATGTGTTGAAATATATATATATACATATAAATATTGAAATATATGTGAATGCTTAATGTCTGTATGCAAGAAAGCCTGTGTGTGTGTGTGTGTGTGTGTGTGTGTCTGTGTGTGTGTGTGTGAGTACGCATGAGTGTGTGGGCCAAAGTGTCTGGGAGAATAAACAGGTAAAATAACACAGCATGTGTGTGTGTGTGTGTGTGTGTGTGTGTGTGTGTGTGTATAAGGCCCTTCTTTATCTTCATGAATGGTCTGTGTTCTCTGCTCCCTCCCCTTATCTGAGAGGAAGGAAGTGACTGCGGCTTATCCAAGACACACGTGTCTTAATGATAGCTGCCAGATTGCGCACACACCCTACACTGCTCTATATTTGTGGAATTCCCAAAACTTCATTGAACGGAATACTTGTCAGCGGGTGATGAGTCAATGATTTCACATGAAACACGCACCAATAACTCGGAGTTGTCACCGTTTGTAATTTGTACCAATGGACCATCTCTGATCTCATGGTGACCAGGACACTGTTGTGCATGTGTGTGCGTATGTGAAAGACATTTATTCAGACTTTTACCCTTTTCAGAGGATTTAGACTGTATTTCTGTTGGCTTAAGAGACTAAATGTAACTGCTACACTCCAACAAAAGTAAAATGTATAATTCCTGAGCATTTGCTGTGTGTATTCTCATTTCTAACATATGAGGCAATGTTCATGATTCATTAAGCATCTAACTTTGCCACCTGTGTCAGGGGTTTATCTTTTGAGGACCAATGATCGGTGCTATGCTGTTACCTGTCTCTCCACGTCTGCCTTTGTTGCTGCCTGTCCGTCAAGGCAGACAACAGAGTTTCTGCCATCTCCATCCTTTCCTCTCCTGCTTGGCCTTCATCCTCCACTGAAGTCAGGAACAGCTTGGTCTGAAATGAAGGGAAGAAGAGGAAGAATGTGATAAATAGATAAATAGCTAAATATTAAACAGCACGGCAGGCCAACTGAAATGATCGCCCTCCTCCCGACATTGAGCGGCTCTTCCCAGTTTAGAAATGACACAGTTCCGACTCAAGGCAACGTTATAGCGTGCCTGGGACAGCGACATACAGTAAGTCTGGTATAAAGCCAGTTTCACATCAGAGGACAGGCAAATTACACCCAATATTAGAGTGTGAGTCAATTAATCACGTCCTGCACAGCACAGTGTAATGTGTGAGTATCCCCCTGTTGAACATGAATTACAGGCCAGCTTATACTGTGACGTGGCACATCAGTGCTAATCTGAGACATCCTGGCAAACCTTCGCCTCCGAGTCCTCTGCATCCTCTAAGCTGGTTGAGAGGGAGTCAAATGAAAAGGGATCTGGCAGACCAAATTAAATGCAGTGCTGTCAGCCACACTCAAATCCCTCTTTCTCCCTCTTCTTCTCAACCCTTCACAGTCTCTTCCTCTCTGAATACCCTTAAATGTCTCCCCCTCCCTCTCCAAACCTCTGAGAAGTGATGGATCTGTAACTATGACTGACTCTGACGCCTTGTTAAGAACAGTCTCTTCCTGTCACATCCACCAGCAAAGCGTGTTCATTTCTTCCCATTAACAGTCAGTTGCCTCCTCAGCTATCTAACACTTTCTTCAAAAAGCCCACCAATGGAAGGGGGACCTTCAGTTCCTTGCCTCTCCCTTTTTTCAATCCCTCTGTGACAATCCACCTGTCTGTCTCATTTTATGTACAGGTAGGTTTGATTAGATGTGTGTGGTTCTGAAGGAGAGGAGTGAGGAGGACAGATTAAAATGCCTACTTCACACCTCACAGGACAGATGCCAAAACACGAACCCACGGGGGACTGATGGCGCCTGAGTCAGAGAAGACAGCGAAAATTACGGTGACCAGGAGGAAGCCAGCCTGCCTGTCTGTGCCTGAAAAATTGCACCCTTCATTTTGGATCAAACCCTGTCGTCCTGGTATGAGTGTCTCCGGAGGAAAATGCCAGAAATCTCACTGAGCTGAATCCCTGACTTATTGCCACATTTCAATGTAGCAGCATGTTGCTGTGATTTGGGCTGATCTGAGCTAACTAGAGGAGAGCAGAGTGGCTCCAAAGCCTCATCTCATGCCTTGTGAAAACAAGTTGAATATAAAAATAGCAATGCTGTCAAGTCTGTGAATACAAGTAATCCCATCATTACATGCCCTGTAATTAAATTATGCAGATTAACTACAATTAAGGAAAAGAGTATTTCATATATTACAATATATACAGTATCTTATATCTCTTTTTTCCCTCTTTTTAAATTTTAGTTTCTATAAGAGAGATGTAATTATATTTCTTAATATGTGTTGTTTTTAAATAAGCACAACAGAAGCTTTATTAATATATACAGCCTTCTGTAGCCACTTCCCCATCAACTCTGTTACACTCAACTTTTTCCTCAGAACAACACAAATTAAAAGCAGCAATCTTTTTGAAATTGGCGGACAGATGTGTGAAGCCTCTGCAATTGGAGCTGTGATGCTAACAAGCATCTACACTGACAACCGGTGACAACCTTTGCCTTTATGTTTTTATTTGGCCAGTTTCTTGATTTATTTATTGCAAGTATTTAGAACATTAAACAGGTTCTGAAGCCTCAAACTAACGAAAACATATGTGCACGCGCGCTGGCTTGGTTGTTTACTTGAGAGACCGCGCATGTTTAGAAAACCCATCGCTGAGAGAAGCCGTCAAGCATTAGCCACAGGCCATTTACTGGTCAAGCCTAGCCAGGGTGAGATGGCAGCCTTTTATCTCTGCTGTTGTGTTAGCATTATTCAGCCTCTTTTTTACCTTTATTTATCCCTTGATGACAGTAGCTATCCTCAGTCTCCACCCCCCCGAGCCTGGTGATGATCACAAATGTCCCCTGACCCAGGCCACATCTTGAGGTGAATGAGAGGACAAGGAAGATCTGGATCACACCCTGAACTAAACCCTGTCCATTTGAATACAGCCAGGCATAAACATTTGTCCCCTTATGCAGAAGCAGGGTAGGCAAACAAACAGGCAGCTAAGCTGTGGGGATATTTTGGAGAGTGAACTGCTGAAGTGATGATAGTGTTCCAAGCAAAGGCTGGCCTGGAGGGCAGCCTGGGGCAGCTCAATAACACCTCGAGCCAGGGCTCTATCTTAACACCAACAAGCATCTGTCTATTCCATCACATAACAACAATTCACTGAGTTAACACAGAATGGGGAGACTGTTTGTTGCAACATCATGGGCATCACTGCAGAGCTCACACAAAAGTTAAGAAGCCTCTCAAATGAACCAAGGTTAAAAAAAGATGAATGCAGACATTGAAGGTCAACACTCCATAAAACTCAGCTACTAGCTGTCCAGCACAGCGTCTGTGAAACTGTTAACACCCTGTGAAGTGCTTCAGCTGCCTTTAGACCAAGAACACTTATTTAGGAAACATTTTATGTCTAGGTGCCGCAAGAACCTAAAAATTCCTATTTTCTCTGCCCATTTAAACATTTTTAGTGACAGCACTGAATCTGAGAGCAGAAGGCCCATCAAAATGATGCTGTGATTATCTTTAAAGGTAGGTGGTAAAACTCACCAGTACCATCAAAACGGTCTCAGAGTTTTGACTGTTGTCTGCTGTTTATTCGCTACCATGGAGACCTGCTCCTTCAGGCACCCCTGTCTGTCAAGCTGCCAACCTCCCAGCCCGTCTCCCTGCCATTAGCATGTATAACAGGCTTAGCAGCAGGCCAACGGACTCCCCGTTCCTCCACTTGACAACACTTTAGTATTTTATCCTCTGTTTGGGTATTTTTAACAGTTTACCAGCCAAAAGGCAACAATTAAATAAAACAGTTCTAGAAAAAATGATGCAATGTAGCAGTAAATAGAGAAACCTTTATGGTCGCAGACCAGTGGTGTGATTGAATTTGAGGTCTTTATTAGTTACTTGTTTAGGATCATAATAAATGCCTCGCAGCCATTTTAATGTTAGCACTTTAGTACAATTTCAGCACAAGTTAACCCAATAATCAAACTACATCCACCGAGCTGAATTTATTAGTTTTACCTTTATGGGTGTGTTTTCATTTGAACGTTCTACAATCACCGGGTGCCAATCAAGCATATCATCTCTAAACAGCTGACAGATCCATTTAGTTTTAAAACTAGATTAACACCAGAAGGGGGTGTGTTACATTATCGAGAGGAACATGCAGTTCCCATTCTGTAGTTTGCTAATACTTGCTCGGAAATATCTCGAGCTATAAGCTCACATCGTATTTTTAAATGTTGCCACATTGTTGGCTCAGCTATTCTGACACTCCACTTTGATAGGAGAGAGTGTTTGGAAAGTTCTTAGATGGCTCCATCATCTCTTTCTGCACTTTAATATGAGAAACTAATATCACTTTGACCTCCAGTGGAAAAAGAGACATCAGACACTTTGCGCTGGGTAATGGATAGCTTCAGCTCACCGATATAAACGGCTAGGGGGCTATAATCGGGCAAGGGCCTATTCTAATCTGGTCAACAGATCCACGTGCGTGTGTGTGTGTGTTTTCTACACATCAGTCCAAGTCACATTCTTCTAGGGGAGGTGACTCACCACTCTTGGAAAATTATACTAGCCAAGGAAGAAATAAAGCCAAACTTCCCATTTTTGTGACATCACCCAGGTCATAAAAATGTGCTAGTTTGTGCACGAGTAAGGCTTTTTACTGCTATCCACCTACTTCCATACAAATACTGGTGGGTCAAAACTGAAACATATTTATTTTTTCGTTTGTATTTTGAGAGGTTGTCTGATATTCTATTAAAAAAAAAAGAATCAGGAGAAAGGCATACTTTAAATTAAATGATATAAACCATATCTTTTCACAGCTACACACCTGTAAAGTCTAAAGCAATCCATTATAACTAAAACATGATCCTTGTAATGTTCAGTTTGACTGTAGCAGAAATTGAAACTCATAGTTTTATCGTCATTTTTACTTTTGCAGTGAGCAGAGAGAACTGGTTTTATACTTAACTGAAGGACATAGTACAGAAACAGACTAGCAGCAGTGTCACATATTGGAAACGTTTTGTTTTTTTTCTTGGCAAATAGACTGACCACTTGGAAATGGCCATCTTGAAAAACACATTCTAAAAAAGACAGTCCGACAGCATCAAAACGTGTGTGTGTGTGTGTGTGTGTGTGTGTGTGGGCGTGTGCACGCGCGCATCTGCTCGCGTGTTCTCACAGTATCCGTGGTGACACAAACCTCATTGTCGACTTGACCCTTGCAGGGTCGCAGGCACCATCAATTATGTCAGCAAGTAAAATGTTCTTTTCCACACAGCGCGGGTTATATGGAGTGTAAAACATTAGAAAAATGTGTCTGAGACATCAGAGTAACATGTCTGAAGTGACAATGGGGGTGGGCAGAAGAAGGACTCCCAAAAAGGGAAGAGCCGTGACAAGAGATTTTGTTTGAAGGCATTGTTACACACTCAAGTGGGCAGGGATGCTTTCTAAGGCTCCAACGGCAGTCCATCTTCTGGGTAGAATACAAGCAGGATGGAGGGACATATGCTTTCCACTGGGTCAAATGAAGCAGAACTCGGGCTTTTTGTGCTGCTCCCTTTTGGTGGCAGGAAGAAAAGGCAAATCTGTTGTGGGGTTATAGTCCAACGGGCCCACAAACATCACATTAAAACTGACCGGCCTGTTACTTTCAAGGTCTTTGTTTCAGTCTCATGATACAGAGTGACGGTCCCGTCGGCCTTAATGGCTAAACCACAACGTTTTCAATTTGACTGAGCTCTCTAGCGGGCGGGGATGAGTCTCACACACATGCCCAAACAGGAACACGTGCACAAGCCTCACAAACCTGGCAGGAAGGTTGCATTTGGGCTGGATCAGTACAATGAAGACAGAGCTGGACAGAGAAGTTTGTGGTGAATGTTAACAGTCCGGCACCTTCTTCTCTGTTAAAACCCCACTACTCTCATATGAAAGCTGAGTCCAGATTCTAGCTCCAGATACCAGATTGTGATCAGCCCCATCTCATTCCCCCTGCCAGTAAAAAGCTTTTTGCTGACTGGAGCCAAAGTCAGCCGTTCTACACCCCAGAGTTCCAGAGTAACACTCAACGCAGCACAGTTTAGCTCCGATAAATGGTCAAACACTAAAGAGTGCTTCCATCGATCGAAACTGACACAGGCAGGATGGCCACTGGCCACCAGCAGAGTTCGGATTAACCACAGAACATTTGATGGGGGGGTGGTTGTTTTTCAATATTAACAGGTGGCAGGAATAACGCTGGTATTAATAAATTATTTCTGTTTTAGAGAATATCTAGGGGACATTTGCTGCAATGCTTTGTAAAGATTCCGTATCCTGGACCAGCTGATACTCAGTTCTGACAACATTCAAACATTGTTCTTATGTTGTTCTTCCTTGTTTGGCATGATGCTGCTGTTGGACATCGCAGACTGGAAGCTCGAACAAACATTGTTGTATATTTTTAACCAATCGCTCTAAAGTGTAGCATCGCTAAAATTAGACTCAGCAGCGATCAGCAGTTTAACTGAATGGTGCAGAACACAATATAGATTCAGTGCTAAGTGATTTAAAATAATAATAAGAAGAATAATAGTTTTCTATTGCAGACAAAAAATAATAATCATGATGACACCTTTTTCAAAGTTAATCCACCTTTTAACATCAGCGGGATTCATTATTATTACTATCTGCTACCAGGTACTGATGGTAAATCATTAGCAGGAAAGATTATGTCAGAGTTACTCGACTGTTTCAACATTTACACTTAGTCTCACACTACTGTGCACGTGTGCAAACGCTCCCCAGCAAGGGAGGCCGATGACAGCAGCTACAGAGTGTTTATGAGACTGTTAGCCAGGAAAAGATGCCGCCCTGCAGCTCTCGCCCAAATAAAAGAGCCATTTATTACATCCAACATGACCCTCTCATTACACACAAATAGGAATTAATGAGCACTATATCGGGTGCTCCCAGTGGAGCGAGGCGGGGCCCGCTAAAGGACTAGCGTTAATTACATTGTCCTACATCTCACCCATTTAACACTACCCATCGGATCATTCCATCTGCAGAAGGAAGTGTAGGAAGTGGTGAATTACTACCTGAAAGGAGCGCTCTCGGAAAACCGTTTTTATTGAGAAGAAAAAAAATGGTTCTTTGCCATTACTCCACATCCTGGGCATATATGTAGCTCCGGACTAAACTATTAATAAACAGGTAATGGGGAAGGCTCTTTTTGCGTCTTATGTGTTGAAGATTGCAAAAAATAGCACAATTCAATTAAATAAAAATGTTGACAATTAATTAAAATATCTGGTATTTGAATGTTTAACAACAGGGTTGATTAGTAATATCTGTGGGACCTCCGCTGGCGACCATGACCACCTCTGCTACCATGGTGTCAGTGGCTTTTTATCTGATGGTCAGGCGGTTCTGAATGCTGTGGACCCACAGAGTTGCCAGCCACACAACTGCACACGTTTCAAATGTGTGTGGCACAAATGCAGAATTGCACCCAGCACATTGACTTTAATGATGAAGTTTTATGTCTCTTTTAAGGCATCTTATGAAGACAGGAACATGTAGCATACCTATAAGCTGTGCTTGTACTCTATATGGAATAGCAGAAAAACAGCATAAATTCATGAATTGAACAGGATTTGGGGTTATTTTCTTTGCGTTTCAAGACAAATCAATGTGTTTGCTTGCGTCTCTGAGAATTTCTTTCACAGCAGCACCTTGACGTGCCTGCCTGCTGGAGTAAACAATTAGACCTGGATCAAAGAGCTGGAATAATTATGGATCAAGCTCTGGTTAGTGATGATGTCTTTCGTCATGTCTGAGAGGGGCAGGCTTTGCTGGAGATGCTCTGAAATCTCTTTCATCTTTTTTTTTTTTTATTCTTCCCCCAATCTAGGCACTTTTCTTCAAATACAGTCCTCTCCTGCATCTTTTTTTTTTTTTTTTTTTTATCCACTGCTATGACACAGGAAAAAGCTGGGCCCTGCAGCCAGCCCTGCCGTCCACACTGAATGCGATTAAGCTGAGCAGTGATTAATCTGGGCTGCCCCATAATTCCTCTTTACCTCTTTAATGGATGTTATCTTCCCTCCTCTGAAGGCTTATCTTGCTGATCGAGGCCAAGGATGAGAGGAGGAAGAGGAAGAAGAACAGGGAGAGGAGGGGGAGGAGGGGGTGTACATGGGTGGCGTTGGAGAGGGGAATCAAACCAAATCCAGACAGAGGTGGGTAAATGAATAAGTAAGCAAATACATAAGTAAATAAATAAATGTGGGGATTGAGGAAGCTGCTAAGCGGATAAGACAGATCAGTCTCTGTAAAATGCTCATTTGTTTTCTAAGAAGACGAGACAAGCCGCCTTCAAAGCTTACTGATACAGTAAAATAAAGCTTTCGACATCACAACTGACAAACAAAATAAACGACTAAACCCCTGTCAATAAATTTACCCAAACCCACATTGTTGGTGTTTACTCAAAGCTGAATAGGTAAAACCAACACCGTACACCCCTTTTTAGGATGAATTCATTTTCTTTCATAGATGTCACTGATGTGAAACAAAGACGTGTTTCACTTGCGGTTTCGCTGCGATTTGAGATAAATGAGGAATTCACTGTAACAAATTCCACTTGGGGCAATCCGCATCGCTGAAACAGGTTGGCTCAGGCCTGCGTCTGACGTTGGAATGAAAAAGGTAACCGCGCCAAACAGGACACTCCTGTTATTGAGAAATAAATACACACAAGCAAAGACATCCCTTTTAATTACTGTAAATGGGGGAGAGCTCCTAACCGTATTAGCAAGGGGAAGAAAAGAGGAGGTGTGTGCACAATTCGGCAGAATTTATGAAACAGTTAAGCAACAACTATTCGTGAATGCAATACAGCTTCAAAATAACATCATGCGGTCCTTCTCGGTGTTGTTCTACCTGCATGACTGTGACCGTTTATTTCCTTTGTATGAGAGTGTGTGTGTGGGTGTGTGTGTGTGTGTGGGTGTGTGTGTGAGCGGTGCCAGTGGGGGAGTGACAGGGTTAATTCTGTTCACAGCGCTTTCTTTTTTCCCCTCTACCTCAGCTTACAGCGATGTTGCAGAGAGATTCGGTCAAAGACAAACCTCAGTGGAATTCTATTCACTACTAGTGTACATCTTTAGGTACAAAGCTGCGGGCTGCATTGGCTCCAGGTAACATAAACGCTCCCTTCAAGCCACCGCGTATCTGCCCATGAAAATTCTCTAAAGGGGTTTAAGCATTTACGCAGAACACTATCAGGCACCACCGAAAATTCAGCTTACCCTGTTGAATAGGGACTTCAAAGAGAATTGCAAATACCTTTGCACTGCTACATTTTCTCCCCTCTCTCTTTCTCTCCCTCTCTCGCTCCCTGCCTCTTCCTGCAGCTTTTCATTTTCTATTTCCAAACACAAGCGGCTGTGTGATGTAAAATGTATTATCAGCCATATATTTCCTCTTTAAATGAATAATAACAATAATCTTTCAGTAATTTCTTTTTTATTCAGCTCCGTCTAAATAGGGCAAAGCAAGCAGAGCTAATACAGAGCCGCCAGTAAACAAGGCCGGGCAATAATGAGCACCTGGATTAGGCCTCTAGTCTGTGCTGAGATAAGATTAAAAATAAATAAATAAATAAACCTCTGCTACTACCCAGGTACAGGCAGGTATTGACTGTCAATGAAGGATAAACAACTGGGAAGCTGTACATTTACTCCTGGATACACTGTGTGCACATAAACACATAAACGGCATACTAAATAAACTCGCCGACACACAAACATACCCAAAAGTGTGCCAAAGAAACACAAAAGAATGAAATATAATTTCAGTATATAAGCGCATTTGCAGAGTGGAGTGCTTAAAATGCAAAAGAATGTGCACACATAAACACGTGCGGTTTAATGTAAGAGATAATAAATGGCTTCATAATGAGCAAAATAAATGGCTGCTTAACTGTTTACTGCTTGGTTCACACTTATAATTAATCTGGGTTCCATGTGTGCATATAAAGTGGGTATAAACTCTGCCCACAATACGAGTGAAATGGCAAGCGAGCGAGAAAAATTGCTGCTGGTAAACATCTGCAACATGATTCAGCTTTGGCCCCCAGCTTTCCTGAAATATGCTACCTTTCCCCCTCGGCTGGACCGGTGCTGCACGCCCTGCAAATAAAAGCCTGCTAAAAATGGCTCCGTGAAATAATTTACGGTGAAACGCACAACAGAAACCATAACATTTATAATGTTTTACAAAGCCATCAAATAAGTGGAGAGGGGATTAATTGCCCCGGCCTGACCTTAAAATAATTATTGTGAGCAGTGCAACTCTAAACTCCAATGAAATTGATACACTTTGATAATTAGATTCTTGGCACTGACCCGCTAAAGTCAATAAAGGTTATTAAGGCCAATTGCTGTCTAAACGCATTACGGGCAGGGTAAACTGTCCGTCGGAGGCCCCTGCTACTCCTGAGCCAATATGATAATCCATTCTCCGTCCTGGGGGTTTCTTCCCTGGTGCCTGTGTCTCCACTCTGCCATACAAAACCAGATTGGATTCGCTTAACCTTTCCAGGACTTTGATCAAATGAGCTCACACAGCAATAACATTTACATTGACCCCCTTCCTCCCCCCTTTACCCACCCCAACACATCCACACCACCACCTCTCTATTTTCTTACCTCCACCCTTTTTCTGTCTCTACAGACACTCCCCACGACTCGCCCCCACCAGAGGACCCCTCCTTTATGTGCTAGGCCGGGTCAATAACCTAATCAGCTATCAATGTTGACCGGGCTGGTCTGTGTGTGATTGCAGTACGGCCCTCCTCATCAGTCCACACTGTTCCTGGAGTCAGTTATTAAAGCGAGACAAGATGAAACGGACACCAATTACAGTTATATGCACGCCCTTGTGTACATGTTATTCCAAATCAACAGAGGTGGTTTTTTAACACAATGAGGAGGGAAACTAAGGCATTGTGACTAGAGTGTGTGTATGTGTGTGACCAACGTGTTGGATAAACAGGGAGTGACAGCCTGGGTGTGTGGAGTAGAGGCAGACGTGGCCCCGAAACTACTTCCTGTTTTGTACATCTTGAAGTATACAAATGTATTCACTCGAGTGGATCGTATTTATTACAGAAGTAGATTAATTTTCTTGATATGCGTTGAAAAGATTTCCATCTACAAGGCTCACTTTGCTGTCAAATGAGGGAGAAAGTGCGAAAATGAGACAGAGATGCGGCAAGATGAGCGGGCACAAGAGAGGGAGAGAACAACAAAGAATAGAAAGAGAGAGAGAGAAAGAGAGAGAGAAGGGAGACGGAGTGCATTGAAATCTCTTTGCATCCATGGTGGCTTTTGAAGTTGTGAGATGAGCAGCCACAGAAGTCAGGAAAGTGACAAATTAGGGAAAAAGCCGTACTTTGCAAGCAGAGCTGCTAAATCAATTAAAGTCATGCCAAGTGCATACATTAACATCAATGGCACGTGCACACACAGGCACACACATGCACACAGGACAGGAGAGATGGGGGAAAATAGGAGAGATGTGCTCATGGGCTTGTTGTTGCTGCTGCTGCTTCTCCCCCACAGTGAAAAGTGGAAAGATAAAAAAAAAAAGTAGCACACTGGTATTTAAAATATTCTGCAAAAAGGCCCCACTCTCTGTTTATTGTCAGTCGGATAGAAGCTATTCATTGTTGCTAGTTTAAGGAAATGTCACGACTGTATCATCGCCACGAGTGCAGGCTCCCGAGCGCGAGGTAGGTCTAAATGGACGTTAGCACAATGAACCACAGGGGAATGTAATACCTTTAAGTTACTGTATTTTTTTCTACCCCTCCAGAAACAACCTTTAACTTAACTACAGTCCCCCAGCAGGAGCTTCACACACACTGATGTACTTTTGCCAGGCTTGTGCACACACACTTGAAGTTGACTCAGAAGCATGTCTCTTTGTTTCCATCAAGAACCCACATGAATATATGAGGTACCAAAAAAGAGACGCGCGAGCAAGTGGACTTGTTTTGCGTTTGGTCTTTATTTATATATTTATTTATTTATGTATTTTATCAGGATGTCATTCAAATGGAAGGATGAGCATTTGCATGAGAACAGGCTGAGGAGCAGAGGGAGCCCCAGGGAGTGACAGTATCCATAAACAGGAGCTCCCCCCCCCCGCCCCATATTTGCAATATTCTTCATACGGACTAACAAACGCAAATACAGTACAGCCCAGCGCATCACACAACACTGTGTGCTAAATATGACAATAAAGAGAGGAAGGCTGGCGGTTTGTATTACTATTTTAGCAGGAAAAAACAATATAGAGTTTTATTGCAACAGCCATGTGTATAAACTGACACAGTGTCAATTTATAAATCCTATTTACGGACGTATATTTGTTATTATAAAATACCCATGGTGATATAAAAAAATTGACAGAAAAATAATGTGGTATTTGAATTCGCTCATGCGAGCGGCAGCGGGAATCTGAAAATAAACTGCAACCAGCATCCATACACAGGAGGTCACTTGTATTTCAATCAGATGGACTCTCCTGCCAAATGCCGCCTTCAAAATATAAAATATCTGCAGTGAATTACTGCACGGAGGGAAAGACATCATTTAAATAACTCAAAGCAATTTAGAGAAATGTGTTTTAATCTCTCTGCTGAGAAATCCTCAGCAATCGAGACGTACAAGAGAAAATCTATAAGCCACATCAATAAAGTGCTTTTCATCAGGGTATCAGGGGTCGATGTCTGTTTGTAAATATTGCTTGCCAGAGCAATAATGTTGCAGCACAATAGTGAGTGATTATATTTATGCATTCACCACTGCGTCATATAAGGGTCAGGACGGATTCCTGCTGATGATACGCTGAGTGATTTCATATGAAATTTGGTGAACATTTAGTGTCATTAATGTGGAGAAATTGGGGCTGTAAAATAACAGAAAGGAGAACAAATGACAATAATGTTTGCTTATTTTAAGTTGTTTCACATTGGCTGTTTTAGTAAAACTGCACTTGCTGCATTGTGCAATATGGATTGAAAGTTTTGAGGACATGAAAATACTTGACAAAAGGAAACACACACACATAGACACTTATACACACACACTGGAGAAATTATTTGTATAAAGGTGGAGAAAGTGCAGCAGACAGAGAGAAAAAGACCTCAAAATTCACGAATGCCCTTTTCTAAATACAGGTCCAACTCACACACTTCATCTTGGCCTAGAGGTGGGGTCAAGATCTTTCCTTCTATCACACACACTCTGGCGCGCACACGCACAACCACACACACACACACACACACACACATACATACACAGAAACACACACTCTGCCAGGCGGTTCCACTAAGACAGAGAGGGAGAGAAAGAGACTCGGAGCAGAGCTGAGCAGCGTCGGCAGCAGCACTACTGTTCTCCTCGAGCCCCCTGTCTTTATCCCCGCCTGAGCATTAGATGTGATTACTGCTCAGCGCTGCGCTCTGACAGAGACAGAGTGCTCCCAGAGACAGCAGGCAGGGCTGAGAGACATAGAGGGAGAGAGGGCTACTCTTGTAGTCGCTGCTACAGTGATACAAGAGTGCCCCCTGCTGCCTCTGGTTTCTGCATGTTCACAGCTGTACTCACGCCAACACACGAGCACCATCTTCAACATTGAGCTCCAAGAGAGATGCCGCAGGAGCGGAAGGAGCTGAAACTAAGAGTGCGTTATGAGTTGAGTTGTATAGAATATCTACGTGTGCAAGTATGTGTGTGTGTGTGTGTGTGTGTGTGCAGTGTAGCTCCCTGGCCAAGGCGACTAAATTATGAGGCTGACGTTACTGGTACCTAGATGTTCTGTTTCAAAGGAGTCTGGCTGAATACCCACAACCCTCTCCTGCAAAACCTCAGTTAGGCTATAATCAAACACATCATGTCTGTAATAACGCACCACACATAACGCCCAATACAGGACAGTAGATCACCTCTGGAGTGTGTGTAAAAAGCACAAGCAGAGGCATGTTGCACCGTAACAAAGCTGTTATTATAGAGCGGAGTGGCTGCAGTAATCATTATTATTATCATTATTATTATTATTATTATTATTATTATTATTATTATTATTATTATCATTATTATTATCATTATTATTATTATTATTATTATTATTATTATTATTATTATCATTATTATTATTATTAGTAGTAGTAGTAGTAGTAGAAGTAGTAGTAGTAGTAGTAGTAGTAATATTATTATTATTATTATCGGTATTATTATTATTAGCAGTAGTAGTAGTAGTAGTAGTAGTAGTAGTAGTATTTTTGTTGTTCCTGTTGTTGTTGTTAACTATTGCCTGCAAAAAAAATGCTTTCAATCTGAGTGTTATGGCAGTGCTGACTGAGGGCATATATAGAGAATGACCGCCCAACTTTTCGAGGTACCAGACGGAGCTCACCATCATCTCCATCAGCTTCCAGTCCTTCTCCAGCTGCTCCATCGGTTTGCTCCACCAGCTGCAGAAGCGAGTGTAGCGTTGGCCCTGAAACCAGTACTGCCGTAACCACTCAAACTCCACCTGAAGACACACAGATGGAATCAGGACACACAACATGATTCTGCCACTGAGTCACCGAAATCAGAAAAAGAAGAGACATTTGTAAATATTTTAAATCACTCGTTTCAATCACAACATAAAACACTACTGTTTTAGAAAAGTGAAAATTATTTCAGTGAAAATATATCCAACTCAAACATTTTTAATAAACTACATGTAATATGCTCAATACAGTTAATATGAATCATTTTATTTTAGCTGATATTATTTTTGTTCATAAAATTAATAATGGACATATACAAAATATATATAAATAATACACTTGGCATAAAAAGTCCACAGAACACAAATAAATCTTACACGTTTATAATATAGAGCTAATAAAAGTTCCGCTATGAAAAGATCTCTTTGGTGTTTCTGCTTCTTTTTCAAAGAACCTAATATCTTTAATGATATCTGTCCTTTTCGATCACATGCAGAAACAGTTCACACAACCAAAACACACCTATAGTGGTCACCTCTGGGAATGCCAGCTTATCCATACCACACAAAAAAGGCACTTAACAATCACACAAACACACACACATGCACACACACATGCCTATTTGGACACACCTTCCTGTCAACACACCTGAAAACTCCACCCTCTTCCTCCTCTCCTCATTCAGCTCCCTCCTTCCCTTTCTCTCCCACTCCTTCGCTCTGTCTGGAGATGACAGTTTTGGCTGTCGAGTGCCTCCCTTCTCCTCCGCTGGGAGTGTTTTTGTTTCCTGCTCCTTTGAAGTGCTGATTTAATCCTCGCAAGGATGCGTCTTGTAGCCAGGTGTTGCCTATCTTTTCCTAAGTCTGCCTTTCTGGGTGCATGTTACTGTTTTTGTAGCAGGAGTGCAGGTGTGTGTTTGTGCCCCTGCCTCTTCCAGTCTGCATAGGTGTGTGAGCAGCTTTTGTTAAACTCTGCACGTACATCTTTGCCAATGCGCGCATGCATGTCAAAGATTGCCCCATTTGCCGCCAACGTAAATGCGAGACACTGCAGCTTGCCCTCCCCCAAAACGTCCTACAAAGCGTCATCCACCCAAAACAATGCACACTCCAGTTCTGTCTGACGCAGACAACTGTACAAGACAAAAAGTGCTTACACGCAAAGGAGTCACATATCAAATGGGACTCAGGGAGCTATTGTTCCCTTTCTGAAAACTACTTTGTTCATTGTTGTTCCAACAGAGCATTAGCCAGTGTATAACAGACCCTTTGTAGAGCTGTGAAATCACTTCCTTTTTTTTTCCCAATCAGGTTTAAACATTTAAGGTCGACCTAAAAAAGTCTCAGGAATTGAAAAGGACTTCTTTTCTTATTTTCTGCTGTCAGTTTTTTTTTCTATTCCCCTACCTTTAGAGAGTCTTCCATTCATCTAATAGAAAAACAAGGGGCCTGAATCATTTGCACCAACTTTAGGAGGTTAAATAGTAAACAGTGTCAAACTAGTGTTTATTCCAATAGATTCCCTGGTGATCACCAGGGAAGTTATGCAAAGACTAGGGCATGTCATGGAGAAAACATAGCCAACGGCACTGCTCAGAGGCCTTCCTGCCACTCCACACAACCCACCCTTCAAAGAAATGTCACCCTTTATGCTCCCTTCCAACACTCTCCAAATCCACTTTCCTTCGATCACTACAGCTCAAACGCACAACAAAGCCTCTGAGCACCAATATCGGACATCCCTTTCTCTCTGTTCATCCCTCCTTCTATCTCTCTGATTGTCTGCCTGTCCTTTAGTGAGTAGAAACCGACCTGTGTCACCACTTTGAGATGACATGGCTGCCTATTCCCCACTGTGCAGGCCGATAGCAGCCACAAAGCGAGCCATCAGAAGCTACTGAGGAGTGCTGGTTATGTGGCATTTGGAGTGCAGCCATCCAGCTGAGAGTAACCAAGAGGGGAACTCTGAGTAAATGCCACATATCCAGGCAAACAGAACGAAGGTGCGTGTGAAAGAGAAAGTGGTTGTCAGGAAGAGTTTTTCCCTAAAACAGTGGGGAGGCAAAGGCGAAGCTAGTGGGTCCCCTGCGGCAGTGGCTGTCATCTTCCCAGGTGATGGACACACTAACTGAACATTAGCACCACATTAGTCCACCTGTGGCCCACCACGGCACGTCTGCTGTTGAGGCAGAGTGTTGTTTTTTTTTCCTATTTAGTTCTTTTTTACACACCATGGTATTCCCTCAGCAGGTCTAATCAATTTCCAGGCCAGGGCCCTGAGATGGGATCGATCCCACTCTGCCCTCCTCTGTTTAACTTTCTCTGGCCTTTCCTCCCCACACGTCAGGAAAAATGGACACCTTTAAGATGCTAAAGCAACTTAGCAAAAATAATACTTAAGCATGATCCCAGGGTTCAGTAGCTTTTTTATTATTTGATGGAAAGTGGCAACACATCCATCTATTTTGTATGTCAGCAGGAAATATAGGAGCCACTCCATGATTTACAATGTAGTGTTCTCTCTACTCCACTATAAACCCCTCTGGAAAGGTGTTTGAAAGCAAAGACCCAAAAGTCTGGGGAGACAGTCTGGTCTGAAAACAGGACATTGGAAGGTCGCGCACAGCTGCTTCCATTATGTTTATTTTTTTTCCAAAACATTTGGGAAAACCTCATCCCTCCCTTCAATATTTACTGTGGGGGGCTAGCATCATTAGTGAGGGTCCCTCAGGGCACTCTGTCACACACCCACCTGGGAAGTGACACGGTGGCTTTAAATGAGACATGACGTTTGCATCTGGGATTATCATTTCAAAGCGATGCCGTGTTATGCTGCATCCCCTCCCCCCTCCAAAAACCATCTCAGTCAGGAGGTAGAATTAAAATCAGAGATTGCGAGGGCCACACCTAAAACCAGGTGGGAAGAGTTCTTCCCTTCTGTGCCCCATCAACCACCTCTCAACATCCACTCTCACCCACTTCTGACAAGCCCCAACCTCTGCTCTCCCTTCGCCAAGTTGCAGTACAGCGAATTATAGTATCCGTGTCACCCCCATCAGTGCTAGCTGGCAATTTAGCCCTTTTTAAAGGAAGGTCCATGAGGCACTGCTCAGGTCAGCCTGCTTGTGCGTCTCAGTCTTGTTCACTCCTTGGTCGTCCGTGTCAAACACGACCGGCGCAATATGCACCCGCCAAGCGCCAAAGTGGGCCGTCATCATAAATAACACCACCGACAATACATCATTGAGGTGGGTGTTCTGCTCTCATGGGCAACTCCCAACAAATGGCCGCATCGATCATTGTGAGTGCCAGGTAGGGTAGGGTGAGCCCCGGAGAGCACCCCCACCCACTTAAACCTTCACACATCCAAACACACATCTGTTCATTTATAAATAGCATCCTGCTTAGCATCCTAAGTAAACCTGCCTTGCCATCCTGTGGGGGTTGTGCTCTGTAATCCTGTAGCACTGTGCGCCAAAAGTAGCAGGTGTTGGTAACTAGCGTAGTGGTCCTCCTGACACAGACAGCCCTATTGTTTGGCTGTACTGAATAATTATTATTGTCTCCAACCTTTAAACAACCTTACGTCAGACTCATCTGTCATGATGCCCTGCTGAGGGGCCGGAGCGCTTGCAACGGCTCAGATCGGTGCCTCGAGCCCAAGCGTGCAAAGGGGGAGAGGTGAAGTGCTATATTAACCGTTGGCCTGCGGCAAGCAAGCTCAGGGAGCTGGCGACTGCACAGATAACCTCCTCGCATTCCTCATTTTTAACCTCCATCTATTCCTTAGCGCACCGATCTAACGAGCCTGTTGTTTTGTGTGAAAAGGGTCAGGGTTAGGGGCTGGCGGGGGGCGGGAGAGTGGGCAGGACTCCATCTTTAGCCAACATATGGACAGTCAATTGCCTTATGATCCATCACAGGCCGGGACAAATGGGAACAACCAGGATTTCATATGAAATAACCAAGTGAATGATGTGCAAAAAGCTGGTCAGCTCCCAGCCTGCCATTTACAGTCTGACAGGGGAAGATTGCCGATGCCGTCGGTCCCATGGCGCACAATTGGTTATAGCAAATTTAGTTGTTTTGCAATACCACCAAAACTGAGGAAACAAATTAGGCATAATGCGCCAAATGAATGTTTTGCACGTATTTGATGATACATTGCTCGGTGTTGCCTGGTAAAATGGCCGTCTGTGTGAATGGAGCTGCGGAGAGCATATATTTCACTTAACTGTAAGTAAAAACATAAATCTTTGTAATGCGCGTGCTTGTTCAAACAAACTGTAACTCCTTCATTAGATCCTTCTCCACATGATTCCCATGCTCAAATTCTCCTGATTTTAAAGAGATTTCTAAATCTCTGGTCTTCCTTCCTGTCCTAATGAAATCCTGTCATATTTGCAGATGGTTCCAGTTTTAACCTTATTGAAATACCAGATGGGCAAAAACTGCAGCATGAGAAAAATGCAGATAGTATCAAGCAGGATGATCATATGTCTACGCTGCACTTTATAACTTTGAAAACTGGCGCTGCCTAAACTTTACTGGCGCATTCTTTGCTGTCCACTGTGGCAAGTCTCAGCCTTCTGGTGCCCTGCGGTTGCCGAAATCATCAACGACAACTGCAACTACAGGGCGCCATAAAACTTTTACTCATCGATTCATTTGTGCATGCATGTGAAGATACACCCGTGTGCCCCCACCTCATTGTGAATCTCCTCACAGCGCTGTAGAGTTGTCGGCAGCAGGGCGAGCAGGCTGTGAGAGCCTGTCTCTGGGTCGGTGTGCAGGTTGGACAGGGCCTCTTGACACTTTGACTGGATGTAGGTTAGGGTCCCATTAGAACACTGAAAGGAAAGAACACACCTGGTACAAATAAGTGCAGTGTGAACAGAAAAACAACTGAACATTTGCATCTCCCATCCTTTCCTGAAACTGATTGAATCTTAAAATTCTTGAAATTACATTCAGATCATTTATTTCCTGATGAAATTCCAAGACGGTATTGAAATAATTTGGAGTTGATAGGTGGGGCTTAGCTGCTCTATTGCACTTTAAAGTAGTCATAATTTAGTGTTGAATGTTGCAAAGGTTAGATTCCTTCAATGCTTACTTTGGTAGCAACAGATGATGTCATTCTCAAAGATTATGTATGTTTTTCCACATTATGGAAGACCTGACATCTGACAGTATAGTTTAAGGTAACAATAGCGTTTTTTGTTTTTTTTTGTTGAAACTGTATACTGAGATTTGAATCTTAAACCTGTTGACGTCTCACCTCAGCCATTCTGTGTGTGGAGCTAAAGCGTGCGGTGTCTCCAGCAAGGACACAGTGTTGGTGAGTACTGTTCAGGTCATCTGATAAACACAAGAAAGAGAAAGCAAAAAAACCTGATAGAAAAAAAACAACAAAACACCACCAACAATCGCCAACACTGTAAACGGAGGAAACAGGAGAACAGATCCCAAAAGATAAAGGACAGAAATCTGCCAGAGGTAGCTCGATAACACAATGGAACAAAGTGGATGCAACAGAAAGACTAAGAGGAGATTTCAAGTCTGATCCGGTGGGTTTAATTAGTTCTATTAAGAAAAGAGTCGCTGAAATGTAAAGAAGCGATTACAGAAAACCATTAAAAAGCAGGACACAATGCAAAATGACAGCTAAATCTTTGTGTAGGCTCAGACAGACTCCACTCAGTCCAGACTGAATCAGACAGAATGATGAGCATTGTGCCTTAATTTTAATTATCAAACAAACGCAGATCGCATTCAATCTGTCAAGAAGGAAGAGCCATACCAACAAACATTTGTCCAGTACCACAAAAGCTTCCTAGAGAGGCCTTACTGCTGTTTCTAGTGGATCCCTCCATGTGTTTCTTTGTGTGTATAGATGTTTATCAGCTCTGCCATTATTTGCCTCATACCAATAATTAATTTAGCTATGACAGAGCTGTCATTCACAGCACATGTGCATATTTACACCCGCCTTGAGCAAGAGTACACTGGCTAATGCCTGTGATTTGAAAGTCAAACAGCCAAATGCTTTGGGAGCAAGATATTATTGTTTGGTAGGAGGGGGGGAAAAGATGGTGACAAACAAAACAACTTGCCGGTGTTTTCTTCACCCTGATGAGATTGTGAAGGATTAGGTCTCTGGGCAGAATTACTCTGCGTCTTTAAAACTGTTTATATCCAATAACAAATTATCTCCATCAATCTGCTCTTTTCTTGGCGCGTCTGATGCGTCATTGGGATCAGGAGGGAGTAGAGGCAAACTCGATAACTGTAATAAATATTTATCTTTCTTTCAACCCCAGTGCCTGCTGCCACTTGTCCTCCTTTTCCAGGAAGCAGGCTTTTAAATATATTAGGTCAACTCTTTTCTCCAGTCCCCCCTGTGCATTGGGAGCTGGAAATCAGATTATTGAACAGGCCCGGTGTCAAGACTTGCATTGTTCTTTTTTAACCACTGAAATTCCATTTAGGTGGAAATGATGGTGATTCAATTTGCCTCCAGCAACTCAGACATTAGCAGTTCAAAAGGGCCAGCCGACGACAAATGGTGTAGAAAAGACATTATGGTGTCTGTGGTTAAACGCCATTGTAGTTTTCTTTTAATACCAGCAAACCATCTATCATATAGCACCTGGCGGTAACAGTGTACGCTGTATTTCAGCACATCTGTTGGTGGTGTCAGAGGAAATTTCTGTTCATTAGACTTTTTTGAATTTATAGGTGCATCCATATGCCTTTGGACTGTGCCAAGTATTTAATTCAGGTAGTCCAACAAAGCAACAGAGTGCCAAGTACTGGGTGAGCTGCTATCGTTGCATAGCAGTTGGCCTCTCAAGGGCGTACTCACCAAGTGGAGCATAAATCCCCACTGATCCGCGACAGTCAAGTCCCATTAGAATGGTCCGCACAATAGCCCATCACTCTATTATCATGGCTGGCCTGGAACTGACTGTTCTATTGTAAATCTCACCCAGCAAAAGGAGGTCGGCTTCAAGCCCTGTCAGGCCGAATATTACCAGAGGTACGGACGTCTCGGCACTTACATGAAAATGGAGCGGTTTCAAAGCCTCATTTTCAGGTTTTCATTACGAGGTCCCATTTTTTTATTTACTTTTTTTTCCCCCTTACTTCTACAGTGTTTTTAAAATGAGTCAGATGGGAAAGCACCTTTTGGAAATGACTAAAATTCTTCAAACATCATGGGGACAGAGAAGAGAGACAATTTCTTTGTCTGGAAAAGTTGTTAACAATGGCCTGCTAACACCACAAGAACTTGTTTTCATGGCTCACATTAAAAACAACTAAAATTACGTAAAGAATAGTAAGAGAAAATAACTATCTATAGCTTCGGGGCTGCAGGAGTGTCGTTTATGTCTTTCCTTGTATCATTATGACAGCAGAGTGCCCGTAAAATGATAAACCCTCGGTCATCCGCCCATGGAGCTCAACTTCTTGTTCATGCGAAAACAAGCTTCCACTGTGATATGGATAAACATCCTCAGTCCTCACACTGAGAAAAAGGGGAAAGCTTCGAATGGCCCATGGGGCTAGGAAAGAGGAGGGTGGAGGGTGTCTGCAGCAGCCAAAAGCATTAAGCTATGATTTACACGCCTGTGGCAAACTGTCTATCCTCCCCATAGAGCTAGTCAGCACCGGGTCACAGGACTTCAAAACATAACATTTGGTTTTCCTAACCTTTCTAATGCACACAATTTCATGGAACCTAAGAGCTCTGTGTTCAGTAAAGTAACACCTCACACACACATGCATGACACATCTTTGCTCAATTTCCCTTGCTGAGATGGTTAGGAGAAGAGAGCAAGAGGAGGGTGTATCCTACTGGCATGGGGCAGTTCGGACAAAGCACAAGAAACACTGAAACACAAGTTCCCCACTTCAAAAGTCAGACACGGTGGTGAACGTGGCAATTTTCTCAGATTAATACGGTTACGTGTGCATGTGTGTACATCTGCAAATCCAGTGGGAGTTGGTACCTCTCATGTAATAGCAGTCTCCAGACTCCAGTGGCAGCATCAGGCCAGGTGTGTGGATGTCCCAGGCTACCTTAAGCCCAATCCTCCAGCATGCCTTTTCACTGCCACTTCCCTCGCTGCTCTCTCCTGTCATACACAAATTCACGATGATATTTGGAATTAACTATGCATTTTCATTACATGTTTCTGGGCTGTCAGGCCAGAAAATAACACAGAAACATTAAGTAACTTAAAAAGGCCACAATATCAAGACACTATTTACAATATGACAGATTTAGACATGATTATAATTCTTTATTTTATACTATAATTCATTTCAGTGATTTTTATACCTCTTTTGTGAAAATAAAATGTAACAGAAATGAAACGATGACATTAATTTGATTTAAACACCAAATGCATTTTGTACTTTTGCCTCCAGGAAAGTAAGAATCACTTAACAGCAATGATGCTGTGATCATATTGGCTGTTAGCAAAGATCTTGATGTTATCATTCTGCTGCGCAAGAGGAAATAGAGGGATAAAAGCCCCTGATGTTGTTTAACGAGTGTGTGAGAGTGTGATATTAAAGAGAAGGTGTGCTATGATATTCCCCTTTTTAAACCCATTCGATGTAACCACCTTTCTTGCTCCTCTCTCTCCCTTCATTCTTACATGGCATGCTAAGAAAACAAGATTCAGCTTGGCTAGCCAACACCCTTTAGCAAAATCGATGCTAAAGTCTTTCTGGGCCTCTCTGCCCCACAGCTGCCTTTTCCTTTGCTCAGCACGGATAAATAGTAACTTAATTTCCAGCCATTGTGCTCTGAGAGCCAGCTAATGACAGCACTCCCCAAGGCCTCAAGAATGGTGGAAGATCATCCTCTGTGCCGGAAAATGCTTAATCGTGGCAGATTCCTTTGGATCAGCGGTGCTGGGGAAAAAAGGAGATCGCTACAGCTAGACCCCCCCCCCCTCCCAAAAAGGAAATACCTTTCAAATAAGAGATGTCATGCAACACATCTAGACTCTATATCGAACCCATCCAATGTTTTTCCTCTTTCTTCCCAGGTGCAATGTAAGAAACATTGTAAAATGTAACACTTTCATTAGGCTGGCTCGGTTGACTCCTCACATCCAGCCATTGGGATATAGATGTAGGGAGCTGTGATCAAACTTTCCCCTCTAAAATCTGGAACTGTGGTGTCATTCGGGAGTACAAAAAGTCACAGTGGCTCCGAACACAAAGGTGTTCATTCACAGGGTCAAAGCTGAAATGGCCTGGAACAAAATCATTTAAGTATCTCTCTTGAGCAGGTGTTCATGGTTAAGGAACAAAGGAACTGTTATGAAAGTGTTGGGATGACAGAACATAGTGTAAAGTCTAAATTTTAACATGCATATGGCCTTTAAACAGAGCACAGTATGCAGAGGATCTTATCATTGCTGAACCACAGGACTTTTTCACCATCTACAACAGGAAAATGTAATTCTTCCTGACAGACTTAATGTATTGTAAATGCACATAAAGGAGCTTTGTCAACTGTATTGCGATGTACTTTGAAATATATGCTGAAAACAAATACTTTACCTATTTTCCACTATGCTGCAGCAACTGACTCACCTTTGACTAACCCTTCATTTCAGTCTTCTACTGGGATATTTTATTACCTTCATCTATTTAGTACGAGGCTGCTCCAGGTTTCAAGCAAACTAAAGTGACTGCAAATTAGCAGCGAATACCTGTAATTCAATGCATAAGCCATTTACACTTAGCATTAAAAGTGTATGTCGCTTTGTCTTTTGACCTTTAAACTTGTAAAGAATCCAGGTGCAAGGACAATTAAATGACTCCACCCGGTCTTTATGTGTGCAAACGGTTTTTAATTGGTGTAAATTTCCATCCAGAACGCCTCTAGTTATAAGTTAAACTGTTGAGTGACACCATCTTTGTATTTGCATGTTTTTCAGCTGAGGTTTATGTTTCACTGAGATTCGCTATCAGCTCCATCAGGAAATACTATCAGCTCTCGAACGAGACCTCGTTCCTTAATTAGAATACATCGCACTCTCATACGACGTTGCAGTCAAGGAACACTTATCAAAGCATTGCTCATTATTCCATATCAGATAATTGCACATCGATCATTTCTCGGGGAAATGATTTAGATGAGATGCTCTGAGTGTGATAAGGTCTGTTTGTTAGACTGGGCCATTGAGCATGTTAAGAGCTCAGATCTAAATGTCTGTGATCTCCCAATGCACATCAGTGATAAGGCTGTCAGCAGCGAGCCACTGATGACATTTGATAATGCCCTGACACTATCACAGAGATATTTGATGGCTGCCTCACTGGAGGCCAAGTCTACAGATGTTACAGTGCTGCTGCAGGGCCGTAATACAGAAGATTTAATCCACCGTTAAGCAACGAAGATAAAGTGATGGGGTACGGCAAGGAAAGACAAAGGGAAGTTGAACCAGCTTACTGAACGCAAACTCAACATGGAGAATCGGTTTAAATTGGAAATAAATCATTTTTATGTGTTTAAGTTGTCAAACTGTTCTCCAATTAGTCTCGATTTCACAGGTAATCTCACCTTTGTCATCGTGACAGCTGTAGCTGTAAACAGCAACTGGTGAATGAGTGATGAGGTTCTCATCGTGGTGCCACCCCACCGCCATCTTCCCCATGCCATAATAAGGCTCCTCTTTCAGCTGGCTCATAGACGATGGGTCCATGTAGTTCAGTAAGGTGACATTGAACCTGGCGTGATCTGTGCATACTTGCGGAGGGCTTGGATGGGAACAGCCCTGTCTGCTTACTTGCTCCTCTTTGTCCTCTGACGAGTGCTTTTGCTGGGCTTTCCCTTGGGTTCCTGGACCCACTGATTCAGTCTTTAAGCTGGTCTTAGCCTGCCAGCCAGGCAACTTTCCTTCACTGTGTTCTGACTCACCTGCGACACAGGTTTCACTTGGTTTGACCAGAGAGGACTCGCCCTCCTCACTGCTGTGTCTGGATCCTGTCTCCCAGTCTCCTTCTACTTTTGTCCCGGAACAGCCTTCTTCACTCTGTTTCGACTCAACATCCCACTCCTCACTGTGCTTGGACTCTGTGTCCCCCTCTTCACTTTTTTGGGATTCAGAGTCCCCTCCTTCACTAATCTTGGAGTCTTCACTGTGTTTCGATTCTGTGTCTCCCTGTTCAGCCTGTTTGGTCTCTGTCTCCCCCTTTGCACACTGTGCTAACCTGTCTCCTTCTTTCAGTTGAGCCACGTCAGAGCAGAAAAAGTTATTGAGCTCCCACAGTGCCTTGCAAGCAGCCCTCAGGTCGGGGTCGCAACAGTTTTGTCCTTTAACCTCTGAGTCCTCGTTGTGCCAGGGAATGGCAAAAAGCCTTGTGTCTAAATAACGATAGGTATGGCCTTGATCACCCAGGAGAGCCCGTGACACGTTGGTGAATACATCTCGGTCACGAACACGAACCAAATCCCTCAGGAGGCAGCCCTTTTTTCTCAGGGTGAGCAGAGCTGCCTGCACTCGGGCATGGAGCTCAGCAGGCAGTGAGCAGGATCTCTTCAATACCAGGCCAGAATAGCTGGAATCCCACTTAGAAACAAAGGACAATTTGATTATATCTGGTTAACTCTGACATCAAGAACCAAAACATTATTTATACCAAATCATGCAATATAGAGCAGGCTATATGGTATAGAGCTAAAGCAGAAAGTCAGAAATGTGCTGCTGTAGGTTCTTCAAAGTGAGAGGTACGGCTCACCAGTTGTTGAAAACCCCGATCTGAAGGTCCCAGAAAAGGGATCTTCTGATCTCCCAACTCTTTCAGCAGCCTCCTCCTCTGCACAAAACAAAACAGAAGGACCATTGGTGTAGCTGATAAGACCATACAACCCCTTCCTGAGATGAGTATGAGAGGTACGAGCATTTTGTTCCAGAGACAGGGCAGAAAATAAATGATCTCATTATATAATGTATATCAAGTGAAGAAAACTGCTGCAAACTCCAAATTCTTGTCTCTAACATAACATCAACAACATGAATGGATAAATGTTTAACTCAAAAGCACTTGTTGACTTGGGCGTGGTTCCAGTAACAGAAAACTCCTGTATCGTGTCTCGGAAACATATCAGCAAAATACCTTCAATTTAAACCTTTCAAAGTTTTCCATAAATGGCTGGTACATTAACCACCAATAACTATCCACATTTCCTTTGTACTAATGTGACTACAGTCTATATGAGGCACAAATGATGGAGACGTCCTGTCCAAAAGCCCTGTTTAAAAACAGTTAAAGCACGGCTATGAGAAGATGCGAATCCTGAATCGAAGGGGGCCTGAATCAAAAAGAGGTCAGGTAGTGAATGCACGGGCACTACAGATAGGAAGGAAGAAATAGGAGGGCATCCCATCTGAAGCATCACAGAGAACTTACCTTGAGGGCTGAATCTTTACCGTAGGCAAAACAACACATCACCTGCTGAAAGTTTTCTTAAAGGATGCACATAACATGGAGGACTTCCAAGTTATTTCAGAACAAATAAAAGCAGGCTTGCAGACAGCTAAAAAAAAAATAGAAACATGCACTATTCATGGCCAGGCTGCAGGCTGTTGGAAGAAATTGACAACTTGACACACATTCGGTGGTGTCAGATTCGTGACAGAACCTGGAGATATCAAGGTGAGGCTCCGGAGTAGAGAGGTATGTGTATATGTCTCTGTGTAGGTTTTTATAGTTTTTCTACTATGGGAACTCTTTACAGATGGATACCTTGGCATTTATCTACCCAGCATTTGCCTTCACATATAATTATGATTATTTGTTTTGGTCAAAATGTATTTAAGTGACACAGAGAAATGCATGTCCATTATTTTTTTCAAAATGAAAGAAAAAAAACAGCTAGAGTAGAAAGCAGGATGCACCTCAACCCGAACCGCACACAACCAGTGCTGTCACCCACGTGTCAAATACATCAAGCTACTCAGAAATTCCACAGATATGAAGAAAGACAAGATGTTCCTGCAGTCTTTTGAAGCAGATGGAGTCTCACAGTATCAGAGGACCACTGTGTCTGTCTTCCTGTCTCTGACTCTGCACCTGATTTGAGAAGGAAAACCACAAGGCTCAAGAAAAGGCTGCATTTCCACTTAACCCAAGAAACAAGATTACCAATCCAAAAATGACCCAAAACAAAAACTGACGGGTTTAGAAAAGCAGTTATCCAACTGTGTGGTGCACCCAGTTTTTATGAAAGTCTTCCTTTACCCCATCATTGAGACTTTAACACTGTCTTTGAAGCATTTTTGCAGAGTAGATTAATGTCCAGTGCTTACCATCAATAGCTTAAAACAGCCAGATAACTCTGCTGGTGAAAGGCTCAAAAACCCTCTCATTCTTACTTGTGTCTTCTATGGAGAGTGAATGAGGACACAAGTCTCATTTGACTGGTCTAGATTTGGCTGATGCATCATAGTTTGCATATAAAACCTACAACATATAATGCTCTGAAGATGACTTGACAAGCTGGAGTGCCACTTCCTGGTGGCTGGTTGGTTTTAAAGAAACTGAAAATCTTCTTTGTGCCAATTGTTGTTCTTGTGTCCTTGAACCATCAAAGTCGACCAAAAAAGTGCGATCAAAAAAGTGCTGCTCTTTCTCATACTTCAGCCCTGAATTAGGTGATGGGAGGCAGCTGTGGAAACCAGCCTTATGTTTAAACAGAAGGCCATTGGTGCTTGTGTGACACTAATGTCAGAAGTGATCTTCCCCTGTAAAATTGATGGTAAATCAACAATTCTGACAAGTCAGCTGTAAAACCTCAGCCCCAAACAGACAGATGATCCACAAACATCAAAGCCACATCCTGGCCAGGTCCATTTGGCAATGGGTGGAGAAATGTAAGGAGCATGTGTCAAGCATCACAGGCACGAAGCAGGGGGTGCCTACACACCACAGGAACTTTGGCTCTAGTCTTCTGGTCACAGAAATACACCCTGAAACGACCTTTAGGAGGCAAAGAAAACCTTGCTTCGGCTCACTAGGTTTTGAGGACCACGTCATCTTCAAGCTATGCCGCCAGGTGCTACTGTATCAGATACAAAGACAATATACACATCCACAAAACCAGACAGTGGTGTCCCATTACTGTGGTGTGGTTTAACTTTTGCTTTAGCACAAAACTTATTATTCATCATTATTATTCACCATAAAAGCTGTAAAAAGTTCCATTTTTAGTGAGTCAGTCTGAAGGGCAAAGAAAATGCTGACTGGTCATTGGAATGTGGGAGACTTCATAGCATTCATAATTTTTAACCTTAAGGATCCACTGTATCGGCGTGTTTGTGTCGCGCCCTGACAGTCAAAGGTCACATAGGAGGATGTTGATATAGCTTAAAAATGTGTTACAGGTACTACTTTCTTAATATCAAATTTTCTGGATAATCGGTATTATCTCGAGTTGTGATTAGGGATTCATTGTGACATGTAGGTCAAACCTACATTGGTAAATTGTTTTGAGTGCAAGGTCATTCATCCATGCAAATAATATAAATCAGAAGCTTATGTCAGTTATTAAGTACATAAGCCTCCATGTTTCTACTATAGGCCGATATTACTGATCAGGGTTGGGGGCTTGAATTTCAGGGTTGGGGGCTTGAATTTCAGAAGCATGTTTTTCATTTAATATTAGAAACAACAAAACAGTCCTAGCAGGAATATGGAAAAACTCCTTATAGTCACTTAGTACTAATGTCTGGAACTAATTAAGCCTTTGAGGCCCAATGAGGTATGTGTGGACCACAAGTTTGTGTGGCACACACTCCATATTGACTGACAATTTCAACATGTGTTCTAAGTCATGACAAATGCCAGATAGGCCATTAATTGTTGTCACAGGCTGTGGGCTTCGGTGTTCAATTCCCCTCACAGGAGGTCAGTGGGGGGGTGGGGGTTCATTAATATTAGAGCATTTCCTCCCATCTACCTGTACAAGAGGCCAGTCATTCAAATAGCTGGGGAGACCTTTCACACACACTGTTTATAACACTGATCTAAGCACAGGAGCTGCTGGAGACCACTGCCAATCATTATTTAGCCACACACACAAGCACACGCGTGGTCACCTTTATTGGCGCCCAGTCACATTTAACAAATGTCACAGATATAAGAAGGGATAACACCAAGGTATGCACTGAGCCATGGTTTAGCTGAAATAGCTTTTATATACCCTTTCTCACATGTACACATACTTGAAGCTAATCTACCAGGCATCTCTGAGCGCGCGTGACCACGTGCACATCCAATGCGAGTGAAAGAGAGAAGACTCATATGTTTTTGAACATTTCTTCTGTCGTCCGGCACCTGACAGGCTTATAGAGGGACCGAGGTTACCAGATCAATCATTCAAAAGTATTTACAAATGCACAAAGCCAGATGCAGAAAGAATGGCACATGGTCACTCTGTTTAAGTGCTTTTCAATGTGTCTGTGGTGTCAACATCTATTTCACACTCCTCTACACCTCAAAGGAGGAAAAAAGATGTTTCCGTGACCTTTAGCAGGTGTCAAGTCTGGAAAGAAGAAGAAGAGATAAAAAGAGAAAGAAAGGAAGGTGATTTGAGAGATCTGTCCATGTATGCCTTACATAACCTTTTTATTTGTCTTGGGAAGATTGACTGAGGGTGCTCTTTATCAGAAACATACAGGGAGCTTCACAAGTACTCACACAATTTCACAGACACAGGAGTCTCACTAGAGATCTGAAGATTTCTGGAGGACAGTTTAAGGTTTCGACTTTCAAGGAAGAACTGGGGGTTAAAGGACTGCAAGAATGTCTTGAGCTTTACAACGGTGCAGGATTTAAGATGTGTAGCAAAATTTGTCATCACACGAGCTTTGTGAACTTTTGACTACTGAGAGGGTCGTTTGCCATTTTGCTTTAATTGTTAGTTTGTAGCTGGGCCATAATGTTTCCATTAAGATCATGTCGATCGAAAAAAGCTTTTTAGTTTTCACCTTCAAATTACAACATGCTTTCATGAGGTCAGCTGTTTTCAATGTGGAATGGCCCGGTTTAATGCAGACACGGTCCCTTGGTATTCAGACAGGGTCCAGCTCGCTGAGTGAAAGTCAAAGGAAAGAGTGAGAAAATGGGGAACAGAGAGACTGAGGGAGAGACAAGATGAGAGCAAGAGAGAGAGAGAGAGGAGCGTTGATTGAAAGACTGTGATTAGCAGTTTTTAGCAGACCATCAGGGCCAGTGACTTGTTCCAACGGGGTTGTTGCTTCTCGAGGTGCAGTCAAGGAGAAGTCAGCGCTTTAGAAAGCTCCCATGATTCCTCCACCGCCGCCGCCCCCATCTCTTCATTCCACAGTTTCTCTCACCACCCAGCCACACTTTTCATGCCCGTCCAACAAAATCAATATGGCTGTGCAAAGTGCAGCATGACCCAGGGGAGTGCCGGCTAGCTGTAGGGGATAGGCGCAGAGCTTAAAGAGAGGACAAGAGGCGTCCTCCAGGCCTGTCCCACAGGCAGTGTCAAGGACAGACCTGAGGACCAAATAACTGAGACCAGCAGATTGCCCTTCCTTGCCATATAATGCCATACAACGCCCCTCCTCTCTGTCTGTGTATCTGGTGCCAGAGCTTGGCTCGCTTACTGGGGCAGAAGAAATCAATAAGCAGGTGCAGTGTTAAAAATCCCCTTCTCTTCTGGATGATATTATGCTTGAAAGGGCCCACTAGATCATGGTATTTGATGGTTCTTTAAAAGTTTATGTTGAGACAAGCAGTTTAAAGGAATTAACCTACAGACTGTGCCCATAGGCTGACTGCCATAGCCATAGGTTGTCCCAAACACCGGGTCTCTGCAAAAAATTCTAAAGGACCAACTAGACAGGAAAAGACACTCGAAAGGTCACATATTGCATTGAAGTTCTGGAAACGTGAAGCCTTTCCGTGTCCATTTAGCCATGAGCCATGGAGATATAAAGGCTCTATTTGTGAACAATAGTCATAGAAAACTATAGGTTTGCAGGCATGGTTTGCAGAAATGCATTCCACACCTGGTTAATCTACCATGGTTATAGCATCATCCATGGTGCAGGAGCAAGAGAATGGAATGTGACTACATTATTCCATATTAGATTTATGTTATAAACCAATGATCAAATGGAAAACAGATCAAAAACATTTTCATCCATTCCCTTAGCCCAATGACAATTTATGCCCTTAAACAAAAAGAAATTAACTGAACGTATCCCAAATAAAACATACTTTGGACTAGTAAAATGTTGTCCAGGGTGCTGATAATGAGAAAATAATGTAAATCCATCATATAATACATTAATATATATGTACTTTTACTGGTTTAAAGAAAAGAGAAATATACTGTAGCTTAACTCAAATTATTTAAATGTTAGCTATACAGTGTGTATACTACTGAAAGGAGCATTAAAATGTTCTAAAACGGGGAAAACATGGAATATAGTGTCAGTGTCAATAGCAACATTCCTCATTTCCATACAGAAGGCTTGAGAAAAAAGCATGTACATGATGTGGATGAAGTGTGCAAGGAGGATTTCGGTCCTGCCGGGTGTCTCCGTGCATGACTGACTGATCGCAGGAGAAGTGGCTTGTGTCTCTAATCCAGTACCACTGTTAGACAGTGCAAAGACCCAGCTCTGTGTACAGCAGCACTGGTTGATCAAACCCATCATGTGACAAGTAACCTCCTGAAATGATGATGATTTCCCAGCTCTGTGTCCTTTCAATTCCATATTAGATCATCTTCTGACACCATCGTGTCTGGTACTTCATCTGGGATAAAGATGATGTGCAAACCGTACAGAGGGTTGAGAGTCAAGGGTAAAAGAGGAGCTAAGACTGGGGTGCTGTGCCAGTCTGGCTGACAGTTGGAAATTACAGTCCTTACGCTAAACATAAGCTGTCCAGCTGTATGGTGCTGGAGAAAACAGCATCAGCTGCACATTACATACTGTACTAGATAGGGAATGATCCAACCCAAGCTAAAGTTGTCTATCTTTTTTCCAGATAAGTTGGGTGTTTGAATTTTTTTTTTATTTTAGGATCCAATAACCATCTACCCACCCATCAATTTTTCAGTGTCCAGAGAATCCACAATAGTAAGTCAATGATAATAATGTTTTTGACTTATTTGGTGAAATGTGTGTTTAAATATGGCAATGTAAGCTCAGGCAGTGGCCTAAATTTCCTTTTGGCAACTGGGTAAGTCACTCGAAAGAAAAACCATATGGTGCAAAACAGATGCGGACTGATCATCTATGACAGGTCTAATTCATCTCATGTAGTCTTTGACCCAGATAAACTATCATTATGATGTGACAAGGGATTAATATTGAATTAAGTATTGAATATCAGCGGCAACTGTTTACAATAACGTCAGCCGGTTGTCGTGGAATCATGAAACACATAAGTTTGCAATAATGGCATTAGCCAAATCCTAAAGTATAGCAGGCAGTGCTTGTCTAGGTTGAGAAACCACCTCAGTTCTTTATTTTTTCTTTCCTTCACTCATTGTGAACAAAGGAAATATTCTACCAAGAATTGAATAGGCTAATCCTCTTTTCACTCTTCGCAGTAGCTTGAATGGTGACAGATTAACATCCCGGAGGTTTACAAACTCAGTCATTTGAAAATGTAATTGCCAGTGCCACACCACATGCATGTGTTTAGGTTAAGAGTTAATATTAAAGCTTAGAAAAACAAACATGCATGTGACTAAGGAGAGGTGGCTCCAGGTTGGGACAGACCCAAGATGCTTAGACTTGGACCAAATGGGTATTCTGTCACGTACACACCAAAATTGCAAGTGGTTCTCAAAGAGTTCGCTTGGGACTATAGTTACTGTTCAATTCTGCTAATTATTACAGCCAATCAGAGGGGTTAACGGGGCGGAGCCTGGCCGCATCGTGTTCTGGCGCATTTAACTGTTGGCAGGAACGGAGGTGAATGCATTACATGCTGCCCTCATCCAATAAAAATAAAACACTCTGACATCTGAGGTGCTCTCAGCATATAAAGGAGAAAGGTGTGAGTGAGGGGTAACGAGGGTGCGATGGGGGAAATGACTGATAAGGCGATGTCCAACTGCCACCTAGTGACAACTTTTTAGCTTCTCTGGTTTTAAAAAGTTCCATTCGGGGGTTGGTGGGCTATTGAAACAGCCTACCGGAAAATCATTGTTTTTGAGGGCTTCTACGGACAAAGCAACCTCACAAGTTCAGATGACATTTTAAAAGAAACTGTTCTTCGTCAACTGATATTCATCACATCTTGTCTTCACAGCCCCATCAGGTTAAAAGTTAAAAGAGATCCCACCCTATGCTCTGCTTCGGGAGCAGGCCTGTAACACTGCACCGGCGCGCAGGTCCCCTCCTCTGATTAGCCCAGGTATAAATCACAGTCTGCCAGTGCCCAGAGGTGAGAGGGATGAGAGTGGAGGTGAGCTTGAAATAATGCTTGTGTCACGGCAGGTCAGCCCTCCATTATGGCCGTTTCAAAAACTATTAATCTTCCTTGTAGTCAGTGGCCTAGAAATAATTACTTCATCTAACCCATGTAATACAGCATGACCAGCAGTCCAGTCTGGTCAATTTAAGGCTGGCAGGATGGCGAGAGGAAGGATGGAGAGGTTGCAGAGAGAGGAGAGAGTGACAAGAGTGTGTATGTGTGGTTTTACTAGGGAGAGACTTCAGGTCTGGCCTTTAACACCAAGTATAGCTCGATAAAACAAACACTCAAACTAAAAAAGACACATAAACTATATCAGGACATATAAAGTAGGTAGGCTATTGATGCATGGTTAAATGAAAACAGATTTTCAGATACACACAAAATTCATTGTCTACCTACTCCACGAGTTAAATTCTACTGGGGAAAAAGCTGAAAAAGTCTAATAAATATCTAGATAGAGTTGCGATGGGACTTATTCTAATATCTTTTAAAGGTGCAATCAAAGTCTTCAAAATAACCCAGAGATTGGAGGAATACAACTAGTTACTGTATAATACCAATAAAAGATCTGGAAAACTATTAACAAAAGCTAAATTTGGAGCTTGAATTCAAAATGAACATAATTCACTTTGCATTATAATGCATGAAAGTGTTCTAATGCCATTTCAGATTGCTGCGTTTAGGAAAAAACATCTGCATTTCTCAATGCAAATGCATTTAAGTCTCGTTAATTTGATGCTTCACTTAATCTCATAAAACCAGATACTACTGGTCTGGACAAACATGTTTTATATGGAGGTTATTGTAAGAATTGAATAATATTATAATATAAAAATGCCAAAAACACTATGAAATCTACAGCATTTCATAAATAATAAAAAAAATCAACAGCTGATCATCACAGCTCAATTAGAACATTTATTCACTGTATTACACCTAATCTCTAATTGACATGAAGAAATTATAGGTATGGAAGTATTATTCAGTATCTGACATAAATGATTGCTTAATAATCCAGTGGCACACAAGGAATGCTAATTTTATTTATACTGTAATATCATAAAATAATGTTAAGAACAAACTGATAGGTTTGTAGTGAAAGTAATATTATCAGGTGTAGCAGGGGGGATTTGTTTTTTGTTTTTTTTGTCATTTTCAGCACTAACTGAAAAATAAGGACTTTTGGTCTACATCAAAATCAATTTACATCTGTTCAAAATTGATTTGCTGTCTTGTGTCTAGTTAGAAAAAGGATATTCAGTCAATCTCATATTCAGTGAATAAGGAAGACAATGCCCCAACTAAAGTTAAATGTTTTCATGCTCACTTCCTGCCTGTACCTGTGTATAATATTAATATTCTGTGATTTAACAGTGGCTGGTCATGAACTGACTATGTTTCTGCAGTTGTAATGAAACCAACTTGTGTTGCTCAGGTAAAAAGTTACCAAATATGCTAAATATGCAAACAGAAAAACATGTTTTGGTGATAAATCAGATTCAATTTTGAAAGCCATACAAGACAGAAGCATTAGAAAATCCCACATTGTGGGTAAACAGAGGAGCTTCTGCAAACTCAGCCTCTATGAATGTCATAAGAAGTATGTATGGAGTGACATAAATAAATGCAGCCCTCCAGTGGCTGTCACAGCTGGCTTTGCAGGTGCAAATTTAATTAGTCAAGGTGAAGTCTCCCTTGTTGTCAAAGAAGAGGGAGGTCCTCACTATGCACAGCTGTAAACACGAGCTATATCCTAATCAGGTGTCACTGCGGTGTTTGATCAGCCTGAGAAAACTTGTCACAAATCCCAGGCAGAGAGTGGGCCGAGAGGGAGAACAAAGGAAAAGAGCTGTCACCAGAGAACACGGTGGTGCTGGTGATGGCACTGGTGCTGGGTGAAGAGAGTTTGCCCATTAGCGGTCTCTACAGCCTCACCCGTTCCCTACTCCCCTATACGCCACGCTAGCTCTCCATTTTCATCTATCCAAGCGGTTACCTACAGTGTCGTAAATATCCCATTGTATCACAGTCTGCACTTTGTGGAAGCACAGCTGTCGTATTCAGCCCCACCGCCACCAACAAAACCTTCAAGAAAATACCCCAATGCAACACAGCCCTGTTTACCTGCCCACAAAATAAATAAAATAACCCACATGTGCACACAGAAAGTAGTGGTGCTTGTTTGCCTTCAAATACTGCTTCAAGTCACAGCGTCCTCCTGAAAATCCTGAAGAGTGAGGATGAGGACAATATTTTCTTCCCAGCCGCACCTCTAGGCTGCAGTGAAGCAGTACAATAACACACACACACACACACACACAATGTTACTGTTTACCTTTCAGTTCGGGTGATATTGAATACATTAGCCAACTGAACCTCATAAGAAACACAGCCGAGTGACAAGGCCCAATCGTCTTTGCGACTACCATGGTAACTGAGATTACAGGCCAACAAAGAGCAGACGTGGGAGAAAATATTTAAAATCTGAATAGCGATACATAAATTAATTAAAGGACAAAAAAACAAGTAGAGAATTAAAGTTAGAACATCTGTCAGCGACTTAGCTTCCCAACGTAATTCCAGTGTTAGAACATTTATACCCTTGAAGTTAATGATCCTCTCTTTAATTGACAGTCAAGGCAAACTGGTTGCGGCGGCATCCTGCCGACACAGTGATAAGAGGCCTCCTTTATCCCCCCCTTCCCAAAAATAAAATTAAAAAAAAAAACAGTTTAAAGAACCTTGGCACTAATCCCTATTGTCATCCCAGTGCAGCAGAAGGATTTACAAACACAGATAACTCAGCTGAAGCTGTCTATTTCTCAAGAGTTATGGGGACAGACGAGCCGCTGCTCGTCTCAAATCAGTCAGTCAGATTAGCCCAATCCCTCTGTGCTGTCAGTCAGCCGAGACACTAGCCTGTCACCGCATTTACATGAGTCCATCTCATATATGACAATGCCCCCTATATGTGACAATGGTTGTGAGGAAGGGGTCCAGTCCCTCGCTGATAGCGGCTGTTCGGTATGTTGTTGGATTAAGCTCGTCGTGCGCACCGCGCTCGTGTCTTCGCTGACAGTCCGACAACAAGTTTTAAGAAGTCTTAAGCATTGCTGTTTTTTTTCTAGTGAATGTGGGAGATGGATGTCAGATGAAACACGCACCTACACTGTCACACACACGCACCCATTCAGTGTACTTTTAAGTACAGGAAGAGTGTGGGATATAAACTAAAAGCTTACCTAGTATGTCTTCCCCAAAGTTGGCTTCAAGCATGACTTTAATCCACCTACCTCACTTAACATAATGAAGCTCAAAGAATAAGACGGGGAAATAACATTAGAGTACATTTAATACAAAACACCTGACAGCCAACACTTTGAAATAATACAACTATGATTTAGATTATGAGGCCAAATGTGGAAAGTATGTTCTAAAAGCAAGAAAAAAAATGGAGGCAAACTTTTGTGTTAAGAAGGGATTACTTTCTGTGCAGTTTGGGTTTGTAGTTTTACATTAATGGCTGCTACTTGATGGCACCTGAGAGCTCACAGTGTGCTGACTGCCGCCTCTGTGGCCCAATCCCCTTCAAATAGTCCCGTAACAAATGACAGTGGATGCCCTCTACATAACAGGGCCAGGGCAAGCATGACACAGAGGCTGACAACTGAACCCTCAAATTCCCTAACCCCTACCCCTCACACACACACACATGCACACACAAATAACCCCGAAAACAGCCCTGACATGACCGCTCGGCGGCCCTCCCTGACCCCTCCTTTTGTTGTGTTTTTTCCCCTCCATCTCACTCGAGACAACCCTCAATACAGGAGTGTTTTAGTCAGGCGAGCGGATGTGACCCACTGCCCCCCAGTCAAGCTCATCTGAATATACACAGTTGAAGAAACAGCCAGAGAAGGAAGAATGGGCCTACATTATGATTGGAAAAAAAGAGTGTGGGATTCAACCAAGGGGCTCTTTTCTTTATGCACGTTTGATCAAGTGCTTGACAGCATCGGTGGATGGAATTACGGACTGCTGAACAAAAAGCCTTGGTGTGGGTTCGAGTGCCTGTGTGTGTGTTTGTGTGTGCAGTTCATCCTGGGTTTCCACGGCCTGACAGCGCTTGGCTTGTGACAAGCCTGCTGCACCACACCAGCACACAGAAAGCACAACGCACTCACCAGCTTTCGCAGTCCATCACTCAGGATGGCCCAGAGTAGCGCCGTGAGAAGAGGTCAGACGTGGAGGAAAGAGGGTGGGTGGAAAGCGGAGGCATAGATGGGAAGGAAGGGGATGAAGGAAGAGCCGGTCAGGGGTTAAGTGTAAAGAAGACAGCAATGAAAGGCAACTGTCATGCACCACTGCTCGCCCAGGAGCACCTGTCTCGAGAAGAACATGCAAAGTGTGCCGGTCACGTCCTGACAATACCCCCACTTTTCTACACAAAGAGCAACACACACGCACTCGCACACACTGAGAGTTTAGAGAAAAAAGGCTGTTGGCTCCACTATCAGAAAGGCATCGCCTGTCTGACAACATGCCAGTCAAGCTGTCATTGGCTGCTTCGCATATGCAAGGAAAAGTTAGGCTGATGAAGAAAAACACATCGGGTGGGGGCTGGTCAGGGAAAAACCACTGAGATATGAACAAGCCTGAAGTGAGAACAGACTTCAAAAAGATTTGATGTAGGGTGAATGCAGGAACCAGCCATCCGAAAAGCTCCGCAAAATGGAGTCAGAAGAAGTAAGAAAACTTGGTCCGGAGTGGAATTTGCTGCTATTACTCAACTCCATCCATCTTGTAAAGAGAACTATTAAACTTTCAAATTAGTGGCACCTGTATTCTACTGTTCAAACTGTAAAGTGGAAGGGGCCAAATAATCTGCGTGAATATTAAAGGTAAAATGGTACAAGCGTAGAACATCGTGTGGTCAGACTCAACAAAGCGTGATGCCAAATTTGAGATATTTTAACACCCTTTCATTCCAGGGGTTTATGGATGAGAGCTTACGGTGTACAAATTAACAGTTTCTATTTACAGCGGCTCGTGAACTTGGTCTCCTGTAGCTTTTGTGAATGAAGGGTATTGGACTTGCTATTGAAAGCAGATGTTGGGCAACAGCACAGCAGTGAGCAGAATACTTTATTGTACAGGTGAGCCATCGCGGGGTGAAATTAATTCACAAATAAACAGTTAAAAGGATGCGCGATTTCCTGTGCAGCTGTGTTTGTAGTGTTCTTTTATCTTGCATGAGTCTGATCTATGATTATTTTCAACACCTAATTTTAACAAAGACAAAAATATTTTTAGATCTATCTCAGCACTGATAGCTGCATCACAGCAAACACGATGTCTTGGCAAACATGGAAAAACACACACACGCCGCCGCCGCCACAACCACAATACGAAAAGAACCAAAATAGAAAATAACCGGATCATAGCCTTGAGTGGCTAATGAACTCCCTGGAGGATGTAGCCTATGTGTATGGGGTGAGGGGGGTCATTCCCATGTTTATTCAGCACCAATCCAACAAACCACCAACATCTATTGATTGGACTGATTATTCCATGTCTCTCTTGTGACGGGGCACATGCATGACAGATGAACCCTTACTCACGCAGGTCACATTGGATGTAATCTCATTGTATGTGACAGCTGATCTGCTCGACCAGTTTCCACAATCCAAATCACGTCCTTGTTTGCGAATACGCTGACACGTGTGAATAATGCCACAACACTAATATGAGGTGCTCAGTAGGTGCTGTCAGATGCCCAAGTTGTCAAGGGCTGTTTGGACAATCCCTGTGACTCCTTCAATGGGAGCAAACCCACCAAGAAAATTGTTGGAAATAAAACAAGGTCCCAGCAATAGGCAAGGTTGAGTTTTCCTGTTGAGATATATCCACTACTATATATATATATATATATAAAATTTATTTTATTTTTTTAAATCATTAAGTGGGAATCCATGTCAGCATACAATAGGACTCACTGCGATGTTCAGCCCACATCAAAATCTGACGTGCATCTCTGCTTTTCCATTTTAAGTGTGCAGCAAGATCACAGGTCCTCCACAGCACAGATGTGAAGCAGCGGCAGGCCATCTTAGCTGTACATGCTGACCCAAAGCAGACGTTGCCATAAAAGTTGATATCCTTCCAGATTCGAACCAAATGCAGACATCATGCACCTTTAAAATGTCATGCAGACAACACACAACACAGACTGTCATAAATTTGAAAAGGGGGCTTTTAGGAAGTGAGGGAAGGGCATGCAGGATTTCTCGCATTGATCATGAGAAGATGACCTCGTCCCATAATATGGTTGTTAACTACAGAAAGCCGTCTCATGGGCAATAAAAAGCAACTCGGTGCTTCGTTTTGCTCTCAGAGAAACAGCTCGTCTGTGTTTAAATATCACTGACTGGAGAGACTGTCGTCAGTTAGTGCTGGTGGAACTTAGTATATAAATCAGATAGCACAAGTTAGATTATGATAGATATACACTCTTATACAATCTTGAAGTGCATCATAATGTGAGTCAAAAATATTTTCATAAAGTTTTGTTTGTCTTCATATCCCAGCTGCATATCAATTTTCATTAGACTTAATCTATTCCAAACAGGGCCTTCTGGGTGGATAAAAATAACCGTTTCAGTACACTGGCTGAATCATTTAACAGAGTTTTGCCCAATCAAGCTTATCTGTAAACACCTCAGTGAAATGTATGACACAAACATGAACAGGAAATAGGCAAGACGAGCAAATACATTCAGACGGAAAAAATCAGCCGCAGACTAATCAGCCGCCCTTCATTGGTCACATAGCGGATCAATAAAAAGACCCAGGGCCTTCTGCCTGCACTATATTACACAGCAAAACTTCATATTCATTCATTGATTTTACTGTTCAGAATAGTATATCACCGAACTCCAATGGGAGCACAAAATAGAGGCTGTGGCTGAGGTCAGGCCATGCGTGGACGGATGCTTGTGCAATATTGATGGTGCACACAGAAAGAAATGGCTAAATATGTGGATCAATAGCTAGTTTACCTCTTCATGACATTTTGTTCCAGATGGAAATGTATAAATACTTCTTTATGGCTACTAGATTGGCCCTGAACAAACAAGGCTAAATGCTCCCCCTCAAGGTAAACTCTTTGATTAACAGGGCCAAAGGTGACAGGCAGGCTCCGAAGATGTTTGGGTGCCATGCCTCCAGCACCCTGAGGAGGCTGAGGTACACGGGAGCCTGGTAAGATCAAGGATTTTTCAAAGATAAGGCAGATCAGAAGCTCGGGGTAAAGTCGTGCATGTTACAACGCCCCTCACCACATACACACACAATTATTTGTAATGATAATGGGCCCACTCTTTGCTGTTTTGGTCATGTGCACATAATGATTACCATGAATAATTTAGAAAAAGAGCCTAACCTTGCAGTTGGCTATAGCTGGGCCAAACAAACACATATCATTTGTAATTCATCCAGTTAGGTATGTAGAGCACTTTATAATGAAAGCAGGCCAACAACCTGCTAAAACATCCTGCTGTTACTGATGGCACAAGAGTAGTCCATTCTTATTTACAGCCCAGCACAATTACTGAGAACAGCAGCCAGCCTTACAGCTCCCCCCCTTGTTCCACAGTGGCCAGTGGAGCCATAAAGGGAGGAACCACATTGTTGCCTACTCTTTAATTAAATGAAACCTGCGAGGTTCATTTACCTTTTTTACACATCGAACTGGCCAGCCCACTGCTCAAGACCTCCCAGAGACCATCCCTGCTTGGCCCTAAATCATGAAAGGAATAACGGCCCACTGGGTCCCTGCTGGAGGCACAGTGGCTGTACAGCGGCAAGGCCAGAGCAGGGCATACGGTGGATCGACACCAAGCTGGCAATAAGTAATTCTGTAGAGGATTAGCAGCATGATAGCCTGATCAATACTGTGTGCTCAAGCCATTAGGAATGCAGTGAGGAAATGACCCCCTCAGGTAATAAAGCAGGGCATCTGGGTTCTCCTTCATTTGCCAGCTCCATTAGTGTAATGGTATCATTATCTGCCTCGGCCGTATTTTTCTGCGCCCTGGCTTTTCCACAGCTCAACCTGCAGGGGTCTGATGAAGCCCTAATACTGAGTGTTCCCCTATCTACCATTCTTTGGTGAGCTTAGGTGTAAATCTAGCTCTGTTGGAGCTTATGTGCTACCTTGCCTTAGGTATGCAGACCCATGTTTTATGTCAGCAAACAACACTATTTCTCCATTACCAACTCATTAAAAGAGCAAGCAGCATGTAGCATGGCCTAAAGGCAAGTAAAGATGGCTGGAGGAGTGCAGAGCTGCTGAATGTGCTGAATCTGACACCCCCTCTTGCTAAAACACCGAGGCTGACATGACAGAACGTCAGCATTAGTCGCCATAATTCGTTTCCTTTACACTAATTCACCAGCAAACATTTTTGTGCGAGAGAATTGATTAACCACGTGTGTGTGGCCACATAATCAGCTTTTACCTCGGTAGTAGTTGTTAATTTAACACAATTGCCTAGGGAAAAACAAACCATTTTAATGAATGTTTGAAAATTAAATACCCTAAACAGCTTGCACTGGGTGCTGAGACCAAAGCAGAGCAATGAGGCTGATCTAAGCAATGGGCTGGGCCGAGCCCAGGACCGCATAACATCTGGTGACCCTGTGCGATCATTACTTAACCTGCCGTGCACACACACAAACACCCACTTCCTGTTTCGACAAAACACTTTATACTTGTCATCACTGTCCAAATGGAGAGCTTGCATCAAAGACGGCATTAAAATATGGGGGCTGAGGGACAGGGCGGGTGCTGTTCTAACTCTTGCTACGTCATGTGTGAAAATTCATCTTGATATGACAAAACCCATAAAACACAAAGAAATAATTTGCAATTCATAAAGGTGCAACGCAAGTCACTATGGAACTTATGATCTTATTTAAAGTCCGCCACGAGGTAAAAATGTACAAGTACTCTTTTTGCACGACAACATATCTGTTAGATGTTCCCACTTTCTACAATGTTGGTTTTTGCTGCTGGTTTTACAACTTAAATTGCTCGGTGATTAACTTTGTCAGCTCCTCACTGACGCATTATATGTGTATAGTTTAAATAGTTAAATATACTGACATATGCTGCACAGATGTGGTACACATATGGGGTAATTGTTTTAATGTATTTAAATTCTTTTGTTTTAATGTATTTAAAATGTTTTAATGTATTTGTATTTGGTGTAATTTTGGTGTACCTAATCTATAGGAATTATATATTTTCAGGGTGATAAATTGTTACCTGTGCAGATTTGCCATGGTTCTTCAGTTTTGTCTTATAAACACAGCTGTAAAGGAAGAATGACGTTGGACCCATCAACATCCATCTCACATTTTAGCAACATAGCAAACTGTTACCTCCTGGACATGAGAACCACCATATCCATAGTTTCTTTTTTTTAATACACACGCATCATATGCAAACAACGGTGCAGCAAAAACAGGACCAAAAGAGAATGCAGCTCTGTCTGTGACTGTTTTACAGTCGTACCTTCATTTTGCATTTCTCAATTCCTCATGTTCATCTCCTTATTTATCTAAAGGGAAAGGAAGGCATTAGGTCTGTGCCGTAGTGCCTGAGAGCCTGAGGGCCAGCTGGAATGAGTTCTCTCTCTGAGCCGCTCATCTGGCTGCCATAGCTGCTTTCATAAACAGGAGGAACCACGTCTGACATAGCTGCACTGCTGTCGTACATGATCCAAACACATGTGCCACGGCAGACTGCATCCAAATCAGGAGATAAAGAGGAGGAAGAGAGTGGCCTACAGACAAACCATGTCTGGCTGAACCACAGCCCCAGGATGCCTTTAGAACTTTCCTTCCTTATTTCCACCAACAACAAAAGTCCTGCTGCATGTGAAATCCGGCTCAAGCGCAGATCAGCACGAAGGACATCTCTGTTTGCATCACAATGATCCTGCACACATGCGCTTCCCAAAACAAGGATTTGTTTTAAACATCTCAGTAATACAAATTATGCCATGTGACAGCAGTCATTTCTGAACTAGCTTAACTTTTCTTCAACTATTGGTATTATAGACTTTACATGGCCAGAGAGATTTAACCAGAGAGATTTACTCAAAAGAATTTTGTACTGTTTCTTTCTAAATAATATATATAATGTTACTTTTAATGCTATTGTACACGATTTCTCTTTATTGATAACGCCCTCAAATTGCAACTCGTATCGTGCTTCCACATGATGTTTGAATGCAATTCTGCAGGCTACGGCGATTTATTAGCGTTGGGAGGGAACCGCTCAAATCTAATACTTCATTTTCATAACTGAGGGGGAAGGATGGGAAACACAATAAGAGAAATAGGGAATGTGAGGTATGCGTTGCCGTGCTCGACTCTCTAGCTTTTAAAATGCAGCCAGCAGCATCACATACGGAGCGTCAGACATTCAACGAGCGACAGGGCTTAGAAATATTCCGGACCTAACGGAGAAAAGCGCTTTCAATACCTTTCTTCTCTTCTCCCCCTCACTGTCACCCGATCTTTTCATGTTCCTGGAGTTGTGTTTACACTGCCTCGCATTCATTGAGGGCGACGGTGGTTGTTGTAGTACACGAATAAATTACAAATTCATCGATTCCCATCTTAGAGATAGTTAAGTTACCTCACCCTTTATCAGACATGTTAGACAGAGACAATCGTTTGTTTTTTATGATTAAATGTGACGTTTATTGAGAGCTTCTCAAATAAGTCGCATGAAGTTCATCAAGAAGAACTACAAATCCCAGATGAGAGTCGTGCTGTTACCGGAAGTAACTGCAGTGCACTCTAAATGTTAAACTGCGCAGCTGCGACAGGTACGGAGTATGTAGCCCATAAATAATAACAACAACAATAATAATAATAATAGTTGTTATTGTTATTATTATTATAAATCCGAGTGCGTGTCAACTTAATAAAGAAACAGGAGTAACATTAATAAGAAGAATAAGAATTATTATTATTATTATTATTATTATTATTATTATTATTATTATTATTATTATTATTATTACCCCTGTTTCTTTAAGATGTTAACATGCACTCGGATTTATGATCAGAAATGGTCAATATGTGGACCTTTTCGGTACATCAAAAGACACATTTATATTTATATTTATGAAAAAATAGCAATTAAGCTTTGAACTTGCTCCAGTCCAGCCCCCTTTCAACTTGTGCATGTATTTCAAATCCAGGTGTTTCCTTTTTTTCTGCTCATGTAGGCTTCAAAACGTGTCAGTTCATTTCAGCTCACTGCACATCATAAAAGGACACCATAAACACACCATCCTCATCCAGATTGCTCGTAACATGTTTTGAATGGTGCTGAAATATGTTCAGGTCATTGTTCCTAAGGAAAGCACATAAGCACATGTGAAGTACATGTGAGAAAGTTTTGCAGATGTAGCAGGAACTGGTAGTGGGAGGGTGGTTCCAGGGTGGATTTGAAGGGGTCTGAAACACCTGTTATATATTACCATTACAGACTTTGATCACTGTCTTCATTATTTTTCTTTGTATTCTCTTTTCTTTTATGGTAGAGTTGACCGAAGTGAGCTGGGTCCTGTGATTTAGCACACATGTTTCTTTCACCTGTCTTGTAAAATGCTCAAAAGCTTTTACAATTTCAAAGATTGGGGTGTCTCTGGCATCCTTTATTATAAATGAATGGGTTTCTTTGATTTCTATTTATAACTTACACTTCCTGCTCCTTGGTTTAAAAGATGAGGGGGGAAAGATAACATTAACTTATAGTTCCATTGTGATATTTTTTTGGGGGGGGTGGGGGGGGTGGGGGGGTATTTGTCTTACCCACTGTTGGTAGCAACTTTTTTTTTTTTTTTCATTTAGTCCAGTCTATAATTAACATTATTAATCAAATAAAATCAAGGCCTATTAGCAGGGCTGAGTTGACCAATTAGGTGTCATTTGTAATATTTTATGCTATCCTACAAATCATTTTCAGAGTGCTCAAAATAATTACAAACTACTAATTATATTTTTGGGAAGTTTCTTTTCGGAAGACTGCGTTTTCAGAGGGGGAGCTTGTTCTTTCAGAGAAAGCTACTGCTAGAGCATGATCTAGTCTTTCAGCTCACACTATACACAATTGATATGCTATTCATACTTTATATTGTATAGGGTGTGCTGGAAATGTTGCTCAACACTTAAATAAAATATCAAATAAATGGAATTGAAGGGATGTCATAAATTATATTCTAAAAAACATGTTTTGCTATTGCATTGTTTGTGTCAAAAATATTTTATACTTACTTTTAATTGTATTCAAACTACAAGTTAAAGTAAAAACATATGCTCTCATTTTACCTCAAGGTGATGTGAGAAGAGAAAGTTGGATCTTGCTGTTCTGGTCTGTGAACAATCAGAATCTACAGGATCTTTACATGTAGACAAGCCAATTACCTTCCTCAACAATGCCTGTCATTTGTCCTACAGTGATTCAGACCATATAGCAGCCACCTCTCCTCTCATCTCTGCCCTTTGGGGTGCAGCACAAGGTAAGGTCGTGTGTGTACACACGCTGATGTGGTATGGAGGAGAGAGGAATTACTTTGAACTTCTACAGTCATAAAGTCCTGTCTTCTGGACAATGTGTTTGCACTCATAAAGGGGATATGCTTTCTGTTAATGTGGATTGCATCAGATCCGGATGACCCTTAGACATGACTCCTTCTTGTGATATAAAGGGTGTTCAAACATGCTGGGAAAAAGAAAAGATGAGAAAGAGTGCCGAGTGCGCCAGGACATACTAAAGCGAGACAGACCATTGTGTTTTGTCAATATTAAAACCAGATTCCAGCAATCATCATGTCTTTGTGCTTCAAACCCACTGTAAAAAAAAAATCCCCTGGAAAACCTGACATCTAAGTGGAAGGCCTCTGTGAAGAGTGATTTACGTGCACTTGCTGCAGGTCGGCTTAAATCTTATTACCTTATCAAGTAAAGTTGTGCTGTTAGAGAGGATCAAAGCAAAATGGCATAAATGCAGCATAACTACGTCTCTGTGACGCTGCTACAGCAAAAAAAAATATTCTTATGATTATAATTATAATGATTATTATCAGTATTAGTAGTAGTAGTTTTAGTATTAGTGGTAGTAGTAGTAATAGTAGTAATAATAGTAATAGTAGTAGCAGTATTAATATTATTACCGGTATGTGACCAAGTATGTAGTTACTTTTTATCATTGTCCTTCGCTGCTTAGCTGAAGGAAACTGTTATTTGTCGGTGCTTTAAAGCAGATTGCTGCGCAGTGTTTTCAATTATCATCAAAGAGCTTTTTGCAGGCAGTAATCGCCGTATCACAACCTGAACTGTATTATTAAGGCTCTTTGCCGAATTCCTCTAAATCATTCTTGCTCAGAAGATGTTTCTCTTTGTTTTCGCTGACTTTTTTCATTCCACCAAGCCCACCGCGTTTAACCTCTACCTTTGAAGTGCCGCCGCATCACCCGTGTGCAGACACATTGTATCACAATTGTACCTGTGTGGTTCACACCCGGTGGCCTATTAGTTGCAGAGCTTAAAATGTTCCGTGTAACTTACAACGCGTGTTTTATTTGACCAGGTGGACAATGAGTGTGGCACCATATGTATTTTATTAACCAGTGTGTCTACAGAAAGGTGGAAAGTTGGGAAGAGACAAGCTGAGTCAGAGGAGAGTGTGGCTGGGAAAAAAACTTTTATTTCTAATGTATAGTTTGTATTAGATGTAGAAATCTTTTTCATATGTGCCCAAAAACAATGGTGTTATTCAAATCTAAGTTTAAATGGTTAAAAAATGGAAGAAATATATAAATCTTAGTCAAATGTCTGACACAGTACACTAGCAAATTAATACATAATGTCAAATCATTTAAAATGTACAAAATTAGAAACAGGGTCCAAAGGCTGGATGAATTGGACAAGAGGTCAAGAAGAGACGCGGGGACGGATGGCCAAGCTTGACTGATGGGGCGTTATACGGGGACTGATTAAAGTTTCATGTATTGTGTTGTAAAAGAATGAAAAATGATTGTGTGAAATTTCCTTTTACAAATGTCTCTTAGGTCTCCTTTGAAGCATATTGACAGTGGTCTTAAATGAGTTTGTTGTCATGGATACAGTTGCTGGTGTGTTGCACCACATCAGCTTTAATTCCATTTTTGTCTTTTCTAGTGTATTTGCATGTGTGTTGGCTTAAAAGTCTCTGCCTTTGATGTTGATGGCACATCTGACTTTTGAGTTATTAGGACTGTCTTACAGCACACAAAGAGCTGTGTGTTTCACCTGACCTTAATATTTAATCAAAAGGTTCCTTATTGTATCCCACATCTATGTCATTTGTGCCACATAAGCCATTTAAAACAAAAAAGTAATAAAAAAAATAGCTGTAACTGCACATGGAACCTTTTAAAATGTTTTTCTTAAAACACACAAGTTTAAACCTCAATCAATCATTACATGGACCCACAGGAAAGAGGCTTTTGGTGACCATAGTGAAGTGAAAAATGAGCCTAAGATGTGGCGCACCTCCTCTCTTGGGATCACTTCCAGAACCTTAAATGAGGACGCGATTTACTTCTGCTGTGATTTGAACACTATGATCACTGGGCAACTTTTATAAGACACCCATTAGAAGTGAGGTTTCGACACACAAAGAAAACCCTTTTAAAATCCCACGCACAATGTCGGCCTCAAGGATGTCATAAAACTGCACAGAAGCAGACATCGTGTGTGTTGTCCACACCACGGGGACTAAATGTCCCTTGTAAAGGCAGCATTGACCCCCTTTTCTGGGAAAAGCCTGTGCTTTGTCACCCTCCTTACAGCTGAACTACATATGTTCATAAGAAGAACCCGACTGCTATATCTGCTAGAAATACAAAAATTTGTCAGGACTTTAATTCATCTAAAAGTAATCCAGCTGTAATGGGACGTGCCCCAGTGTGACCTCTCACTCCACCTGCCCTTGAGAGTGTTTACAAAGTGCCAACTCTTCTCATTAGCGTTTCCATTAGCCCAGAGTTATGGCTGCCCGACACATCAAACACAAACCAAGCGAACCATGGCCAAAATGGCATTAATATGATATGTAAGAGTTCAACAAATTTTGGGAGGGATCTCTTTGATGAGGACTGTTTTACATTAGAGGGCTCTTTTATTGGGGCTTTTCTGGTCTTTAATGTGCATGTTTTCCCTCTTGAGTCAGTGTTACCAGGTTTAGGCCTTGTATTTTAACCAGTCTCTGAATTCAGTGGAAGGCGCACATACGGCACACATATGACTGATGTTAGAGTCAGGATATATACTGTTAGGACTAGAAGACAATGCTCGGAGGTCTTTTGATGTGCAAATCATCGTGCCTTCTTTGGATCATAAAGATCTGTTCTATTGTATGCTTTTCTCAACCAGCACATACACACATTTATTGAATTAATCTGTCCATTTGTTACTAATAAATGTTAAAAGTGCACACTGATGAATGTGAAACTGATTCAGGCTTGGCAAGTGTTCAGGAATTTATCTGACAGCCCAAATTGTACCCCGAACCCAGCGGCCTGACCACTGACACAGAGAACGGAGGGCGTTTATTTATTCACGCACATTTCTCCGCGTTTCCCAATTAGCCGACATTGTGGAGCGTGCTGATGGTGACAGGTACATATAACACTGGCTGAAAAGTTTAAATCACACCCAAATGCTCACTTTCAGAGCTTCTTATGGTCTCCTGGAGGCCTCCTTCGCCTCTAATTACTGTACATTCAAGTGAATGTCAGGCTGGTTTAAAGTGGAGTGCAGACACGTTTCACTCATCAAATCCAACCGCAGAAGTCAAACTGGAAATTAGGAATTGTGTCTTTTTGGTTTGCTAAATTCCAATGCCACATTAGGCAGCATAGTTGGTTTAACTCAGTATGCCTCCATCTGGGTTGTTTTTCAACGGCGCGATGGCCAGGATGCTGCTTTAAATGAGTTCTCTGTCTCTATTTTCACTGTAGCTTGTAAGATACGAGTAACGAGAGCAAGGCTGCATTGCACCTCCATTCGTCTTATGCTGATAAATAGAAAATCCTAGTTATTTCTTTGAGCAGTATTGAGAAACTTTTAATACCATATGTGTTTGCGTGACTGGTTTGGACTGAATCTTAAAGCAGATTCTGGTTACTCAGAAACATCCGATGCTTTGTGAGCAACAAGGCCTCCTCCTTTCCAAATAAAAAATGGGTCTCTTTTTTTTTTATTTATTTTAATAACTTTTTAGTCATATTTTTGTGAAACAAATCATCTTTAAAATGCAGTTAAAGAAAACAGATATTACCTCTTTGAAACATTAGTTTTTGGTTAGGAGATTTCCTGTCAGTGGAGTGTTTTCTGGGGTGGTTTTTACATCACTCTGTGTTATTACCAATGCTTTGGTTATGTTACTGTGTCTCACTTATATCCTGACCTCTGTAAAGATCTGTACATACATCACACAAGCGCCACACACCTAGAAGTAATTTTTTCCATGCACTTCTGAACCGAAAGCAGCCTCGAGCTAAAGTTTGAACCGTTCTGGAAAATTATGTTATTTTGTGGTGTAGGTCAGAGAAGATCATTTGAAAAAAAAAAAGAAAAAAAGTGGGCTGCCCCAGTCTGAGGACATGCGACGGGTGATGACTTTTAAAAGAAAATGCCACAGCTTTTTCACACATGTAGATCACATGTGTCACACAGCCAACTCCCTATTTCAACAGTGTCAAAGGCGTGTCTGGATCGCATCCCGAGCCCTTTGCTTGTTTATCTTTTGTGAAAAAGGACAACTAAACCAACGGTGCCAAAGCACTCCAGGCGCTTTGATATGTGAAATTCTAACAGTGGGACAGCTCCCTGCTCAGCTGGTACACAGATGTGTGTGTGTGTGTGTGTGTGTGTGTGTGTGTGTGTGTGTGTGTGTGTGTGTGTGTGTGTGTGTGTGCGCACGCGCGTGCGTGCGTGCAGGGGGAGTCCGCTGTCTGAACCGAGCACAGATTAGTGACTCCTTTTCTTTATTCCTAATAAATAAACCCCAGTGCATGCTGGGGTATGGGTGAGGGGAAAATAACATGCCACTGGCCAATCAGAGGCAGGTGGTAATGCTTGGTGGCTGCAGAGCCTGCAGCTCTTATCATAAAACAACTACACTTTTAACTTTAATTGTAGTTGTGGAGAGATTCTGAGGTTTGGGTTAGACGTGTTTTATTACTTCGAACTGGAATCAAAGCGACAGCAATGTAATTATGTTAAAAGCAGGCAACTATTTTGTCGTAAGGGACGGCGGCCAAGTCTCAAGCCGAACCGGGTGATAAGGGTGCTGCCACAAAAAGTGAGACGTCTTTAAACAGAAATGGAGAACAGTCCACTGACTTATGAAGCAATAATTATACACACGTTTTATTTAATTTAAAGGCTACAATTGAGAAGATGAAACAGAATATGTATGTGTATGAAGGTCGACCTTATTCAGTAATGATGCTTTGTGACTCATATTTCAAAGTCATAAAGGTGACGGCAGCGTTAATAACAATAACATAATGAGAGTATTATAATATGCAGTAAATGTAATAGCAGCTTTATACACGAAAATGAGGACACTTTACGGAACAAACAAACAACCAATGATCTAGTATCCCCAAGCCTGGGTAAACAAGTCAGCAACACTGAAGGCCCTATCCCAGAAAGTCCGTTTTGTTGGTTTGATGCACATCAGGGACTTGACCGGAAGCTGGTGCAGATGTTTCAGGTTGGGGGTGATGTGCTGGCAACTGGGTTCTGAACATCCTGTATTCTGCCTAGGGCTTTGTTTGGGGGCCCAAACAGGCCTCCATTACAATAGTAAGACATACTTTTGAGGTGAAGGAAGGTGGATCAGACCGCAGATTTGATGTGAAAGTCATAGGAGCAGGTGGAGATCAGGATGAGCTCTAGACTGCATATCTCTGAAGATATAGACATCTTTCCATGGAGGATAAAATCCCCCATCATCCAAAGCCTGTCCTTGGGCATCACAGCCATGAGTTCTTGCTTTTTACTGTTCAGTTAGCACAAGTCAGGGCTGATCCAGGTTTTTGCTTCAAGGATGCAGTTGACGATGGACTCTCAGCAGGGTGGTAGAACCAGAGGCCGCTGGCCGCTGGTTCTGGTGTGCTTCTCTTTCAGATTATGATGAAAGGAGCAGAGAATTAGATGACACACCTTGTCTCTGTAATTCTGTGCTTCATCATGAACTGAGGCATTAATCCCCCCCCCCACCTCTCCCATTGTGCAATTCTCTCCGGAGAACAGACGTGTCACTCGGCACAGCGTCTCTATATAAGCCACCTCAGGTGTTTGGCACTAGCATCAACACAGGTATGACATGTCATCAGATTAATTTATCCACAGGATTTGAGATCACAGAGAAAGGGAATTAAAGGACAATTCCATGACGCCTTGATTTGCCCTTACCAGTAGACTAGAGTGGGTCCGTCCCAGCCTGTTTTTAAGATTTCACATGAGCTTTATTTCAGCCCTGACAGACTCTCTGCCAGTAAAAGGGAAAATAAATCACCCCTGCTAAAGGCACAATCTGCTCAAATTCACACCAAACCAGTTAGGCTGTCATGATTTCATCCGTCCATCAGTCAGGTACTTGGCTGCCCTACTGGTGACATTCTGCAACAGTGGAACATATTTTTCTAGACTTTAATACTTCTTGATAAGTAAACAATTGACCCAAATTTGACCTCTCTCACATCTGACCCCACTTCTACACGTTTTACGTTGACAGACAGTTCTACAGCAGACAGCCGCCAAAAAAAGGAGAGAAAAAAACACACAAGCAGCAACTCAATGCTGCTGAACCACAAAAACATCAAGCTGCCATTTTGGGGCCTTTCCCATAGCCCATAGTTCTTGGTAATTAGTCAGCAATTGGAGATAAATTGTGTGATTGGACGTGAAAACAACGTGGGGATCGCAGACTGCGGTTTGGAATAGCAAATTCCTCCGGGAGACACAAGTCTGTCACAGGAGGAGGGGAATCTTGATTTAAAGGCGTTGAATCAGTAAAATTGTGTGCTCTGGGAGGCAGCACAGGAGTTTTTAATTGCTAACATTAAATTACAGACTCAGAAACTGTGGCGTGTATTGTACAGTATGTATTTAGCCAGACTTGCAGCTGTAACTTGGTTTTCCATAAATGTCAGTATCACCCAGTCACATGTGTTGCCTCTGTTGGGAGTTAGCCGAATGTATGACACACAGTTTTTGTTCATTAGCAACAATTAAAATGCAAATACAACTTTAGTTTGCCTCTTTTCTTGATTGCAACTAATTTCTGCAAAGGTTTAATGCCATTTTTCTGCCGGAACGTTAATTTTCTCTACACTTGGCAGCTGTAATGTTCTCAAATAATTTGCGTCCGCCACCTTCGGATGTGGCGTATAACTGACTCACATGTCTCCTCACCACATTCAATCTTTCCACATGCATACAAGTGATAACCGCTTCACTATAATGTCTCCATAGCGATTTTGGTTTTGCGGTCGCACTAACACCCAACACATTTGTGTCTCTATCCTGGGCTCTGGTTCCCACTTAATTATGTTGATCACTTTGTGGAAAGACGCGTTTCTACTGCTTGTGCACTTAAAACCTGCATCAAATGTGAAGGCTCCTGTCCGCGTGTCACCCGTGAGTCAGCGTGACTTGGTCTTGAATACGCATCCCAATGTGTGTGTGTGAGCGTGTGTGTGTCTGTGTGAGACAAGTGTTTTGTGGGGGAGGACTGCGTAATGTCAACAAACAGCAACAACAGCAGTTGCGCTGGCTGCCACCGAACCTCAGCTATGTTGTAATTAGAAGTGGATGAAAGTGTGTGACAACAGTGCCTTTAACAGTAACCCAACATTTCTCTCAGTTGGAGTCTGGCGAGCCAAACTCTCCCCTTCTGGATGCCACATGTCACCACTCCTCCGGCTGCTGATCCTGCTTGTCTCCTCTGCCACTGGCCATTTAGGTCTGCAGCCCAGATGTTTGATATGGTCAGCTTAAGCCAATCAAATGACTCACCCTCTGAGTATAGATGCACACAAACGTATGTGTGCGTGCTTTGTAATCCTTCTATCCTGCAGTCTGTGCTGCCTCCCGCTGGCTGGGCATGATACTGATCATGCCGCACACATTTCCTCAACCTCCATCTTCTCCCCAGAGAAAAATAATGCGATTAATGCACTTTTGTGTCGGTATTAACCTGGTGTAGGCTATCACTATTCACACCAGGTGGGACCCCAGGAAGTCAAGAACATGCTAACAAGAGCCCAAATTGCCTCAGATTTGAACTTTCCACTGTCGAGCGCTTTTTCATTGCAGCTCGGTCTGAAACAAGTCCTCCACGTGTGTGACAGAGTGTCAGGCTCTGAGCTCCACCGACATGTCCTGGCATGAAGAACACGTCTGAGAAAACTTGTAAACAGTCAGCCATAATCATGTGTACCCTGAATGGAGACATGATTAATCTAATCTCTGGCAGGCCAGCTAATAATGCCAGAAAATGTCTTGTTACTTTTTTTTTTCTTTCCCCAAAGCAATCAACATGTTCCTGCCTTGGGGATCGGCACAGAGAAAAAATTCAGACAAGAGTTTTATCCAATTTGCAAAGTTTATCATGTTACAGCGACGGTATTTAACTCTGATGCGTGGAGATTACTGTTGCTCTGACTTCTCTGTTTCTTTTGTACATCTCAAGCTTGACCTCTGTGCATCCTCTCAGAGCTGGATATAGAGTTTAAGAGCTTAATTGGCTGCAATAAAACAACACAAAGCCTGCTTTGTTAAAAAAAAAAAAAAAAGCTGTCCAAATAATGGGGGCTGCTGCCAGATCCCTGCATTCTGAAGCCACTGGATCTCGGTGCAGCTTCGGGCTCCGATGTGAACCTGACCCTCTTCATTCCTGTGCGGTATGTTCAGGCCTCCTCTGCGGTTTGGTCAGGTGGGAGCGAGTACCTCATCTCATCCGCGGCGAGTGGGGGGGGTTGAGTGCAGACAGAGTGGCAGAATGGTTTGCTCAGCAGCCTCTTGCCTGCGTTTGTTTGGAGCTGCGGTCCTCTCTGGAATATGTAACCAAATTCCTTTCCCTGTCCCACAATTGGAGTTCGCTGCCAGCTTCCCTGGCAATGAGAGCCTGAATTAGGGCCAGTCCTCCTGCTCATCCCACAAAGTCTTTCATGTTCCCAAACCGCAGCCTGAGCAAGGCGCCTCGGTTTCAACAGCAGCAGACCAGCATATGTTTGCCTAATTCCTGAGACATGATGACAGTGGTCTCATAGCCGCGAAAAGACAGCCTCGGTTTTTTTCCTTCCTTCATCCTGCACTTTAATTATTTTTTGTCGTTGATGACTTCCAATAGTTACACACCACATGTTTTCTCATTACACATGTTTTTATGCCTTTTTCATGTGTGTGAGTGTAGGTGCCCCCTCCCCCCACCCCCACGATCCTTTCCTCCCCCTTCCCCCAAGTCTTGCTAATGTATGACCCTGCAATTGGAAAGAAAAAAAGGAGCAGCAGGGTTTTTTATAACTAACCAGGAGATGGAATTATGGTTAGTTATTAAACCCACAAGTGCTAGGTGTAAGAGCAGATCACAGTGGACACGGGTCACAACAACTCACCCAGGAACAGGACAGATCTCATAAAGAAGGGCGTCATGCCCTCTTGAACTTGCGTTCACACTTTGCTGGCGCCTCAGATACTCCTCCAACCTGTTTTTTTCTTAGCTGTCTGGTGAGTTCCAGTAATTTAATATTTCTATGAAATCTGCAGTCTTTTAATTACACAAAGCAATTAGAAAGCCCAAGCTCACTGCGCTGGTTCAGAGAAGGCTGAGGAGGTAGGCGTTCAAGTGTAGTGAGTTTATGCCACAACGCGGCCCGTCTTGAAGTTCCTCGCACATCTACTGGTAGACAGTGCGTCAGTAGAGGCATTACTGATGGCGTGCTGACTAAAAATAATAAAAATAAGGCGCTACTCCTTTTGCCCACACAATCTGCATCATTTTCTCCAACTTCTGTCTCATTACCGTATTCAGAGGGGAGTCAAAGGCCAACTTTCTAGCTTAGACATGGAATAAGAAGAATTGCTGAAAAGAAAAAACACAAAAAAGGCATGCATAATATCTTTCTTTGAAGGGGAAGGACTGTTTTTCCTGCCCTGTATATCATTTCCCAGTCACCCTTTCACCCCTTGGGCCAGTCTTTTGGGAGCTTATCCTCCTTGGCTCAGATCAGCTGCCTGTGGCTGTCATTGCATGTGTGTAGTTTCACCGCTAGTTTCCTATGGCTTACTGTAGCCCTGCTAGTCTCTTAGATGGCGTGTGACACACACTTATCCCAGGGAAATCTGCACGTCCTGTTCTGCCAAGTCAAACAACCCTTTGTATATCGCTGACGTCTAACCCAATATCTTTGGGATTATAAGACATGGGTGTTTTTTCTGCATTTTCATGCAAAAACTGACCCAAGTTCCAAATACTCAATCATTAAATTCTCAGCACTGCTTGCTGAAACATTGAGAGTTTATTTTATTCCCGTATGTACAGACAGCCACAATACATTTTTAGCAGCCGCGGCAGGAGCCGTGTGTATTTTAACACGCCGACCATATGTGGCATGGTGACCTCTTTCATAAACAGAACAGTCTGCAGTGCACCATGTGTCTGATGCACCAGTTTTGGAGAGGAAGGGGGTGATTGGGGGGGGGGGGGTGTTTGAAAGTCTTGCTGGAGCCATTCCCTTTTGAGGGGAGATGGGCAGCACATGAAACTGTACATTTAACTGAGGTTCAGATCGTTCTTGTATGAGTTAAGCCAAAGACTGCATCTGTGTGTTTACCAAAAGGTTGACAGAAATAGCTTGAGAAGGATTTCCTGTCCTTAAAATGTCAGCCCAACATCCAGTACTTCAGGCAAGTCCAAATATTGGGGACTATTTCAACTCCAGTTCTGCATCCTTTGTGCTTTGTAGTAGAGTCTTGGATGAAGAACAATGGTGAGGTAGAACAATTAGCTTTTGCCAAATAAACAGCCCTTTTCTCCAAAGCAGATGATCAGTCTGTCTTTGATTGATGTGGGTGGCCAGAGTTGAATGCCACTTTCTCCAAGCGGACCCTCAGGCCTTGGAGCCCTCTCATCGCAAAGGCCCCTTATAGCGTCCTACCTGAAGGTATCAGGTGTTGTGAGATCTTTCCTTTGAGGACGGGGCAGGGCAGCTTGGGGTGTAATTACACATGCATTTGAAAGAAAAAAAAAAGTCTTCTGTGGGTAACGAGGTTGGGACGATGCTTCCATCTCAGAGGGTGGTCCCTCCCTCCACCCTGACACCGATCCCCCAGCCTCTCTGTCTGTGGCTGCTCACGCGAGTCGCCCCAGTGCCCCATCTCCTCCTCTCCCCATGCCTGGACAATCGGATGGGCTTCAATGAAGGACTGGAAGTGGCGCCCACCCCAGTCGCTCCAGCCAAACAGGCTCCCAGAGCTGCTTCCAGCCATTTCATCACATTACATCAGATCAAAAGCAATAAGCTAATTACAAATGGCGGTGGCCATGCAAGCAGTAAATACAGAATCAACTAAATTGATTTAATCCTCTCAGCGCTAAGTGAAAAACATATCAATGCTGAGGCCAATATTAAAGTCCTCTTTTCCAGGGCAACAGTGACAATTGGATAAATTAAAAGAGCCCATGAAGTTCATTCAAACACACTAAACTCAAGCAAATGGCCAAATGGATTTGAAGTGATGTGTTATTTTGGGCCCCCGGTGCTGCAGGTCCAGCATATTTAGAATTAGTTGTTTTGTTTGTTCTTTTGGCATGAGGAGGGTTTGCTGAGGAACAAACGTCTTCTATCATTCTTTGTGGCTGCAGTGAGGGGGGGGAAATGTTTTATGCATGCCTCAATATGCATCTTAAAAGCAAAAGCATTAGGAATGATAGTGAAAATGCAAAAGGTTTTCATCAGTCTTTACTTATTCATGATGCTCTGAGAAAAGCAACATATTTTAGAGCAAATTCATGTTATCATCTAGGAAGCACCCCCGCCACAGAAGTCATTTTCCACCTGAGGACATGCACTTTAATGACAGTTTGAGGTGCTGCTGCGGGAACGGATACACACAAGTCCATGTTCTCAACACATGCAATATCAAAGTGGAGAGGACGACGAGAGTATTCCATATAGAACTTGTGTCGAGTCCTCTCCGTATATTAATTTATAAATCATCACACTAGGATGTGCGCGCACAGCTGAATATTGCACCACATACCATTCCACCATTTGTCGTGCACATGTGTTCACATTTATAATTTTATTCCTTCATATTTTTCAATAAAATCAGCTTTCATGTTCAATGAAACTGCATTCACAGGTAACATTGTCTGTCATGCATGCTAGGACAGACAGGCCTCAGAGCTGATCCTTTTGGATGGTGGCAGGTGTGTGTGTGTGTGTCTGTGTGTGGAGAGTGGAGAGTGGAGAGTGGAAAGAGAGAGAGAGACGGAGCAGGAACGTGTGTCAAATTGGCTTGCCCTCTTCTCTATCTTTTGGCTCTTCTTCCGTGGTGGCAGCCCTCTCTCTGACCTCTCGTATGTCACACTGCGCTCTTTTCCAGCATTACTTTCATGGAATCTGTTGACCATGATCCGATCATGAACTATGAGCTCCCACCGTCACCACGATGTGAGTCTGTGGTACAAGTAAGCCACCTAATGGACAACAATGGAAACAATGAGTGTGAATTCTGATGCTATCTATCTATCTATCTATCTATCTATCTATCTATCTATCTATCTATCTATCTATCTATCTATCTATCTGTCTGTCTGTCTGTCTGTCTGTCTGTCTGTCTGTCTGTCTGTCTGTCTGTCTGTCTGTCTGTCTGTCTGTCTGTCTGTCTGTCTGTCTGTCTGTCTGTCTGTCTGCCTGCCTGCCTGCCTGCCTGTCGGTCGGTCGGTCGGTCTGTCTGTCTGTTTTGTGAGCCAATGGTTCATTTCATTTTTTTATCCTGAATAAATAACGTCAAAACATCCTTTTAAGAATACAACTCTCCTTTCTTCTTTGAACGCCGACTCTTTCACAACACGGGCTAGAAATGAGCGAGAGAGCGCAGTATTGTCCCCTGAGGAGCAAGCGTGTTGCTCCTTCTGAGGCTAAAAATGAATTTGCGTTGTATTTCTGTAAAGGGACACCTTCTTAACTGCTTCCATGTGGGCTCCATCAGTATAGATCTGAGGAGTGAGGTGGCTACACACACTAATGTAAATAAAACACACTGCCAGTTAAAGCACTTGTGCCAGCTGTGCTGTTCCAAACTGTTCTTCATCACTCAGCCACTTGTGTAGGCGTATGATTTCCGGAGTGGGACGGAGCAGTGCGTGACCAACTTGCACTCTCACAAATGTTTGCACGGACTCCTGATGGATGAGCGGCACTTGTGTTAAAACAGCTCCCCGTGTGTGAGCACCAAGACCACAGTAGCAGGTGTCTAATGTGACCATTCTGCTTATTCAACACATGAGTCCATTATGACCGCTGAGCCATGAGAGGAGGGATGGGGGAGAAGGAGGGCTGCTCCTTTAAATGGAATCTTTAATTTCACACGCCTCTTCATATCCCACCGCATTTGCGATTGTCTAACAGAAAAGAGGAATCAAAGCTTTTGAGGGCACATTAAGCAGAAAGCAATTAACCAACACACAGTAGTTAATTTTTGTATTAATACTTCAACAGCTGCTGCAGATTGCTTCCTCATTTTTATCTCCGCTCCAGCTGTTCTTCTCCCCACAAGAACATTAAAGAGGATTTGTCTGTCCTAAAGTAGTTCCATATACAGATACCTAGCTGAGAAATGGAACCCATCGGGGATGTGGATTTACATATAGAAAAAGTTTCAAAAATGGACGTCTTTTTAGGAGCCTGCTGGTCTTCCTTTTAGCAAGAACCTCCAGTGGGAGTTGTTTCAAAAGCTCCCCTTTCTTGTAGACAGAGTGTTGGCATTGGCGTACATTTCAAAGTTCTCCTCTGACATCCTCTACAGATGTGCCGCTCTGAGGAACATTTGTAAAATCATGAATTGGGCACCGAAGGCAAAGGCCCGGGTAGACTTGATTAATGCTCATGCATATGGTGTGCTAAGCTCAGTTGTTGGAGCGTGTGAGTATTTCTGTTCCATTCTGAAAAGCCTGAAGGGTCAGGGAATAATAATGCAAAAAAAGTCACAAATTAAATGACTAAAATAGTTTTTCTCTGTGCGAGAGCTTTCCGTATTTGACAGATAATGTGGCCTCTATTTCAGTGTAAAACCTCAACTGTATTATGTTTTGGGATCAGCCTTGGCAAAAAGGTCCTGGTGGTGGGGTCTGTCAAAACAAACATACCAGAAACAAGTCAGGACAGGCGGCTGCAAGTGCCACATCCGTCCTGTCTTAAACCAGCGTAAACCACAAGACATATACTTATGGGCCCGGGCAGTTGCCACACCATGCCTAGCCGATTAAATGAACACTGGGTACAGCTCCATGAAACGCCTGGGGCCAACTGAGACGGAGACGGCTGCTCGGCTTGTCCCCTTCACTGTCCTCTTTCAGATGTCAGAACCGTTAAATGACAAGGAAAAGAGGTGAAAAGTGCCCTGTCTGGTTTCTCTTTTCCTTTTTGGTGGCAGCTTGTTTTCTCCATAAATCCAGTACAGACATGGAAACAAGAGATTTAGAGACTGTTTGCTTCCCTTTTTTTTTAAAGTAGCTTTTTCATTTGTTTAATTGCTTAGACATTCATCAAAAAGGATGACCAGGGAAGGAAATATGACATAGTGGCTTTTATTCAGGACAGGATTAGTGGTAAAGTTAGAGGTCTTAATTCATAGTACAACTCTCATTTAGCTTGGTGGCTGCGGTGCCGAGCAAATATATGTGGAATAATTTGGAATAATTTCTAATGAATGATGAAAAGGAGGAGGAGAAGGACATGGAGTGAGGCCTTCTGGGGCAGCACCTCCAGATGTAAAGATGGGGGCCATTTTAAACGTGGTGGGAGAGGAACACAGTCCCTGAAAACTGAGACTCTGAGTCCAGTGTGTGCTTAGATGGGCCGCCGGACCATCAATATTTCATCTTGTGCATTGTATGTGTGTTTCAAACAACGTGCTGGCCAGATTTCTCCCCTCGCGGCTGAGTTTTACAGCAAACAGTCACAGAAAGTTGAGCTGTCTGTAAAACACATGTCAGGGACGCAGATTTATTACTGGCAGGGTACCCTGATATTCCTGACACGCAATTAATGCTCCTCGGACACATCTGCAGGTTTGGCCCACCTCTCACCTCGGACGTTTACATGTGGTGACTGTGTGTTTCCAGCCTCTGATCATCAGCTTGTTCCACTAAGGTACTTCAGCTGATCCTTCAGTTAGGTGCTCGCAGAGGCTCTGGAGAACCAGGTGTCACTTCCTCTCGCTCTTTTCTTGATGATCCAGGCCGCGTTGCTAGCTTGGCGGGATGGAAAAGATTAAGGGCCGGCTACAGCCGTAATGTGAACTCAATTGCCCAGCTGCTCGACATGAGAGCGTGTCCAGGAAGTCATATCAAAAGCAAAGCCGCACATTTATTAGGCCAGTTCCTTTGTCAAAAAGGAGCCACACAATCATTTTTAGCATAAAAGTGCTGTTTTACTGTTGTCTATGGGTGGCCAAGAGTATTATATTATTGTTGCCAGGCACGTATCCTGCCGACTCACCTTTGCTCATTTTATTTTTGGTACAATTTAGTCTTCAATAAATACTTTTATTTGGGTTCCTTTGGACCAGTCGCTGTTCTCATGTTAGCTCTGTTAATTGTGTTGTGATGATAGAAATTGAAAATAGTTTTTGACTGTGGTTATAACGGCATACAGACACGCGCACGCAAACGCACACATTAAACCAATGTGGCTTTTGTCACAAGCAGAACTAATTAGTGTATTTAAGGTGTTTAAGGTCTCAGACCAATCCGATGTCCGTCTCTGCACCTTACAGCTGCTCGGTTTCTGGACAGTGAGGATCGTCGGCCTCAAACCAGCAGCTGCATATTTATTTTAGTGATATCAACAATTTTAGAGCTGAATGTTGCTGATTGGCAAAAGAAGTTCGCAGGTTGCTTTGATAAAGCATCCCTTTGATTTTTTTCCCCCTTTTCAAAGCCTGAATGGTAAAGATATAGTGGGCAGAGATAGGGCACCCCCCCCCCCCCCCCTGTATTATACATGCTGCACTCATCACACAGAGCGGAGTGCATTCATAATAACTTGCACATGTCCCACTTTTGTCTTTGCGGTTTGCATTTGCCGTAAATTGAAGGTAGACGGGTCTTTTTTTTCCCGCGTCTCTTTGGCTGATGGCCTCGACAGGTTTAAATGGATGTAATTTCTCTTTGAAGGAGTCGTCCGACTCATTAAATGGTGCCGGTTTGTGTGTATAATCTGGTGGTTTGCGCAGCAGCGTGAGGTCTCCCCGAGTCGCCGTGCTTCAGGTCCTGAGCAAAAAAAAAAATAACCCAAAAAAAACATCTGGCACCCATTCGGGTGAGACGGCGAGTGCCAACATGAAAACGTTAGGCCGAGGAAGCAAATGCTCCGAGTCCCGGTCTAACACGGAACGCATGACAACTAAAATCGAAACCTTTTGCTAAGCTTCAAGCACTTGTGCTTCATGTGCAGCCCTAAATTTCCCGACTCTGACGCTTTCTACACCGAAACTGATCCTTATTGAATTATGAAGGAGGCATTGCGCAACCGCGCACGCCAGCCATTCTCGAATTGGCCGCGGTTGGCGTCAAGTCGATGAATATTAATATTTATATTAGTGACTAAAGATGAAGTGACGAGTGGCCTGTTGTCACCCTGAGATTCTTCAGATATCTGCACATTTCATTCTGACACATCACATCTTGTATTTATAAACTCCATACTTTTCATATGATTATTAATTACTGGAAATATCCTTTCATTAATTTGGTCTAAAATGAAATCCTCACAGTTTTTGACTTCATCATAATTTATATTATGAAGACCTCCCCCAAGATTGAAGCTGACAGTTATCAGTTGAAAGAGCCTCCTGACTGTTCCGTAATAAGGTATAGCGTGGTCTGTCCCGAGATGTTGTTTTATTATATTGTTGATCGCACAACTGCTGAACGAGAGACGAGAGGAACAAAGTCCTGGAATGTTCCGTGAGCAGTGTGAAGTTCGCTGAAAGGGATGGAGCCGAGCAGCTTTATGGAGCCTTTGTTTCAGCCAGGTCTGAGGGGCTGTGAGTCCATACGTCCTCTGGAATCGACGGGTCTCAGCAGATTTACGGTACATTGTTTCAATCAGTGCTGCTGCTACAGTTTGCCAACAGTGCACTGGAGAAGTGACGATTTCAGTTATTTTTCAAGTCGAGTGCTGAACAAATAATCTTTGAAGTCGCACAGCGATAAGTTGTAAATCAACGATAAATGTGCACTCCTAACCTGGAATCTATTACTCTTGAAGGCAAGGTCAGTAAAAGGGGATAATTCTTCAACAGTCAACACGGCGTAGATGTTTTGAACGGTGTCGTTCTACGCCGTATTGCAATGATGGGCTCATTGTTTCACCCCTGAGACTCAGAGGTTCCAGTCCATCATTATCAAATGAACCGTTACTTTCTTTAAATACCAGTTAAATACCAGTTATCTCCTTAAAGCAAGGAGCTGCAACGTCTAGAAAGAGACCATTTTCTGAAAACGATAGAGACAGGCAGGCAGGCAGGCAGATAGATATTATTTTCTCGACAGTCACCTCACAAATGCACAACAACCTTAACTCAGAAGAACCGCATGAGCGCAGACTCAACAGCGTTCTTTGGAGCTGGTTAATCAAGGAGAAGTGAAGTACAGATAAATCTCCATTCCATTTGATGTAAAAGGACAATTATGGATTTCTCAGTGGAAATTAATATGGCTTAGAGCATTAAAAGGCGTCTTCTATTTCTCTTAATCAATCTTGGCCACAGAAAAGTTAACTTAAACGAAGTGCATCTACAGAAGTCAATAAGATTGTTTAAATACTGCTTTTGAGATGCAGATTGAGTAGCACAGGCCATGAACTCAATCTTAAATCGTCCCCCCCCCCAAATCCAGTATCTGTTCCCTTAAGTGCTAGACACAATTTTTAAAACAAAACTCTGCAAGCCAAATGATAATCAATAGCTTTCTCTTTCTTCTTGGCAATGTTCTTAATCTTTTTGTTTGTTGCTCAGTTCCAGCGCTGCATCCAGGACGGCTGAAGCCAGTTTTGCATCATTAGCAGTCCCAGTGGAATTCTCTAATGACAGCCTAACTCTGGAGCTTTAAATCAGCAGAGAGCAGAAAACATTCTTCTTTTTTAGCTGGCTCGCATGAAAAACTGCCTTCCACAGCTGGCCAAAGCCATTGTTTTATAAGTGGAAATCCCAAAGACAACTATGCCTGCGGCTTGGCCAAATGCGATCGCGTCAGGCTTTTTTCCACATGTGGCTTTTCCCAATTAATGTGCAACAAACAGTCAAAAGCAAAAACAAAAACAAACAGACAAAAACACAAGAAGTTGACCAAACTTGAGGGAACATCAAGACAAAAGACGCAGCGACACGGCGCCGACTTCCCCGAGCTGTCACTCCGGGAGTCACAAGGGACTCCATCATTCAAATAAATGCTGGTTTAGACGCCCAGAACGAGAACAAAAGTGCTGAAAGCAGAAGACAAAAGAGGAGAGGAGGAAGTTGGACCAGGCAGCAGCTGTGTGGTTCTAGAAACTGCGCCGCCCCTTGAGCTCCGGCACTCAGGTGCGACACAGAAGGTGAACCGGGTTCGGGCCAAGGCCGAGGCTGCTCCCACCTCTGCGGCCGTAAGAGAGCGTGAGAACAGGCACAAAGTCCTGGCGTGTTTTCCATCAAGACACAACTGGTTGGAATAAATTACAGAGACTCTATTAAGCTTCTGCTGACGTTCAGGCTCCACATATTCAAAGTCAGTAACGCTGTTGTGCTTTTATTGATTAATTATCACCTCGGAATTAACAAGCCCACGCAGGGACGACTGCGTCTCACAAGGCAACTGTTATTGTATTGTCCCTGATGCTTCTCAGAGATCTGCTGAGTCCTCAAGAAACCCGACTGCGGTGCCATCGTCAACTCAGCAAATTCATAGTTGGTCTAGTAAGCCATCGTAATGTCGTACAGTAAATCCATCCATGCGAGGATTTATGAAAATGACTGGATGAACCCTGAGGTCGGAGGCAGTTTCATTTGACACTTGGCTGTAAATCCTCTAATTGTTTCTCAATGCTCTTTTGCAATTGCACAACACCACAAGTAGGTCTGGAAAAAGGACACACAACACGTCCACGCGCTGTCTGCTGGACACACCTATGTTTAATAAAAGGCTCGTTTAATGATGACCTCTGCTGTAAACGTATCAGAAACAGCCCGTTACCTTGGTGCTTAACGGCTCGCGTGGCTTTCTGAGTCCGTCGCTGCCGTTTTGTCGTGACTTGGCGGCCTGCGCTTCAGTCCTGGGCTCTATTATTTCTTATGGGCTAATTAAGACATTAGCTATTATATAAATTCCTCCACACACTTTGCGGAGTGAAAGTGTAGTCTTTAAACTGATTCCAAATCTGCCGCCGCCTGGGCACATTCAGCCGCGCCGTTATCGTCTCCGCAGCTGCAAAGGCAGACGTAAGCGGCCACTGTGACCTTTCTGACCCCGTCAGCGTTCAGCCGGCACTTCCAACTTTCAGACCTCCGAAATCCAGTATTTTCCGATGGATCCGCCCACACAACCACACATACACACACGCTCTCTCGCTGCGCCATGGCTAGAGTTTGTTATCTTTTCAACATAAGTCAGTTTTCACAGAGACTCCACAAAGGTCACCGCCTGTGTATTTTTCATTAACAAGCTAGCGCCGCTCGCGTCTCGGTCCAGATAATGAGAGCCATCGCCTCAACAGGTCTGGAGAAACAGTTTTTTGGTGTCAGCAAATGCCTCAGCCCGATAGCATATAAATGTAATTTATCAACGTGTTTATGTTGCTGTTTTAGTGGGATGTTTTAATGCCCCACTGGAGCAGCAATGCTGCATCAGTGCATAATGACAATGTCACTTGCAATAAGCGATGGATTCGGTATTCGTGGCGTCATCTCATAAAGCTGAACTGCACAGTTTGTGGACTGTGACAACTTTACGGTGGTAATTTATCGTCTTTGGGCTAACATTCCAATGAACAGACTGCCACATTCCATGACAACTATTCGCGCCACGTGTTTATATATGATCACCTTTTAATGCGGGACTCTGCTTTGAATACAGTGCTTGAAAGACTGAATCCAACAAGAACCATCCAAACAGGAATGTGCTGGCTTAAGATTTACAGGGGGCCTTTTGAAATCCGCTGCCTATATGAAATTTAAGAATATGGGACTGTTCCCGCACATGCACATTTCTAACATGCACATAAAGATACAGTAATCTTCAAACAATACGAGGGACTGAACTTCTCCAGCTCTCGCTTCACATCTGCGAGTCAAGGGACACTTTTATGGCAGCAGTAAAACGGAGCTGGCTGCACTCGCGCGTTTGATCTTCCCGGGGAGCAGAGAGGGAAAAGAAAAGGGCAACACTTTAATCAGTTCAATACCTTTTGTTTTCTGCGTGGACTCAGCAGCACCGTCACACACTCATCGAGAGACTAATTTCGCCTTTTAACCCAGCTCGCTTGCAGATTCTGAATTTTTCCTAAGCTTTGTCTTGGCCGCGTTTATTTTTTGTCCGCTCATCACGAGTGACGGGGCCAAACTGCGCTTTCAGGGACAATTACAGAGAGTGACACCACCGAAGTGGGTGGAGGCTCGGCAATGACTCATAAACATGCTACAAAATGAAGAAGAACGCCACGTGCGTCGGTTAGCGCCGCTGATGAGCTATCAGCGCTCGCTGATCAAAAGCTTCGCACTGTTGGATAAAGGTCATGCTGGCTGTCCGAGCATTGGCGTGCTACCACGAGGAGTGTGGTACCAGAGCTGATCTGAATGTTATAACTTGTTGCCAGAGGCTGTGTAAGCCTGCCTACGCATGACGTGCACATTCCCCATCGTTGCTGTCACTGCACGGACAACTGCAATAGTATCGGAACCAGACCGCTCTAAAAGCGATCGCCTTCTTAAACTGATGACACGTGCGTTCATCTGAGCGAAAATAGCCAAAACTTTAAAAATAAAAAAAAGGGGGGGAGGGGGGATTCTCAGCCACAGTTGCAAAAATGAAGAAATTAATGACAGAGTGAAGGATCCAACATTCTTCCTTTTGGTTTGAGAGTAATCAGCGTTTCTCTGTTGCCAGTTTTGATTGACAGCTCAGTCATTTTGTCAGGGATCATTTGACTTCCTGGTGAATACAAGTGAGCTGCCTCTCTGGACTAAGACAGAGAAAAACGCCTTCCCTCATTTTTCCTTGTCAGTCATGTTATCCGCATTTCAATCTTGTAGAACATTTGTGTGTTGTCCAGTAATGACAATGTCAGGCTCAGAGTCCCTCAGGGCTTTTTTAAACTGCAGTTGTGAGGCCACAGGCTGACAGATTCATGTCATAGAACAAGCAAGGGGGAAAAAAAGGAGGCTCATCTGGACAAAACCGCCACTCCTACCATCCATCGCCAAGCTTTCTAAAAACACCGTATAAAAACCTCAAGCGGGTGACGTGCTGATGGCAGACACTTGCAGAAAACAATACTTTGGGTCTAAAATGTGGCCGCTACATTTGTTACCACACACACACACACACACATACACATGCGCTAGAACACACAGAACAGATCAGACGCGCGTCACACCCATGTTTTGTGGGCTCACTCGGTTCAGCCTCTTCAGCAATATGCAAGTAGTTCCAGTAATTGAGCGAAAGGTACAGGATTCCACTGCTGTAACTAGAGACTCTTGAACCTCAGCATCTTTTCATACCAGGCCTCCCTTCATCCGTCATCTACCATTTTTGGCCCCTCGTGGGGTCGCCTTTCCCCAAACGCATACACTTGGGATGAAGGTGCAGAACCCAGAACCCTCGCAGAATCCACCCAGACACAGATAGAACACGTAAAACCACACAGAAAAGCCTCTTGCCCCCAAGGACATCCAGACCCGGGACCTTCTGCGAGGCACCACTGCAGTCTTCACTCCATTCTTCCTCCCTGGTGATGGTGCATCTTTAATGTTGTGTCTGAGCCAGGGACCGGTCCACCAATCTACTCCGCTAAATTACCGTTTCGTAGCAGAGTTGCAGATTCCAAGATAAAACCTGAACCGGTAGATGCGCCTGGTGAAAGTACGCAAATGTATGACTGATTAATTGACAATGACAGGTAAAGAATATCCCGGAGTCAATGTAACGAAGAAGAAAGATGACATTTACGCCCCTAAAACTACCGCTTTGATACAAAATACGTACATTTGAATCCTCTAGCAGCTGAGGATTCTTAATCTTCTCCCACATTTGTTTCTTGGAATAAACACACACTAATTACTGTATCTAATGAAGTGAAAACTGTCAAAGTTTCCTCCGAGACCGGCCCGTTGCGGCGTGTACCTGTGTCAAACCGCTCAAGACGTCTTTGCGAGATCTTTACAAGTGCAGGCTCTGCACAACGGTGAGATTTCAAAGATTTACACCGTGAGCTGTGATAGCGTACACAAACGCCTGTGTAAATGATGAATGCTTACAAAGAGGCCCTTGGCGTCCCAGGAGATGTCCTCATCATCGCGGAGAGAGGTAACACAGAGGACAAACAATTCCAGATACCGCAACTCTCGCTCTTATGTATATTTATAGAACTTCACTTGTGTCTAAAAAGTTTAAAAACCTATCTAACAATGCTAAATATCTTTGATCTCCTTCTGAGCTAAATGCAAACAGATAATTATGTTGACTTTCTTCTGCCTATTGATATACGCGCTGGTGTTTTTATGAGCGTTCCAGACAATATCAAAGCGAAGTCTGTTCCTACAAGGACACTTTGCAACTGCTCTCTGGTAAGCAATTTGTCATTGTGATATTTATATTTGCTTTCAGATCTACACTGGCACTCCAGGCGTTTGGTCCAACAAACACTGCGCTGCCTAAATGTATCTATTGTTTTCAACTATTTCATTTTCCTTTTTTCAAAAAAAAAAAAAAATGCTCCGAAGTGATTTTTCCACCATTCCAACTCAAAGTTGCGAGGTCTAGGCAGCCCTCTGTGGTCTCTTCCTGTTTGAAGATAAAAATCAGGCACATTCCGAGTCCCAGCACATTTTACACAGACATCCCATTGATAAAGAAAAACAAGCAAACAAGGGTATAGTCATAATATATAACGGTGGGGCGGCTGGAGTCGCGCTACATCTGACAGCGGATCAGTCGCGCTCCTTCTCGTGAGTTTGATCTGCTCTCAACCACATGGCGATGCAATCATCAGAAACAATAAACCCCGTTGCTGCAGGCGTGACGCTGTGAAGAGCGGAGAGGAGTACGATGGCTACTCGTCAGACTAATTAACCATACAACCCGGGCCCAGCGTCATAACCCAAGACAATTCCAATCTGAGGGGCTGTAATTGAAGTGACAAGTTAATTACAGGCTGATATTATCGTGCGTTCCTTGTAAACCTTCCCCCATCATCTCCTTTCCCTCCTGTCCTGCTCTCATCTTTGGAAGTGCTCTGGTTCCCCTCCTCGGATGTGTCAATTAGAAGCAGTAGCCCAACAGGTTTGGAGGTTGCACATGTGTTCCTCTGTACCTCTGACCTTTTCACCTGTGCTGGATGCATAATTAAACAGAAATGAGTCCAATTTGTCTCATTTTCATTTACAACGTTTATGCGCCTTGTCGATTCCCAACTCCCAGCAGCCACGCCGGCTTTGTTGCTGTAGCCAGACGCTCCTTCCGCCCAACCCTCTGCACGATCCCGCCCGCACCTCTGTGCACCTCTGTAATTAGCATTAGCATCTTTTTTAAACAAGCTACATAAAGTTTAGTGGCAGGATTAAATCAGATCATTACCATAATGTGGCTGTGCAATTTGCCCCTATCTCCCGGTTTTTCCGCCACATCAAAGCCCGATGGAGCTCTGGTGTAATTGGGCCATGCTGCCTTGTCAAGATGATTCAGCCTGATGGCTGCTCCTCTCCCTAGAAACCTCCTGGGCATGATAATTAATGGAGAAGAAAGTCAAGCCAATGGAAGGAATAAAAAGGAGGAGGAAAGAAAAGAAATTTTAAGAAAAAAAAATCAAAACTTAGGACAGCTCCGCATGAATATTTCACACCTCTGACTTATTCAAAATGAACATTACCAATTTGATGTATAATGAATATTAACTTTGTCAGCACGGTTTTCTACTAATCCAAGCGTGTTTTTCATTTATTCCTCCGACTGAGCCCTCATTCTGTGACCTTTTGAGCGTCTCTAATGATGTAAGCGTGGTGAAATCAAAGTTTGTTTGGCTCATTGTGTCTCTCTCAGATCAATGTTGTCATTTGCGATGAGGTGTCGACATAAGGACAGCTGCCATTCAATAAGTTCACATGCAGACAATCGCGAAGCTGATTTCCCTTTGGAGTTAAGATAACAAACAGTGCCTTGTGTATCTATTATAATTTCCTTTTCAAATAGTCTCGGGGGACCAACGCCAATGACATTACAGCAACCTCTGCATCTGACACACAAAATCAGCTTTCTTTGATAATTTCCATCATTATGTCACCTCGTAGGAAGCATGCAAATTACAGGCCTGCTGAGCTTATGTTGACATGCTTTGCCAACACACTTGTGTTAATGAATAAGGCAAAGCTTCAAACACAGACAGGTGCTGGGCGTATCGCAACGCTCACTACGAATATCCAGCGTGGAAAGTCAGCCCGGGTCACCGTTGATTTGTTGCAAATTAGCACCATATGTTTTATCTCTGCTTTTACATATGAATGAGTCAAAACAGAGCGAGAGGCTGGAGGTGGGCGACGGCGTGAATGTCGATGATTCCTCTGTGGAGCGGCGGCGGGGGCGCAGAACGCTGCCTGCCATTCAGATGTCCGTCATGTGTTCAGCCAGTGAGGGAGCGGAGACAATGCTGGTGACAGTTGGTGACGGGGACAGCTGGTCGTCCCGCCGTAGCTGCCGCCCGCGAGGTGACGCGCCGCCCCAAAGAGTGAATAGGAAATGTGGGGAGGAAATAAAAGGCTGGCTTTGATTAATCAAAACTGCGGGGCCAAGCGCCCTGAATGAGCCGACAGGAGATGCAGGGCCACGAGGAAGCCCAGCCCAGCCTAGTCAGACAATACCGTCCCTGTGAAAGTGGCGCGCTACTCTTCTGTCCTCCATCCATTTGCCCTTCCCGGAGCGTTCACCTACCAGCACTGGGGGCACGGGCGTTCTCAGCTAAACCACCTAACCTTTGCGCTCTCTCATTTTTTCCAGCCCCAATTTGAATATGAAAAGGGTCGTCTCTTTCCCCGTCAAAGACCATCACTTTAATGACATTTGGCAGTCATTTGATTTATTAGGTTTTAGAGGGAGGGGAGAAGAAATCCACTAAATATTTCATATGCCATGCTAATCCTTGTAATATTGCCAGCTGAAGCCATGTACCTGCGCCGCTAAGACGGGAGTCACACGGATTTCTCGCCGTCAGAAGGCTGCAAATGCCTGTGAGTCTGCTGAATAATAAAATAGCTGTATTGAAATATTTAGACTTTGATTCCCATTAAAGGAATCTTTAAAACATGAGATTTACATTTCAGGGAAGAAAAGAATAGTGATAGCGGAGACAGCAATCACAACACACTCTCACATAACGACCTTCAGCCAGTCTGGAAAACAACGTCTCCCCCTGTACTCGCGCCGGGGAGCAGATATGAAGGAAGAAGAAGCCACACGGGTTCAAAGAAAGAGCGCGCAGCCGAGCAAATGACTCACAAGAAACAGTTTGTGTGATAGAAGGGTCGCGCTTCAATGATCGGAAACCACAAGTGACGAGAGAGATAAAGACCTACACGTATATAAAATATTCCGGGACTAAAGTTGTTTCAGAGCGGCGAATGAAAGGAGATGAGGTGTCAGCAGTTTCATTTCACTCACACACTTTGCTCATCTCAGCCCTGGTTGACGTTTCCTCAACGGCTCCTAGCGGCAAGCCGAGGACGCCGCCGCTGCTTTTGTTCGGGAAGCACTTTGTCCATCCGACTGTGCTCCACAGAGACCGGGACAAAAGACGAAAAGGAAACACATAAAGAAGAAGTTTACAGTCGGCCTCCCGGGCGTCACAGCTTCAGTCTGCTGACAGGATATATTATAGGCCTGACGTGCAGCTATACTGGGCCTCCTCTCCATCATACTGGGTCGAGTCTTTTAAATGGAAAGGTGGACGTTACTGAATAATGTCAATTGTGTGGACATTCTTCAGCTTCTTCAAAGACTGTCTGAAAGGCAGAAAAGAAAAACTAGAAATGGTTGGAATAATGGGCTTTGACTTTCAACTCTGCAGATGGCACCAAAGTTTAAATGGACTTTAAATGGTGAACAGTAAAAACTGTTTTGAAAGAGTAATGACTTTCTGTGGAAGTACAAAAATGAAGTCCACAAACGTCCAGAAGACGCTGAAGCTGTGTACGTGATGGAGTGCTGGCCGACACCTACGGGTGCTGGGTAAGAGAGAGGACTGTTCTCTTCCATCGCTGCTCTCTGGACGGGGTTATTTTTCTCTCTGGCAGCCACTTCTCCCTCTTTCATATTTGACATTGACCCGACTGTGACATCACCCTCTCAGGGGTTGTTGCGGCGACCACCATGGCGACACACCAACACAAAAGCGTTTGTGACCTTCTTTTGTTTTAAGTGTAAGAGCAGGGGCGTTCAGGAGCCAACACACCAACTTCATCGTCTCCAGCCGCGTGGCGCTACAACCTGCAGCCACCCAGCGACTGAAACAAAGGCGGCTGCGCGACGGCGCCCTCTCCACATCTTACATTTCACTCGTCACCAAGCAAAACCAGCGTGCTTTTTCACGCTGTTCCACATAACTGCACTGCTGTAGGCTATTTGCAATATGCAATACCCAAAGGTTTTGGAGCAGCTAAGACGAGAATTCACTCAGTTGCCTAGAGAAGAAACCATGATCTTTGTGTTCCCTGCAGACGCCTTCACTTTGGGAATAAGTGTCACAGCGGCATGTGTCACAGAGCAGTATTTGTTTAGAATAGTGACATCTGAGCTCAACGGCATTCCCTTTAAGATGTCTTGGGTGTTACGTGAATACAAAATAGATACATGTTGTACACATACATAACATCTTTACAGCTTGTTAGAGGGTAATGTATCTTATTCTATAGCAGGGAACAATAAAGGCCGTGTTAAAGCTAAAAAAGCAGATGAAAACTAAAAAAGAGGTATGTACACGTTTATACATGCACTATAGGAGTGTTGTAGTGCTGCTAATCTTACGTGTGCATCTGAGCTATAGTGTTGTAATTGGGCATAACAAGCGTCACTCAGGTGGGATAGCTGAGAGGTGGCGTGGTTGCTTTAAGGTCAGCACATTTGCACGCCGCGTCTATCCGGCAACTGGAGGTAAATAAATGAGCCGAGGAACAGTAGCCGCCACACAGCCGCTGCTTCATTTGCCAGCAGGGCTCGGGAACCTGGGTAGCGCAATTACTGCCCGTCGTCTCTCCCTAAATTGTGAAGCGGAAGAGAAGTGACACCCATAAGGCATACATCACTGTAATCGAATCTAAATGAAGGCAGTGCATAACCAGAGATCCCACCTGAGACAGCGTGAGAGATGTGACCGCGCCAGCCTGTCAACACCGTGTCAACATAGCCGTTCACAGGCCCGTCCGCATGCATAATCGCGCCCGATCATTACAGTGTCAATGGCAATATCGTAAATATAAAGAGCAGAGGCAGAGACGCAGAGGAAGAGGAGGGCAACAGCGCCCCAGACAAAGCAGAGCTAGTGTAGCTATAGGAAGGAACAATGTTCAGGTTCACTTATATATATATGAAGAGTATGTGCCAGCTATATGATGTAACTATATGAGTATTTTTAAACATCCAACTGGGCCATATGTTACTATCCAAATATAATGAGCTACGTGCACTTGGTCTGACATGTTTGGACTGTGACATGCGTGGTACAGGTCACTGCATGTGGCTCTATCAAATAGCTGGTTAGCAAAGTAGCTTGTTAGCTCGGAAATGCCGCACAGACAATGATAACTCCTGTCACAAAGCCAATTACTCTTACTGGGAAGAGCCGTGACACGTACGCCTTCAGTATTCTTGATGACGGTTTCCTACAGGGCGACTGTGCCAGCTCAGGGATGCTGGGAAAGGGGACATGCTACAAGTATTTGTGGCTATTGTAGCTCTGTTTAATACTTTGCTGCAGTTGAATGGCTTGCTTAGAAAAAGGTTTGGTTTCTTTCTCTTTGGCATTGTAAATGACTTATGGGGTCTATAGAATGAGCCAGAGAGGATGTTGAGTCTCAAGTTTATTGCTTTATTTCTGTTTTAATAAGCATAATAGCTCTTTATACAATAAAACCCAGTAAATTTCAAAAGAGACCTACAGTAAACCAGAGTAAAAGTAACTGGTAACAAGAGATTTATTCTAGGGTTTTAGTAATGAAGTGTGTCCGTCCTGGACGAACTCGACTATATGTTCATGACATTGGTTTTAAAGTGTTATGGGTCGCAGTTTGTATTAATTGTAACCTGGAAATGTTTATGGTGACACAACAGAGGCTGAAATGCTTGTTTTCTCTGTAGCTTTGACATTTTGATGGTTTTTAATGATGGCTTGGTAACCAGCTCTCTTTGTTAGGCCTGACGGATCAATTGAAGATGTCAATAGGTTACATGAGGCTTCATTTACAATAACGGCGAGTGCGCACGTCTCTGAATGTGTGTATATGAACTTGTTCACCATGGCAGGAGTTTAAATCATCGCTGGTGTCAGAAGGGACGTGCTCCGTGCCAGTCATCATCATTATCGCCACTACTGCGGTGCTAAAGGGGAAGCATTAAATCCTCTCCACCTCCCAGCGATGGAGGCCGTCATTAACCTGAGGTGACTGTGTTGGGGGCCACTTAGCCTGTTAACCAGAGTCCCCACAGACACCCAGACATCTGAACCTCCTGCAGAGGTGAAGCCCAAGCATAAAATCTGAAGGTTCCCAGCAAAACTTGCTGACCATGAATCAAACTTCATTCATTTCATCTCATTGAGGATGAGTAAAAGAAACTCATTTCAATTTAAAGCCCATTTTCAATCCAGGGTTTCTAAAAATCGTTCCCAGGATCACCGTCACATCCTCTGATTGGCTGACAGATCTGCGTAAATTCAAACACAACGCAGGTCTCTTAAAAGTGAGCATGGTAACACCCTGTTCGGCGACAGCGTGCACTTTACGTTGAAATGTTGCATGTGATTTACGGTAGGGTGGGTTTTATTTTAAGGGATCCGACTGCCTTCCCGGGTGATGATGAAGTATCAGCGCAGGGAGGAAGTGGGACAGTCTCTGGAGGCTCTGACCAGACATGTTTTCCCTCTTTCTTTAGTCCACAATTAGAAGCGATAGTCTCCCACTCTTACGACGGCTCCCTCTCCTCAGCAGAGATATATTTATCTGAGGATAATTGGCCATTAAATCCTCACTTGACAACTGTGAAAATGCCACCCCAAGAGTAATCTGGCTGCCAGAAAATGACAACGGTTGGCAGAGCTGTCGACTGCAAGGAGCCACATCAGGAATGGATGGATCTATTCCACACACACACACACACACATACACACACACACACAGAAGAGCTGGCTGTCCTAATCAAGTTCTTTCCTGTTCAGAGGCTTGTGGCTTTATTTATTTTTATATGTATTCGAAGGAAACCTGTGATTAGGCTGCACAAGGGATAAAACGGCATCCCTTTAAAGGCCTCTGTCACTGCAGAGAAATAAGCTTTTTAGCTTTATTTATTTTCATTAACTGTACAAGTGCCCCACTTTGATCACCTTATCGGGGTACTCAAGATTCAATTTACGTGATGTCGCACTTCTTCGAAAGCGCTTATGTAAATAGGATGTTGCTAGCATAGCATCTGTCGGACTTAAGCCGATCTGTATCACCTGTTTCGGAGCTCGTCGGCTTTCTGAGGCTGTCCAGCTTCAGGGCCAAGGCAAGTAGGAAGACAAGCATACCTATATTAGTTTCTGCGCTGTTTTGTCCGAGTCTTGGCTGGGTTTCAAGCCGCTAACACAAATCAGGCCAAGAAGCCGATACAGTGTAATTATTACTCACAGGATGAAAAAGATAAAAGATCTTTGATAACATTTCAAACCCTGACACGAGTTATTCCCTGGATGAGCCTCATCCTGTATGTTTTCTTTCTTTCTCTGATCAGTTCCACACTGAGCTACTTCACTTATCTGTAATGCTCTTATTTCGGTTTTTAACACACACAAAAAAAGAACTTGGAAAAGGTTTTAACTAAAGTGAATAATAACCAGTGAGGCTGGAGCCGCACTTGGGGAGAAGGTGCTTGTGGTTTTATTGCCTGCCAAGAAAACCATCAGATATATCAGGCGCTGTGATCACACAGGAGGTTAAAGGCTTTTTCTGAATCTGATAAAGGTGTTGGGAATGAAAGGACAATTGTGTTAGTGTATTTGTGAAGTGTGAGGTTATGGAGCAATGGAAACTTCTGGAAGACTGTTATAAATTTATGGCTTTTTTTTCCTGTCCATGTCCACTGTGGCAAAAGATTTCACACTGGATGAAAGTGCCGCATTTCCACTTCTCTTTAAATGTAGGCCGAGAGCACGACTCTGGCACCTGTACACGGAGAGGACTCGGCTGAAGGTAGCTGAGGAAATGGGGAAAGCATGCTCGAAGTGTAGCCTGTCTGTTTCGATGTCATTTGCGTTGCAGATTCGGGAAATCACGGCACCCTGCCAACCCGTGTCTCAGGAAACACGCGTCCGAGAGGCTGAGAGCTTTCCGTGATATCGCTCGAACGACCACCGAAACAACGGGCCCAGGATGAAAAGTAATATTCCTAATAATACAGCGAGTAGTGGGGAGAAGTGCAAGATCTGGCTCTGAAAGCTCCAGACGACGTTGTTTATTAATTCAAAACAGTGTTTCAGTTTCACAATCCGTGTTATCAAAAATTCCAACATTGTCTTGAGTGCAATCTCATGTTGGAGCGATAATGGGACGGAGAGTACGGCGGAGGTGATTTGAAGGTACCTCGCATCAACTATTCAGGAGGGTGCAGAAGATAGGAGGGCCTGGCAGAGAGGAAGTCGTGTTTTTGCATTTCCGTACCTCCAGCCTCTGGTGACAACACCCAAAACAGATGCACTTTACGTTTTAACAGTTTGTCGAAGAGGCTTTTGTTTGTTCTATTGTGTTTTTCTCTCTTTTCATGCCCCCGTTGTTTTCACACACCCCTCCTCACACAGCAGTCCTTACCTCTGGAGGCTTCCCCAACCGCTCACAAACAACAACGCTATCCCAGTCGGTGCCGTTTGATGACCTACATTACATTCTCTTTGCACGGAGGTACAGCGGGCTTACATGTCGTGTGTGCATAAACTGCGGTGTAAATGACGCGAACAAAAGGAAGGAGCAGCCGAACGAGGAGGGAAATGAAAACGCGCGCCACTGTAGGGGACGCGCCGCATCAAGAGAGCCGAGTGTAGTGTAAACATGGCCACTGAGGGTTTGTGTCACCGCTGACGCCACACACTGTGCAACTCTGAACAGATTTTACATGCGTGTGTGTGGGTATATGTATGGTTCACACAAGTGTGTATGTGTGTTTGTTTGTGTGTGTATGTGTGTGTACTTTGGTTTGGTTTGTCCTTCACTCGTGGAAAGCAGCTAACGCTCCTCTGGGACAACGTGCAGTGTTCCCCTCCCTCTGATTTATGTAAAAACACCTATTTCTTTACGGTGGCGGGGTGTGGGAGATTCAAACGAGCGGTGGTGTAGATGCAGAGCTCCAGATGAGTTTCATCTAGCTGGGTGTGAAAATACCCGAGGTGCTCAGAAGTTGGACCAAACACCAGGATGAAATCATGCGCTCGCTTCTCCTGCATGTGAAGTGATTGTGCTCGACAACCCCGCGTGCCTTTTCTATAAAAACCCCATATGTTTTGTATGGCTGTAAAGTCATCTGCGTAATGTTCATCCCTTTGATTGCTGGTTTTTCTTGGTGCTGCTTCTGCTCAGCACGGCCAGAACCCACCCGCAGCACCGTTGTAGATTGTGTAATGTGTCATGTGGACGTCTGTTCTCTTGGAAGTAAAAGCTCACGTCTCGCACAAATTAAGCCCCCTTCGTTTTAGCCTTTTCCAAAAACTAAAAGTTTTGCTGTTATCCCTGAGAGCTGCGCTGAAGCAGAAAGCCAACTAAGCCCCATTAGGAGGCTGCGCGCTGTGACGATCTCACTGGAAGTGCTGGATGAAAATTGCCTGGATTAATGTGTTAATCCGCCTCTTTAAAATGCTAATGTCCATTTTATGCCCATTAAATCTCAGTGTGCGTTTTCTTTGATGCGTGCAATTTCTATCAATTAAACACAGAGGAGGGAAACAGGCAGAAGAGAGATTAGTCCCCTCGCTTCAAGCATAAATTTCTTCGTTTGGTTTCATATTTATCTTGAATAGGAGGGGGGGATCGGGGGGGTTGGAAAAAGGTTTGTGAAATACAGAAGGCGCAGCGTAGCGATAGGAAGAATTCTAGGAGCCTCGTGTGTCTTTCAGATTGCTTATAGCAATCCTTTAAACATCCACTAGCAACAGGAAGTGTGTAAACATATTATTGACATGACTTTATACTTCAAAATTGCATCAGCGATATATAAACGGGACTATAAATTTAAAGACCCTTCCTGTTCACTTCCATCTTCTTTTATAGCTTTTTCTGTCTCAGCTGATCTGTTGTTATTGCAGGTTTACTTTACATTCTTGCGTGATAAACCTACCTTTTGTATTTGTGATGGGAAAACGCCGATTGTTCTTCAATATTCTTCCAAGAGACATTCTGTTTATAGTGTTCCTATAATGTCATTTCTATACAATAGATTTTTAAAATGTAAGTCGTTATATTTCCAAACAATGATACAGGTTATGTTGGCCATTTGCTGTGGAAATACTCATCACAAAATAATCAAAATTAGATCGATTAAAGCTGAAAGAAGAAAGACTTTTTTTGAAACCATAAAGTGACTGAAGCGGGTCAACAGGAGTAGTTAGTAACTACATTTATTTTGAAATCAATCTGGTTTACAGAACGCTGAAGCCATTTAAGGTCAATTACCAAAAACAGAAAACCTGTGAAAAGCCACATTGTAAATTATTTCAAGCATCATTTGCAGAAACTTCAAACGCTTTTTCACTGATTTCACAAGCTAAGTGAAGATAAGCAAGACTCTGTGTTTTGGCTTCCGTGTTTCCATTTAAAACTGAACCAGTTACAGCAGCCGAGTCAACAAAACAGAGGATGCTCGTTTGACTTCAGACCTGATGGGACAGAAAAAGCTGTGTCTGAGTCACCGACAAATCCGGCAACCGTTTAAGAAGTGGGCTGAATCATCTTCAGCAACAGTACGGTCATTAAATGCATCACTCCACACTCCAGTAAATAATGTAGAGGGACTCAGAGAGGGAAGCTAAGTGTTCCCTTAATTCGACCTCCTCCATTATTTCCCACAGCTTTGCTGATATATTCTTATCCCAGGAAGTTTTTCAGTTCCTTGGTCATGTCAGATTGGTATTTTCCCACTCAGAATTAATGAAAATTCTTTATTCCCCTGTGCTTTGATGTGTTGCTGTATACGTGTTTTATCATCATTTTATTGTCCTTTTTACTGCTAGTGATTTTGCTTTCCTGCCACATTAAACTTTTAGGTACCTTTAAATGTATGTAACACACCTTGAAATACCTTTTGGAGTTCTGTTTTCCATCCATCCTCCACCTTTCCATGGATGGGGTCACAGGGGGCTCGTAAGGCCGACCCAGCTGCCTTCAGCAGAATTGGGGGGGGTGCCGCTTGGACACATTGCCAGCTGAGACAACCATAAACACTCAAAATCACACCTAAGGTGCACCCTGAGAGAGCCCACGCAGGCATGGGGGGACAGGTTTTTGTAGGGGTTCAAACCTGGAACCTGCCCGAGGACTGATTTTGTTTGTTATTTACCATCTTTTATATAAAATGCTTTTTTTTTTTTTTTTACAGTACAGCTGACTCTACGACCTCTCCCTGGTGTTTCTGGTGAATCTGGTGAGTCTCAACTGGACTTCATGATAACTAAAATGCTCTCCACGGCTCCACTAGCTGCCATAAAGGTCCTGAAGGTTTGGAAAAGCACTATTGTCCTCAGCAGAGACCTTTCTGGAGTGAGAAACCCCTCTGAGGTTTATCTCTTCGAAAGGTTTCTGGTGAAGCTTGCGGTGGCAGAAGCTAAATATTAGAGCCCACATGAAAAAAAAAAGAAAAACGACATTACATTTCCTGGAACGCTCTGACTTTTTTATTCATTTGCTTTTTCTCGGGCCCAGAACTCTGTTGCGGGTTGGTTTCTAATGTGAAACGACGCAGAAGTTTTTTCCATTTGCAGCCTGTTGCTCGTGGCCAAGGGGAAACCGCTGACTTTCAGGCCTGGTTACTAACTGTTAGTGGAAGTAAGAACTTGTTCTGAAGATAATAGATAATGATATTACATGTAAGTACTGATTATGGACAACAGTCACAAATTACTGAGCTGAACCATGTGTTAGCGAGAGCCAACAGATAGAATAAGCAGTTTGGTTAGAAGCGAGCTCTGTGGTGAATCCTGTGGAATTTGTTATCCCACAAATGGCAGGATGACTCGAGGATGCCCTCGCTGTTGTGTAAAACCTTTTAAGACCAGGAGTGGCATAGCTTGTCCAATCACAGAGGCCTTTGTGGCTGACCATAAAATGCTTCCAGATTTGTCACACAGACTTGCACACATGCACACACGGACTCATTGTTCAGAGTCAAAACGCTTCCAGTAAACTCACATTTATCATGTGAGGACTATTTTTTGAGGTAGAACACAGGGAGTGATTTATGGACGCATGTGGACTTCTTTCTCACTCGCACGGGCAAAATATGCTGCTGTAAAAGTAAAATATACCCTGGTGTTACACACATGAACATGTAAATCATGTTTGCTTCACTGATGCAGCGTGTGATGGGGCCGCTGGGGGGCCGACGGAGGAGCTGCTGGATATCTGTGAGGTCTGGGACGCAAAGATTCGCACTCTTGATTAATGTGTGAAAAAGATTAAAACGCAGACTTCTTTTTGCAAAAGTTGACTATTAAATATACTTTTTAAAAATCAATGGATGGAAAATGTTTGGCCCAGTTTTGACAGAATTCAGCGTTTCCCTAGTCTGTGTTCCCGGACCCCCACAGATGTCTAGACCTGTTGTTAGCGCAGGGAAAGAAATACTTTATTTCATATGCAAAAACTCCCAAGGTCCATTTCACAAATCAAAACTGGAATAGTGGAACTGACATTTGAACTTTTGTGTAGTTGAAATTCACAGTGACAGTATTTGTCCCTTGAGCTCTCATTTTATCACTTCTATAAATTCAATAAACAGAGTTTTTGAAAAAGACCTTTAGCAAAAAAGATAAGTCTTTTTAATACATCTCCTCCTTTAAGGTGGCATACACATAAGTCCAGGTTCAATTAGTGGTTTAATCTAGTAGTTTAGAACAGGAGTCAAAGCTCAGACAGTAGAAAGCACTGGGGATTACCCTCATTACTGTTACTGCTTTAATATTATTAAAGAAATATTTACAGATAAATCAATTAATGACTGAGCACAAAACACAAATCCAAGAACAAATTTTATATGTAAATATTCAGATTGTAAAACGTGTGTTTACCTGGGGATGGGGGTGCTCAGAATCAGGTTAGGGCCATTGGCAGCTGCAACAGATGTGATTCTATCTCTCAGCAGCTTACACTCAAACAGACACTTATATTTTATCCAGTCCTTTAATGAGGACAAAAGCAGCAAAATACAAATGCCAGATTCCTGTTAAAGTGTCTCCTTGTACTTGGTGCTTGGTGGTCACTCAGTTCAGTTATCATGGGTAAAAATTGATTTTAAATCAAAAGGCTCCTCAGATAGACCAGTTTAGATGGAGGAACGGCAGACAACTGCAGACAGCAGGAGGATGCTAACTAACTAACTAACAACACAGCCTCTTAGGTGGACTCTGGGTCACATGACCTTTGAGGGCGAAAACACACAATTGCATCCGTGGTGGTCATTGGACCTTAGACTCAAATTGGACACAGAAGAGATTACCAACGTTGGTTGTGACTCGTCATTCATCTTATCGTCTTCTTGGGGGGAAACAATACAGTCATTGAAGGGCCTGGTCAACACAAATGTCCTGCAAGTCCTGTTGTTCACAAACTTGGACCGTTCAACAAGTTTCTTCATCTTTCCTCAAGAGCTAATATGCTGCCATTCGCCTCAGTGGCTGTTTGATAAGGTGTGTTGGAAGGGCACCAGAACTGTACCTACAGTTTTGTTTTGATATTAAAAATAGATCAAAAACTAGGAGTTATGGCCATTGAAAGGAAAGGAAAGGAAAGGAAAGGAAAGGAAAGGAAAGGAAAGGAAAACTGCATCATGTGTTGCATCTGGATGTATGGATGAATGAGAACATCACTCTTTAATTCTAATATGTCTTCCTCTCTTAACCTCTAATAGAGAGTGACAGTAATCTAATCCAGGATCCTGATCAGCAGCATCAACAAAGAAATCAAGTTAGCAAAGAGGTCTGTCAAACATGCCATGGCGCCAAACCGAGTTTTCTGTCCTCGGCTTGTTAGTGCAACTGATCCGCCGGCAGAAACCGTTGACATTTGAAATGGAGTTTTTCAAACAGAAAAACTGTTCCCGTCCCAGAAGGAATAAGTAGGCCTGCAATCCCATCCAGCCAGAGTTTTGTTTTGGGCTTTGTGCATGGAAGCAGACAACCCCTGGTTATTGTCATCTTGCTCTGGCTGTTTCGGGTTGAGTCAAAATTAGTTACAACTGAGCTTGAGGTCGTGCGGCGGCATGCTCTCGCAATGTTGAGGCCACCATTTATCATTATACAATTTGTTGGTACTGCTTCCAACAGACAGGAAGTCCCTAAAACCCAGGGAAAGAACTGGCAAGGCCCTTCCTCTTCCAAAAATGTATAAAAGGCTGATAAGATTGGACAGATTTGAGACGGTGTGGTTGCGCAGTATCCGATGGCTGGAACTCTCGCTTCTTACTTTTCCTGAGAACGGAGCCAGTAGATAGAGCCAAAACAGCCCAGTGCTCATTCCTCCATGTCTTCTGCCCTTGTATTCTCTCCCCAAAGACGAACGTTAATGCCTTCCAACATCTTCAGCAGCATTTAGGTTTTTCTTTTCCTCCTTCCAGTGGTTGCAGCTGTTTGTTGGATTGCACTCTGCTGCTTGCTCCTAAGGGGAGGTGTTGTTATGGAAGTTTGGGTGAAACGGACTGGATTTTTTTTCCCCTTTCTTTTTCCTGACGCCGTTCAACAGCCTCGCTGTCTTAACGCCGCAGCTGTCAGCGGTGTCACTACATGATGAGCCTTGACACCGCTGAATCTAACAACGCTTTGTCACCCTGATACATTTAAGCATCGGTTACAGAGCCCGAGCTCGGCAACGACATGCTGTCAAGTGAGGAAAGACCATTATCTGCAATAGACACAAAAGTACAGGGGATCCCTGCAGACACCCAGATGATTAAAGGCTAAGTGTCACTCTTCCTGTCTCTGTATATTTTTTAAAGAGCACTATCTCTTACTGTCTTTTATACTGAGCACGTCAGACTTGGAGCAATATCCCTCATGCCAGCTCTGAAGGGACACAGACCCTGACAAGCGTGTTGAGAATTATCCGGAGGTAGTGGCCTTGGTCATACATCCAATCAAGCGAAGGGAGAGTGTTTGAGGAATGGAAGGGAAAGAACGGGGTCTTGTTTCACAGGCCAAAGTAATGTATCCGAGCTGCGTTGATGTGTTCTGGTTATTTGGTGTCCTTTGGAAGGCTGTTTACAGATGGGCTCCACAATACCGGGTGATTAACTAGTCAAGAGACTCTGGCTTGTTTTGAATTGAGCTGCCAAATTCTGTTTCAGTGGAACTATTGGAAGATATTTCTAACGTGCTGCTAAATGGGTGTTGTTTCTAGACAGGAGGTGAGATGATGTAATCAGCTGCTTTACGTCCCATAGTTGTAGAACTAGAAAGTATGCAGAGGTTTTGGGATGTGACATTAGATTGTTGGAACCAGCATGTCCTCCCTCTCTCCCCCACCCACTGTCCAGATTAAACATCTAATTTTGTCCACAGATTCCCAGCAGCCATTTTTGTAAAGCAGAGATATATTTATATTAACCACAATCGTGTCCTCTTGTGTAGGGAAATGTCCTAACGTAGACAGAAAGGACAGAGAAGACAGAGTTGGACAATGTTTTGGATCATTTAGACAAAATATTGGTGACCGTTGAAGACTCCATAGTGCACATTTTGTACATAGGGGAGATTCTACCACATCCAAATACATCTGAAATCACTCCCTTGTCTACTCCTCCCTGCTCCCTATATAGGGAGTTTAACCGGAAAACCCATGTTTGGACACTAAACACTTGTGTTTACTGTTTGTTTGTGGAGGCCCAGTTGACTGGACCCATTTGACAGAATCACTGGTTTCAATGTGTTTAAGAATCATTCTGTTTTATGCCTCTATCACTTAAAATGCTCATTAGGCTAATTTAGGGTGATGGCACCATATTTTTTTTTTTTAAAAAGATGTCTGGCTTTTCACATGGAAACAAAAGTCATCAACAAAAAGCTACATTAAAAATACACATATACAAAACACATTATCAATCAGTCAATCAATCAATCAATCAATCAATCAATCAATCAATCAGTCAATCAATCAATCAATCAATCAATCAATCAATAAGTCAATCAATCAATCAATCAATCTATTTATATAGCATATTTTACAATCAAAATTGTTTCAAGGTGCTTTCCAGAATCCCAGGGCCTAACCCCAGACAAGCAACAGTGGCAAGGACAAACTCCCCTTTAACAGGAAGAAACCTTGAGCAGGACCAGGCTCATGTAGGGGGACCCTCCTGCTGATGGCCGGAGGAGAGGAGAGGAGAGGAGAGGAGAGGAGAGGAGAGGAGAGGAGAGGAGAGGAGAGGAGAGGAGAGGAGAGGAGAGGAGAGGAGAGGAGAGGAGAGGAGAGACCATGACCCAGTGGGGTGACAGAGGCCTGTCAGGTGATCATGTTTCCAGACCCCGGCAGCCTTGGCCTATAACAGCACAGCTAAGATGTTAACCTAACGATTAAACGACCCCCTAAGTATGATAGTTTGTCTGTCTATGATAGTAACTGGAACTGCAGAATTAGCAACAATAAGCTAGGTTTTAAGGTTTTAAGCCTGATCTTAAAAGTAGCGATGGAGTCAGCCTCCCGTACCTGGACAGAGAGCTGGTTCCATAGCAGGGGGGCCTGGTAGCTAAATGCTCGGCCCCCCATTCTACTCCTAGAAACTCTGGGAACCACAAGTAGACCAGCATTCTGAGAGCGGAGTGGCCTATTGGGCTGATAAGGTATCACTAGCTCCTCCAGGTAGGATGGAGCTAGGCCTCTGAGGACCTTGTAGGTCAAAAGAAGGGTTTTAAAAATTATTCTAAATTTAACGGGCAGCCAATTTAGAGATGCCAGAACAGGAGTTATGTGATCTCTTTTGTCAATACCTGTCAGAACTCTGGCTGCAGCATTTTGGATCAACTGGAGGCTTCTTAAAGAGTTGTTTGGACACCATGATAATAAAGAGTTACAGTAGTCCAGCCTGGAAGTAACAAATGCATGGACTAAAATTTCAGCATCATGCTGCGTCAGTAGTTTCCTGAGCTTTGTGATGGTTCTCAAGTGAAAAAAGGCACTTCTAGAGACTGTTTTAATGTATGAGTTGAAGGAGAGATTTTGGTCAAAAGTTACTCCTAGATTCCTCACAGAGAGACTAGATGTTAATGAGATACCATCTAGAGTGATCATGTGATCTAATCTATCCCTGAGAGGTTCAGGACCAAACACCATGACCTCAGTTTTTCCTGGGTTAAGGAGGAGGAAATATGAAGACATCCAGGACTTTATGTCTTTAAGACAGGTCTGAAGCTTCACTAACTTCTATGTCTCCTCTGGTTTCATGGATACATAAAGCTGAGTGTCATCAGCATAACAATGAAGATTTATCCCATGCTGCCGAATAATGTTCCCTAAGGGAAGTATGTACAAGGTGAAGAGGATTGGTCCAAGTACAGAACCTTGAGGAACTCCATGGCTAACCCTACTGTATGAGGAGGGAACACCATGGACATGAGCAAACTGGTATCTATCAGATAAATATGATCTAAACCAGTCTAGTGATGTCCCTTTAATCCCAATCACATGTTCCAGTCTATGTAACAGGATGCTGTGATCAACTGTATCAAAAGCAGCACTGAGGTCCAGCAGAACCAGCATAGAGACCATTAAAATTTAGCAAGACTGTAAATTACACTTGTCGCTTTCATGACAAAAAGTGTTGATTTCAAAGTCAAGTGTCATCTTTTTAATGTCATAAGTTATCAGTTGCACAACTTTCCTACATTTGGGTCACCTCAGTGGGTTTGGCGCTCTAGTCTGCCTCTCCAACCTGGAGACCACAGTGAACCTACGTAGCAGAAGACGTTGCAGTGAGACACTGCAGCATCAATAAAAGATCTCATTTCCAGCCACACTTGAGCAACTGCGCCTCTCCCAGCCTACTCTGTGGGTATCAACTGTGCCCTGGATAATGGAAAGCAATTATGTAGCTAAAGAAAGCCGTGGCAGTAATTGGCTTTTGTTTTAATTTTATCCACAAAATGAAAATAGATTCTGTGACTGTATGTGGTTTTTCTTTCTCTTGATCCACCAGGTCATCTTCGGGCCACACGCTACCTCACACCAGTCCGCCCAGGCCAGTGCGACGTAGGAGGCTCCAGTCCAGATGAATCAGAAGGAAAGTTGGTCAGACAATCCATCTAAATCAGCAGGAAACACAAGTCGGCTGCTTAGATTGTGTCTCCATTAATAATTCACATTCGCTGGTAAAGAAGCACAAATTATTTAGCAAACTGCCACAGCAATGCATGGGGTGGGTGCATGAAGCATGGCCTCCATCTGAGCTATCATAGGAGGCACCTAAACTGCCACTCAGGATTCTAGTCGGTTTAGCGAGGTGATCACACCATACAGGTATTTATAAATAGCAACATGTCCTTCTAATTAACATCATTTAAAGAATTTCGCTTTCATGTAACATGTGTCATCTGTAATAAATACCGCTGTGATGACAGAAGTCCTTAATGCTTTTACTTACAGCAACAGGAGCATCCTCGTTTAACACCGAGAGCAACCACAGAAGAAGAAAACCCTTTGAGTTTTAGCTGCTTGGTACAGAAATTACCCAAGATTTCAGAATCCAGGTTCTGTGACGATGGTTTCCAGTTGTCTCGGGGGCCTTGTTGAACATTTTCAGTAATAATTTAAGTAGTAATCAAGAGAAGACCGGTTGATTAAGGCTGGCCATTAGGGTAAACCCAGTGATCTTCAGTTTTTCTTGTATATGACATGTTTGCAGTGAGGGTTAAAAAGGGAGGAAATGCAGCTTGCTAAGTGCTTTGCCAGCATTCAGGACAATAAAATGAGAGCAATGAAAGTAAGTTAACTCACTGCCGCTGTATTTGCCAGCTCTAATGAGAATTGTTAATAACGTTTCCTCGGGATACCTTCTGGAGGACTCAAAACTTCATGGGCACTGGTCTGTTCACGCTTGGTCCTTTTGAAAGGAATCAGATGTGACAGTTTTGAACGTCCATCCAAACAGACACCTGCAGTGATTTAAGACGTCCTTTCAATTCTTAAACACACTGATTTCCCCTGTTGATCAAAGGGTGGACTAACAAACCTGCATGTGGAGTTTTGGTTATAAAAATAACCCATGCGCTCCGCAGTGGCAGCCGTGAAGGAAGGCTAGCTGCATAAAGTTGCCTGGAAAGTGATTCATCTGGACGGTATGTCGCACCTTACATCCGTCTTTGACAAAGCTGCTCGTCATACCTGGAACTCGCTCTTGACTTGAACGCAGTGTTCCGTGACTATTTAACCTTGCCTCACTGGCAGCGATCAGAAAACCTGCCATTGTGCTGACTGTTTATTTTAGTCAGATATTCCACTGCATACGTGCGTAAGGGCACTGTGTGGATGAGCAGGGCGTCCTGATACTTTTGATTTGATAAAGCTCTTGCTGACAAGCTGCTTTTAGTCTCTCCAGGTCACTCAATGTTTATTACGTGTGGGTAAAACCTAATTGTGCTGTAGCTGGATGTGATTTTGCGTTTTGGCCTCTCACACAAGCAGCGACGATGCGCACTGCTGTATTTCTGCAGCTGTGTCACTGGGAAAAAGTCCTGAACTTGATGACACACAGTGAAACGAGACAGCCACGTCTGACACTGTTATTGTCACCCTGTTATTTTTGTTGCTCTTTAAAAAGCCTTATACTTTCCACAGCCACTCAGAATGTGTTATGATTGCAGAGCCTGCCAGCAAAAGAGGTGGGTTGGAGAGAGGACGGGACTGTTTTCGTGCACGTGTGCAGGTGTTTGTGTTAATTGTGAAGGTGATCGTGAGTTTTAATCTTATTAGCGACGACTGAGGTCAACGTGAGACCTCCCACAATAGGTCATGGGTGCAATTGCCCACTGCCAGGCTGACCTGTAAGCATGTGGAGACTTTGAGGAAGAGGAATGGGGAGGGAAACGCAGGGCCTTTGTTTGCAGCAGCCGCCACATGTCTGCATGTGTGGCAGCGCTAAGCGCTCGGGTGTGGAGCCTTGGCTTTGGGGAGATGATTGTTATAGCACTGGTGTTGGCTTTAAAAATGCCTTTTTAATGGGAATGCATTTCACAGGCAAGAGCAGCGTGGTTTGTGAAGCCAACATCACAGCAGAGGGGTGCAGAAGTTCAGCATGTGTGCGTGTGTTCGTCAGGAGACGGTTGATCAGTGGAAACACGCTGCCATCTACTGGTGAACACCAGAACAACAGGAGGTCTCTCCAGATCATCTTAGTCCGTTTTTATAAAACGGGATCGGTGATGGACCTTTGTCATTCCTGGACACCCTAAACACAGAACATAGAAAATAATTCAAAATATACATTGCGTAATGTAGAATTTTGTTGCGTGACATATACAAGACCTTTTTGGGCCATTTGTTTAGCCTGGTTTGAGTTCTAGGATCTCTCTCCTTTGTCTTTTCCACATACTAATTCCACATGTAAACACACATGATGTGCATGTCAGCAGCCATGTAACTGTGCTTGTAAAGTAGCTTAATTAAAGATCCATTCAATGAATGACCTTTTCTACTTACCTCAAGCACTTTCAACATCTTTCCTTAATGAACAAATGAATTATGCAGTAACCCAGGACCTCCAACAAAAGGCAATTGCTGCCTAATGTGTTTGCCTAAATAGGAGTGAAGAGCAGGTCTACCTTTTAAGTGGATAAGGTACCTCTGTGCAGCTTGCAGTAAGTGTCTAGTTTAATTTAATTCAATAATCCTGATAAATGAAATAAATCCCTTTTGGGACATCCGTTCCTTGAGTAGTGAGATAATATAAAATGAGGTCAAGAGCGAAAAAAATTAGAACATTATGGTTGATTGAGCTTTTACAAAAAGCAGAAATATTAATACAGAGATCTTCTTTATGTTTATAATTTTGCAGTAATGAATGAAGGCATCCAAGTGGAAAACAATCAGAGCTGGAAGAGGATGACAAAGATTGTGAGGCTTAGCGAGAGAGCGCATTAGCATTTCCACATACTCCCGATGCAAATTGTTTCACTTAAACTTTTTAAATACCATTCTGTGTTCGGACTTAATTTTAATAAGGTGGCAGATAAGGAGGCAAAAGCAGCCCCGTGAAAGGCAGATCGCGTCTCTTTGCAGCACATTTATTCACTGTTTGATTCATGAGAGGGAAGCGGGAAATTGAAAAGAATGAAAGAACACGATTTTCTTCCAGAAATAATACATTTAGTGCTGAATCGACATGATTTACAACAGAGTAAAAATACCCAGACTGAATATTAGTTTAAATTCCACATAAATGCTTCTATAATTGAATCGCCCCACTCGGCACGGATGAAAACAGGCCTGTCTGGAAGGTTGCTCTGCCAATACAGAAGATATTTGACTTTTATAAATGTGTGTCTGTTTGAAACCTATTGAACTGATACTAATATATAGTAATATTTCCATCAGGTCAATATCATCAGGTTACTTAAATTACCGTAAAGGCTAACAGGGTTATTGTTTTGCATTTTGCTGATCTGACCCGAATGAATGTCTAATTCTGCATTTTCTCTGTGTAAACTCTACCGTCAACCTCTTACATTTAACTTTGCCCCACTCCTGCTCATACTTATTGTTTGTTTCCAGCAACTGCAGCCTCTTGTAAGTCAAATTGATTGAGTCGTCCTTGAACATCTGTTGCTCAGCTGAGCCTCAAAGGTAATCCTGCTAATGGCCCTCTAAGCTCTCCACATAAACACACACATAAATAAAAATGTTTCCAAAGAGATTTGGTCATTGACTCACTGCTAATCAATTCTGCAGCCGCATCTGTTGATGAAGCTTTGCGAGGTATGGAGCAAGATATATGTAGCGATCAATGCTTGGCACTGCGCGGGCCTGGTGGTGACTGACAGTCATAGCTCCGCGGGGAGACAACATTTACACACAGATGGAGAGGTTGCAGCGGATGTCTTGGCAGAAGGCTGCTGCGTGCAGACACACACACACACACACACGCCGTTAACACTGACCAAGAGAATGTTGTCCATCAGTGACACGAGAGCGGAAATTATGGGCTCTCGTGACTCCGTTTTCGTAAAGTGAAGGAGTGCTTTCATAATCTGAGCTGCTCACGCTGGCACAGACCAGACCAATGTGGCTGCAGTAGGATGGATGCCACTTCAGGAAAGCCAAAGCGTCGACATTTTATTCAAATAAAGAGACAATCGGCCTTTTAGATGGAGGCTGTGGGTCCATATTTAGAGTCTGGGGGCATTTCTGCTCTGCTTCCATGTTTTGATGATCATCTACAGATAATCCACTGGTATAGCCTGGTCAGGCTTGGCACAACCTTTAAAGAGATTATACCCCCCCCCCCCCCCCCCCCCCCCCCACACACACACACACACACACGCACGCACACACACGGAGGCCAAACATTTTACATGAGTGCCAGTCCATTCAAACCATGATATTATTGCTAAGAATGATCATCCTTCATTACTTTCTCCCAACTCTGTCATCTGTGAACAACACACTAAAAAATACCTGCAGCTTGAAGAACACAGACGTTCGGGGAAAGGAGGGAAAAAAAAGCTTTCAACAGCTGAGCTTACAAACCAAAATGACTATCTGCATGTGACGGGCCAGACTGAGCTTTTTTGGATCACTGCTGAGCAATATTCATAAATTTAATTTCCAATCTGCTCTCCTTTTATTAGTTTGGGTGTTATTAAATGAGATTGCTTCATCTTATTATAATATATCTCCAGGAAGTGTGAATGTGGCTAGGAGCTGATATTCAAATTCAATAACATGGCCTGTACTTAGTGCATGGCACTAATAAATGCCAACGTATGATGCATATGAAGATGGGGCTCAGCGTGGAAGTCAGGGCGGGCAGTGATATTGCTGTGAGTGTCCTTCAGTGGCGAGAACATGTCTCTCTGAGCCCACGTGCGCTTGAAGAAGCCTGGCTGTTCTACATATAGGAGAGGAGAGGCGGCTTTTCATATTTCCACGTGTTTTATTAACTGGACTAAACAAATCCCTGATGAATATAGACTCCGGCTTCGATGGTGCACGCCACGGAGAGGGCCGCGTATGTAGATCAGCCTGGTGCAGCCGACCTCACAAGGAGACGGGAAGTGTTCAGATGAAGAACCTCACACTGGTCGGGGAGAGGACAAAGGTACGACAAATGACCTCGTCTCTTGGACTCCTCAAGGTTAAAACCCGAAACTTCACACTTTTCGATCAACGTAACCCGACTTTGCTCCTGCAAAGATCGCAGCTTAGGAAGCTTACCTGCAGGAGCGACTGACCTTTACTTTATTATGAATATTTCTATTTCCCTGTTATTATAGAGTAAAATCTATGCATACGATCAGAGCAATGGATTTCTTTTTCATTAGTTGTATAAAATGCCACTCAGAGGGGCAGCCAGGGCTCGCTGCTAGATTAGCCCACCTCCGCTTCTTCCTCCTCCTCCCTCTACACGAGAAGGATCTGACAACTGGAATTAATATGCAGGCAGCTTTAGTCTCTATTTGTTGGCTGAGGGTCTCCAGCCAACTTTATCAGGGGCAACATTAGCGAGATCCTTTCTGGGAGCTTCTTCATCATGCTCACGTCTGAGTCTTCCCAACACTTGTCACTGTCAATCACAGGGCGATAACACGCGGACGAATCCCTCATTTGGTTTAATCAAATCTCCAGGCTTATTTCAACTGCCGTCATTACAGCAAATAATTGCTGCATTGAGGTTTTAGCCAGGCCTTGGCCTCAGGGAAGAGGAAACACTATCGCTGCATGAAGGATCTACCTGTTATTTTATTTATTTTTACTATTTTACTCCCCAGTTGTTCATATTGCTAAAATGAATATCAGATTTGAATCTGGGTCTGGCTTTTTTTATTCAAACTAACATAGTTAGTACATATTATCTGGACACTGAGTCATCTTTTCTCACTTTTTTATGCCTGCACCATCAAGACAGGTTCCACAGGAGACCACCTATTGTAATTCTTTACTGTCACATAAACAAGATTTTAGCTCTGGATGAGTGGCTGTAAAATCCTCCAAAGAGATGGACCGACGGAAGGGAACATATTTCATGTTAAATTTAAATTCCAATGCCAGCTGTGTGTGTGTAGCTGGGAAATAAAAATGCTGAAACCACAATATTTAAACCTTTCGGGCCAGAACAACAGGCAATAAAATAACTCGTTATATACTTGATATAGACACAGCAATGAGAGATGTTTAGGACTTACTCCCAGTGTGCGTTGGACTCCTGTTGTGGATTTGTGACATATTTAGAATCTTTTCCATTTAGACTTCTGTTCATTTAAATGAACTGAAGGTAAAGACAAATGTACGGTTCCCACTATAAACTGAAATGCAGCTGCAGCAGGTCGAATATTCAATTAGTTAATCTGCTCTCCACTCTTTAATTACATTCATTAATATATTGTTTGACCAAACAAGGTCACGATAGTTGATGGGATACAGAATCACTAGCAAAGAAAAAAAACTCATTACAAAAGCAGTGGTGTGAATATTTGCACCCTTGTCAGCCAGTTTATCTCAATGTCGATGGAGCCAGTGCAGGCATGAACTTATTTGTTTGAGGATGCACATGTCCAAAGAGTGATGGTGACCTTGCACCACTGGCTGCTCCAGTAAAGACAGGCCACTAATTATCTTTGTCAGTGAAGTGTACTTGGGACAAATATACAATCAGATAATAATAATGGAGTCAATCATTTGTATTTACTCTCAAACTTGGACAATGTCATTTCTAACAATTAATGCATTCACCCATGCATTAAATTGCTTTTTTTTTTATCCCTCACTGGAAAAATAATTAGGGGTAATTGTTAGGAAATCAATCAATCAGTAGAATAAACCGCCAATGAAGCATGGTCAAAGCTGAAGGAAAGTCTGGCACAGATGGTCCGGATGCATCTTAACCTCGGGGGACATTTGCTGTGCAGCGCACTGCAGCACTATTATTTACCCTTCACTAAAGTGTGTGGTAATTTCTTGATCATCGATGTGGCATAAAACACTCTATACAGAGACTTTCTGTTAATTTTAGCAGTTCCTGATATTGGAAAAGAAGCAGGCAAATATTGATTAACCTATTAAGTTTCTCATAATAAGGAAATATTTGAATAGTTTTAACTATTGTATCTTCATCAATGCAGCAGAAGTGAAAGATAGGATATGTAAAATCAGGACCCCATCAGTGTAAATTGTAAATCCAAATTTTGTTAAAAATTCCAAGAAAACGCTGTCTGAAGGAGCCATTTGCACCTTTGTGGCCAAAGCTGGTACTGCAACCATAATCCAAATGCCGTGAAGCGCGGTATCCCTCCGCTTCCACTCACGCTACAGGTTGCCAGTTAGGTTTCCGGATCCGGCAAAATGTTGTCACAAGGGCCTTGCTCATTTTGGAACTATTTCCACAGCATCTCATCATTTTGCCAAACAAATGGGCTCTGATAATGCTAATGTTAACAATGACGAGTCACCGCTTTTATTTCTCAATTTAATACCTAGTAAATTCGATAACCCACCTCTCTACGTGCTACTATAGGAAACAAAGGTAAATAATATTATTCGACTGAGGAGAATATTTGAAACGTCCCCGCATTCATTAATTAGAAGTAATTTAGCTTAACTTCGCTTGTCTAGGAGTAAATTCGCAACTTCGTCATTGGTGTTCATCGCCTTTTCGACTTTCCGCCGTCTCCATCATCTCCTCTGCAGACCCTTGTTTTGATCCTGACTTTGTCGTGATATTGTTGGGAGTTGTGATTTGGCCTTTTAGGTTAAGTAAGGTCAGACATTAATGAATGGAAAAGTTCACAGCTGCAGCTCAGAGGTAACTGGCAACCTGGCCTCGTGATTGGTGGATCAATGGAGGGCGGGGCTACAGGGGGCGTGGCTACAGACCAAAACACAAAATGGAAATGTTAAAATTATTAATGAGCTGACAATTCAGATTCAGATTCAGATTTCCTTTATTTGTCCCACAATGGCGAAATTTACAGCGCAACAGCAGCAAAAACACACAGAGGAAAAGACATTTGGAATACAAGGATAGAAAAAGAACAATATGTAATAATAATAAATATATAATACAAAAAATATAGAAAATATATAGGTAAATGCAGCCATTGTTCTACTTTGGATTTCTGTCTCTTGTCTTGAGCCTTGTCCCAAACTGCTGCAGATTATTATTATTATTATTATTATTAGTAGTAGTAGTAGTAGTAGTAGTAGTAGTAGTTTTAACCTATGACCCCATATTATGGTCTTTGCTGTATATTATGAGCCTCAGCAAACCTGGTCTCATCTATTGCTGCATGCTTCCCTCTGCTGGACACTTGAGGCTTTGCTTTAAAAAGGAGCAGCAATCAGCTCTCAGGCTCCCTTTCTCTCACTCTGTCTGTGTCTAGGTCACTCTTTCACTGTCTTTTTCTGATGATGGTGTTGGTAGTGTTAAATTAGAATTAATGAAAGGCTAAATACAATGAATAAAGTTCTGTCTGCTCTAATATTTTGAATCACCTGAATAATATTCTTTTCTGGTCTGTTTATTTACACAGACATTTACATTGTTCCGTCATTGATTGTTTAAGGGTTATTTTTATATGTGCATTGTTTGCTTTGTTTGAGTTTAAGACATTTTATCTTGTCTATTTTCTGGTTTATTTTAAAATACTTCCTGTCTTGTAAACTCTGTCTGTGTCTCCCTTTGTCTTGTTGTGTTTTCATATGGCGACCAGCATTTTTCTACTGAAGATGGTCACTGTCACTGAGAAAGTCAAGGTAGTACATTATGTATTTTAAGTTGTGTTAAGAATTTGATAGTGACACATTTGATGAAAGGCCGTTGTGGCCCAGAACAACTCGAATACTTAGTCTGAGCCAAAAAGCCTTCCTAACAAATGTGCAGCTAGGCTGTGTGTGGGTCTGATGTTGTGTAATGATTTTGGTTGCTACTAGACCTTTTTATGTGCTTTATGTGATGAAGATTAAGTGCTTTTTAATCTAACTGTGATGCTAAAATCTTCTGTTTGACATTATTGCTCTTCTGAGATCAGATTATCTATGTCAATCAGTGTTGTTATTCATAAGTCTTATTTAAAACTGTTATTAAAGAACCTTTAAACTAGTTCTAACTGATGTAAATGGTCACTTTGATACCTCTCCTTGTCTTTGTGTGTCTGTGTTACTGTTTCTGCTTCTTTCTACTCTACTTGATTAAGATACTGAAAATAAAGTCTGACTGAGGTCACTATAAACTAATAGTTAGAACATTTGGTGCTTGAACAAGAGGACGGAGAGTTTTCAGGTGCTCTGAGAGTCATATGGGTCAGTTTATAGGGAGAACAACTTCAGCTCAGGACTATGAGCTGTAGCAATGTGTGATTGGGTGGATGCAGAAATAGTCAAAACTTGTGCTATTGATTGTGAATGGTGTAGATGAGAACAATTAAGTTTGAGTTTATTTATTTAAAATGGGGACAACACATACTAATGAACATATACATGTAAATATGCAAGATTAGCCAATGGCTAATTTTGGTCTTAAGTCCCTTGTTCTTCTGCATATCACTATGAGTATGTTTGAGTTAATTCCATTCTGAGAGACTGCCTGGAGTCTCCTTTGGTGGCTTGGCTCATTACCCACATCTGATCAGAGAGTCATGACTGAATTGTTCATTCTTTTAGAGCTGTATGACATGAGCAGAAGCTCTAAGCTCTCCAGTGTGGTTTTGTTTGTTGTGACCATGTGCTCCAAACACATCATACCATCAGATATCAGCTGCCTCATTCCTCACTCAGCCTCGCCTTCTTGCAATTCTGGAAGCACAACCTTCTCTTCCCAGCAGGTTGGATTGGACTGATAAACTAAGGCTTTCAGTTCATTTAATTCATCTCCATATTGACGGTTACAAAAAGATTCAAATATATAGTTTGCCCAATCTGAGTCTGCTTTTAGTTCTGGATTCTATATTTTTTGTTGTGACTGATACCTGCTTTAGTGGTGCACACATGATGCCCTACAACATGCACAAGGGCTAAATGGGATAGAAGCATCTCTTAGCTAGTTATTGCAACTTCCATTTGTTTGAGTATTTCCAACTTTCCTAGTCAGGGTTTATTTCAGCAGTTGTCAGGTTACATAGGATTTCCAGTTTTTGTGCAATTAGTACTTCACTAATTCAAATAATACACATTTTTGTTACCTAAAATTAGACTAGTATAGAAACATTTAGGCCATTTAGGTGACCAAGGAACATAGAAAAGAAAATTCAACCCAGGAGATTTTCTTTATGGTTAATGTTAAATAACATGTTGACAAACAGAGGCAACATGTGTCTAAGCAACACAAAACAGTGTAGATCAAATGGAAATTTAATTTACTTGATAATCAAAAGCATAAAGGGATAAAGGAGTCATGTGGGCAAAAGTTGTTGTTTTTTTGTTTGTTTTTTTACAACATTTTACTATTACTAAACAACTATATGATTTTTTTTCCTTTTTTTAACATCCAACTGGCTTGGTGCAGGGAGCACAACCGGAATGTTTAACATACCAGAGATGCTTTAAATAAATGCCGGAGATTCCGAGGTTGGGCAGGGACAAAAGTCGATTTGCTGTTTTTGTGGCACATACTGTCCAGATACATATAGTGATATCTTTCTAATAAACCAGGATTTCTCAAAAACATCACTGCACCTCTGCCTTTACGTACTGTAACATTACAAATTGCACGTAGTGTATTTATTACTCATTATTATATCTGTACTTGCTGCTCCTTTTGCACTTATGGTTAGATGCTAAACTGCATTTTGTTGCTCTGTACCTGCATGTGCAATAACAATAAAGTTGAATCTAATCTAATCTTTGAAAAGGAAAGGGAGGTATTTTTAGCAATGCGTGTGTGTGGTGCGGTCTGTCTTTTTGTGAGTCTTTCTATCCTTTTACTGGATTATTTAAGGATTCATGTTCCTTCAATCAAATGTAACCTGCCACAACTTTGTGTGTTAGTGTATTTCTTTCTCGGACGGTCACGCGCATATTGCCTATACTAGATTTGCGTGACAGAAGCGCAGGCAAATGCAATTTCAGGATGTTCAACTTGTCGACCAATGAAAAAGCGCCTTCAATTCAAGGACCCGCCCCTCTATTGTTAGCACGAGCTCCGATTTCCTGGCTGTCAAATATTTAGCTAGCATACGTGAGCTAACAGGAATGACACCAAAACGAATTGCGGGCAGCTGAGGACCTACAGCAGGTTAATGTGGTTGTTTTACATACTTTTAAATATTGATAGCGCTGAGGTGTACTGTTACTGTGGTTATTTTAATACATAGTCTAATTCTGAGAGTTAAAGAGCAGCCTTGTGAAAGAAAGAAGCAGAATGACGTGAGTGAAGGAAACCAGGCGAGGTGTCATTATATTTACCAACATTGATAAAGTTAAGCGAAGACGGGACGATTTTATTTAATCGTTATAAATGCCTTCACTAGAAATGCATTATTTTAAATGTCCAACCTAAGGCCCATTGTGTCTGCTAACGTTAGCAATGCGAGCCCAGCCGGAAGGGTCTTCGGTCTGAACTACATCGACAATCATATAAAAGTGTGTGTTAAATAAGGGGACGCATATGTGTCTTAAAGCAGATTTATATTTGAAATATATATTAGCTGCGCAATAGGCTTATTCAACGCCGACAATTGTTGGCATCAGCGAAGATAGCACGAAGCTAAACTACCCCAGAACTTGGGATCATTCGACTTTACCCCCATCGTCATCTTGTCCTTATGCACAACTTTCGTCTTAGCTGTGTAAATTATCATTCGTGCCTTCATTAGCAATTGAAATTGAGTGCTGAAAAGGTGAGTTGTGCCATTTGTTCTATTTTTATCCTCAGCAGCGGATGGCACCGACAGCATTTGTTGTCGTTGAGGTCAATCTGAACCTCTGAATGCGGAATGAACCTCAACCCCTTCTGGATCATGTCTACCACCACAAATCGCAAGGTGATGTTCAACTCATTCAACTGGCAACCAGGTTCAAAGTACCATAAAACCAGGGGAGCATCAAGTACATTCACACCATGTGCTTGAGTTTCTTAGAATGATTAGAATAAACTCTTGTGTTCAGTTTGGGAAATTGGGGTCAGTCGTTGAAGTACTGTTGGGCCTGACTGAATGTCACCAAAGAAGGGATTTTGGATGTTCTTGTAAATAAAAGGCAAACGGACTAGCAAACAGGCAGCACAGTTGTGAGCTATCTTTGTCCTGCCCCGTCAGTGCGACAGCTGAATGCTGGAATCACTGACTGTGCATGTGTCAGCCATTGAATTGTTGCAGTATTCATCACAAACATTCCTAGCATAGCTGTTGGCTTCCATATGGAACACAATGCATGAGATGCTCTCTTAGTTGTACTATCTTGTCTACGCTTTGCCTCCTGATAGGTTTTAAACCTGATAAATAAGTAACCTCAGGGGTAACTCCTCTTGACCTACTGGTTTTACCATTTGTTGTGGCTATAAGATTGTTTAACTAAGTTTATTTTGCTTGTGTTGACATGTTATGTTGGTTTCAGAGATCTGATGAAGACCAGGCTGGGCTTGGGGAGCAGAGAAACAGTCCAGCCCGGCTACACTTTGGGAAAAAGCAACTTCCACCCATTCCAAAGAATGCTACCCCAATCTCAAAGCCTGTATCGACGGGCAATCCTGCCCATTCTACCAATGGCACACATGCATCCTACGGTCCTTTCTACTTGGAGTATTCTCTTCTGGCTGAGTTGTAAGTGTTGGGTCAAAGTTCAGTTGTTGTGTTCTTGTCCCTCATGTTTTTTTGGGTTTTTTTTGTTTTTTTTCCAACATAATTTCTTCTGTTGTCTGCAGCACACTTGTGATTAAGCAGAAACTCCCAGGAATTTATGTTCAACCATCCTACAAATCAGCATTAAGTAAGAACTATGAAGTTCATATATGTTGTTTTTATTTGCTACTTATAGATTCTCTGTTAAATGTTCAATCTTCATCCATTAATACAACACCTGTCTCTGTTCTGTGCCTGAAACTTAATTCTATTTCATTTTGGACACTGTACTTGAGACTTTGTATGCTTTTATGTCATGTGATTAATGACCTTGTTAGTAAAAATCTGAATTATTTCTTCTTGTTTAGTGTGGTTTGGAGTAATATTCATTAGACATGGCCTGTACCAGGATGGAGTCTTCAAGTTTACTGTGTATATTCCTGACAACTACCCAGATGGAGATTGTCCAGTAAGTAGTAGTTACTAGTTTTTAAACGGCTGTTGGTTCTCCAAATCTTCAAACATCTTCAACTGTCCTCTTGTTTTTCTGATCCACTTTCATCTGCTTTGATTTAGAAATTAGTATTTGACATCCCGGTGTTCCATCCTCTTGTTGACCCCGTGTCAGGAGAGCTTGATGTGAGAAGAGCTTTTACCAAATGGAGGTATGTATGGACAGACAGATGAGGGACCTGTAGAACCAAACAAGTTCTACACCATCTGAATAGCTGCTGCTGATTTGACTTTACTAAATTTAATATTCAGTTTCACTACGTAGAAACGGTTGTGCCGTTATTTACCTGTTAGATGCAGTCAGAAATGTGGTAAAGGTGTTTGGATAAAATTACGAGATTTTAAATTTGAATACTCTCAAATGTGATGTTTCCTGGCAGCAGACCCACATAGTGACACAACACCGTCCAGATGAGGCCGATGCAGTCGCCTCTGAACAAATTGGTTAATAATCACAAGCAGTAAGGGGGGATGTATTGACAATTGCATATTTTCTTACTTAAATTAACTTATTTCTACTGGATGTAGTTAATTTAAAATCTATGCATTGGTTTCCTAATTCTATTGTGTTGGTTAGATCCTGGTCTAAGTATGGACATTTCTCTCCATCCTGCTCATGATCTATGCAGGATAAATGAAGCCCCTTCATAACACTGGAAATCCAGCTTTTAACCCTCCAAAACCTCTAGACTGAAGCAGGCTGACCCCTTATAATCCACTGCATGTGTCAGAGCATGTGTCCACAATGCAATCACAACCGGTATATCATCAGGGGGGTATATGTCAACCTTTTGTTGACTGTAAATTGGAAAGAGAACTTGACTTTTCATTAAAATTATCCATATTCCATGCACGTGCCAAATACCGTATCAGTGAGGTGAGGTTCTTTTCTATTTAGTTATATTTTAGATGACTGTGTGTTTTAGTGTATATGTATGATGCAGTGTGAATATTTGACCTGGTATTGTCCGCTCCTAGACGGAATCACAACCACATCTGGCAGGTCTTGATGTATGCAAGAACAATTTTCTACAAGATCAGTACCACCGAACCGCTCAATCCAGAAGCTTCTGTTCTGTGAGTGCTCCTGTCAGTGTTCAATATAAGCGAAAACCACTCGTAAACAGATATGAATTGCCTCATTCTATCACTTATAACCACTTTTTTACACAACCATCAGAAGTCAAATATCTTCTTTTTCTAAAGACTAAATGACCTAAATGTATTTCAGATATGAAAAGGATGTCCATTTGTTTAAAAGCAAAGTGGTGGATAGTGTGAGACTATGCAACAGTCATCTCTTTGACCCGCCCAAGATCGATGACCCCTACGCAATAAGGTTGGTTAACCGTCGCCATTTAACACCTCTCACGCCTCAGCAATTCACTCTAATTTTGTGTGCTGCTTTTCTGAGAATCTCATTTCCCCTTCGCATTAACCTCGACATTTATGTCGATCTAGTTTTTCACCGTGGAATCCGGCTGTGCACGAGGAAGCAAAAGAGCGCATGTTCACATATAAGGTATGTTTAAAAACAGGGAACAGACAGTGAGGTTTCGTGTCTGCTGTCGCTGCTGTTTTGGTGCTCGAAGCAAAACCCACAGGGAGCTGTGAGCTCTGTGATTGGTCTCACTTGCTGTTGCACAACTGCTGATTTGGTTTGGTTTCTTTAGAGACGTCCAGAGAACCACCACAAGGGAACGCTGGTGTCAGGGTTGTCTTGGGTGAAACCCGGGTCAACGCAGCCTTTCAGCAAAGATGACTGAGCTGCTCAGAGCCCGCAACTCCGCGCTGTAGCCACTAGATGGAGACACAGTCACCTGCTCTCACGCCCCACGCTGCCCTCAGCAGTTTGGTTTGAACTGGAACCTCAAACAAATTGGGAGGATTTCTCAGCATCCAAAGCTTTCTAGGTAGTTCATCATCTGCTTTAGCATAAAGAACTTTGCTCCATGCATAAATCGGCAATGACAAGTGGAGGTCTGCAACAACATTCAGGAAGCTTTCAGGATCACACCCAGGCCCTGGAAGAACTGATAAGTATGAGTAGATCATTTCATGTTCATAAAGGATGTAAAGTAGAGGACATGATCTGTATCACTTGGTGAAACTGGCTCAGGACTGTTCACTTGTGCCAGACAGAAGGTTGTCATTCACAGTGAATTAAACTATCCTTTTCACTCCTGTTGCCCCAAATGACCGACATGCTTTGTATTAGTGTCTTATTGAGAAATGATTTGACTTTTACTCCTCCAATTTTTAAACTTATTGTCTTATATAGATGCTAATATAATGCAGACACGGTAAGTGGTTTTAAGTGGGATGCTAAATAAGTAAGCTTATGTATTTTATTGTCTGACTTTAATTCTTTTGTTTTATGTATCATCGGTTATTAAAGTTTTGATGTGTAAATAACTAAAATGCTGTGGTAAGGTTTGACTTTGAGAGGTTTTCTAATCAGTACAGTAATGTTGCGGAAACTCCATTATAGAAGTCCAAATAGTTCTCCATACTCTGAAGGGGATTCAGAAATGTTTCTAAAGTTTCAGATTCAGCATAACAGAAATTTAAGGTTAGGAGATTTCTTTGGTTTTAAATGTGGTGCTGAAACCTGTACACAGCTGTGATCAAATGCAATTTCCTTTGAAAATTTGCTTAATTTCTACATGGTTGGATGGAGGGCTGGAATCATCCTCCACTGTGGCAACGGACACTACTGCATATATACAGGATCATTCTGAAATCAATAAAGTTAAGCAAATGTAAAACTGACTGCTTGTAAGTGTTTCCTTGATTTAGATTATAGACACTCCCTCAGAGGACTTCACACCTCTAAATAACCCGAGTTATGTGCACAAGTCTCGCAATATTTTAGTCTGTCACGAAACGGCAATAAATTGTCGGACCTCGACTGATCAATTTACCAAATAAAAAACCGGTTGCCACCAGAGGGCGCCAAACCCCTACAATGCAAAGGCGCTCTCCTGGCGCCCGCCGTGTTTGCGTTGAGGAAAGCGCTGCCGCGTGCAGAAGTAAGACCTCTTCTGATTGGCTGCCGAACCAACGCGGCCATCTTATGCACTCCGTCAACATAGCGACTTTGGACATGTATCCGTCATTTAATCGTCCGCTCCCCGATACAGTTTGGGGACGACACCGCACCTAAGCACAAGAATCGGGGCAAAAATGTGTTGATTCCACCTGAGAGCGCTACATGGTGGTCAATTTCCAGTGGCCCTATCAGGGAGGAGATGACTACTATGCAAATTCGGCGTTATCACAGTCACGTCAGCAGCGGCGGTAGAGCTGCTGCGCTGTGGTCGCCAGCAGGAGTACAACTAACAACACAGTCCCAACTTCGCCGATAACACTCTCCCTACATTAACGCCCGAAGTTGAACTTTTGGGCTTATTCCAGGTAAGAAATGGCACTTATTTTGTAGGAATTTAAGAGCCGTGGTTTATTCGAAGGGTTCCGTTTCATTCAGGCGGGGAGCTGTCAAATGTTTGTCAGTCAGCGGGGCTCGGCTCAGCTGTCTGATGACACACCGCCTCGCTCAGTGCGTATCTTCCGGACACAAATGAGACAGACGAGCCAAACTTGTCGGCGCCCGTTTCACACCAGTTCGGGCGTAGAACAGCAAATGTCCACGCACTTTCTAGCAGTTTGCCGGGGAATCGAAAAGTGAATCCTCCGGGGTTATTCAGCCGCGGTGGTCCTGAACTGACAGCGACCAGTCGAGCTCCGGCTCCGGCAGCGCGTTTGTCTTTGGACGCGGCGGCTGCTTTAAGCGCTTTGGTGGCGTAGGTCACTCGGACCGCTGGAAAGGTGAAGAAACTAGGTCGGCGACGGTAAACTAATTGTCTAATCACGGACACCATCACTGTCGACCTCTTCTTGTATCTCCGGCCTCCTCCCCCTCCTCTTCCTCAGTGAGGAAGCGTCACGACACCTCTTCAGTCCTGTGGCTTTTTAAGTGGAGCTTCGGTAAGCAGCACGTGCGGGCCATCTCAATTACTCCGCGGTGTGCCATTTTAAATTTAAACCCAGGTGCTCGCCGTGCCTTCATGTAGTTTCCACTTGGCGAGCAGTTGGGCTCAAAGTAGCGCAACACATTGCCGCCTCACTCGGTTTATCAGACGGCGCTCTCGCTGAGAACCGGAGCCATGGAGGATGCTGCTGCTGTCGCTGCTGACTTCAGAGGTGAGCCTCGTGACTCCTAACATTTGTCACCAGAAAACCCCAAAGATAGCTGTGGAAAGGCGGTAAATATAGATGCCATTAGTCGCAACCATGCGCCTTATTAGCACAACTTGTTTAGCGCTGTTTGCCCAAGGGGCGCAAAAACCAGAATTTTGCCAGTTCCGGGCTCCTGTTGTGACCTCGAGACACTTACGTACACAACTCTTTTGTTGACACAGGGCGTGAGTTGCACGTGCCTGGATAATGGTTGCAAACGTCACAATGGTGGATAAAAAAACAGCTGGAAGGCGATGGGGGGCAGGGGGGTCCTTAGCTGCGTCTTTAGCCAGCAGGATCCGGAATATTCTGCCCTGGTTCTTCGCAAAGGCTAAGAAATGGAGGTCCTGGGGTGTATTATATAGTTCAAATCTGATTTGTTTGTCCCCTATATGTGGGAGGAGGGGTATCAACAAATATGATGGTTATATGGTTATGAGATAATTACAACTCTATCTTGAATGGCGCTTTAAGGCCAAGGCCATTGCTCAAAAGTTACTCTTAGTACATTTATGCTGAGGAAAACATAATTATTTTACTCGAGCTGGCCCCCAATGCATCATTAACCAGTGTGCCCAGCTAGTTGGGCTGAGTTATCTTTAGATATAAGCACTAACCTTAGTGGGGGACTGCTATTGACAACAAGTTGTTGTTGACATTACCATCAGGACGCAGCAATTCCGAAAACCTTGTGAATGTTGATAGAGAAGAGATGAATCTATTAATTTACTTCCCATTTGTTTTTGTTTTTTTCAAATTATTATTTCAAAGCCTCAACGATTGTATGGTTTCATTTGGATGAGGTCCCTATCTGGGGTCCTGGTGACTGGAGCCCTGAGCGTTTGATGACTTGTTCTGGAACATTTATCCTCAGTGACTCCACATTATTTTCCTAATCCATATATTATCCTATGGAGCTGCAGAATTGCAGGAAAAATGTGCCACTGATGGTCCTTGTTGCAGTTACTGTGACTCAGTTCTATGAAATGTCACAGTGACAGGGAAGCAGTGTGGACCTAAGAGGACCTCTTCTAAAAGGAATGCAGCAATTTTCAATACACTTGTGCATTTTCTGCTCTAAGAATGTGTTCACGGGAATCCTTTCAGAGAAGTTATCGACATACAAGAGTGCTGAAAAGAGATCCGATCTCATTATTTCCCCCCCAAAAAAATCAAGAAAAGGATGAACAAAGTGAATCTGAGTTTGAATTCCACTGTGTGCAAAGACATGTAGAAGAACAGGTGACAGGGGATTTATTGATGGGAGAAATGGTAAATGATATTCAGTTTTATTTGGATGACATGTTTACAAGTTTTAGATGAAGGAATGGGTTGCTGAATGTAGAACTATAGTTGAACTGGTTACTAATTTCTGGCTGTGAACAATCCAGTGAAGTTGTTCACTTCCATTTGTATAGGAACAGTCTGCTGCCTCACTCAAATTCTGAATAGACCAGTTCACAACACATTTAGTCTGGCTATACATTATTGAAAGGAATTATTGTCTTTTAAGACGGACATAATTTTCCGTATATTCATAGGACAGGTTTGCCTTTTATCGAAACTAGTGTTGCCTTCTAGATAAATATATTTGAACAAAGAGGATGTTGCCACCCCCGAAGGAAAAATCAGCAGCACCGAAGTGATGAATGGTAATTGAGAATAAAGAGGGGGCTGAGTTTCCCCTCACTGTTCAAACACACACACACACACATGTTAGGTTAAATGGTATTGGGGGCTGTTAAGGGGTTTACCCTTGCTACTGATTTAGTGTCAGTTTGAACAGGTTTACACCCAACAATATGTAACAATGTATTCCATCTTAATCCATTTAGTCACACACTCATACCAGATTTTCAACTTTACCTCCAACTAGTTAAGTGTGGAGTTGAATTTTTGACTTCTGGTCTTCTCAGGCATGACCAGTCAATGATCAACAGGTGACACGGGTGGCGCTTCTTCCCTGTAGAAAGGAAGAGTTGGTGTTGGAAACAACCCCTAGACTCATCTCTAGAGTGTCGGAATATTTGTTCATCTGTTATGAAGAAATGTGGGTTAGTTTTGTGGGTGTTTTTCTATTCCTAGAATGCTTTAATATGCTAATATTACGCAGTATGTTTTGCTCATAAATACAGAACAATACACATACCTACAGAGGTATGCCTCATCCAGTAGGTATATGTATTGGATGAGGCATAAAAATATCTTGATGCTTTGACATATTATTTAACTCATATGAGTAGTTGTGTGCTTCATCTTAGAACTCTTTAAATCAGGATCCAAATTGTGGGTAAAATGATCTAATGTGTCACCAGCCTAAGGTATTTTCTGCTCTGTCTCTTCTTATTTGTACTTTGTATGGCAGGACAGTCTATAATGACTGACCTGGGAAGGCTTCTGTCATTTTCTGCTGCTCTGTGGTTACAGCACACACACACACACACACACGCACACACGCACACACACACACCCCTCATCTGCCTCGGTCCCCAGTGGATGAAATTCTATCAGCTGTCTGTGCCTCCCACACATTCTGCAGTAGCAGGACAAGCAGCTTCACTGGAGTACGTGTGTGTGTGTGCGTGTGTGTGTGTGTGTGTGTGTGCGTGTGCGTGCATGGGGGGGTTACAGGAAGAGGCACCTGCTGATAGCTGCAGTTTATACCAGTCTCTGCTCTGCTGATGGTTAATAAACAAATTTCCTCTGAATTGGGGTGACCCTGCCATTACCTGTCCTCGGACAGGTTTGAGGACCGTGCAGTGGCACCCGTGATCCTACATGAGGCAGTGATCATTGATTAGTGTCTGGGAAATGATAATGCTGTTGATATTCTTTTGGAATTATGGCAGAATTTAAGCTGTTCGCTGCGATGAACTACTGTTTATTGCCATATACATTTAGATTTCTACGCCGTAAATGCCGTGTTTTAATATTCCCTCCATTTTCTTTATTTTTTAACCACAGATCTGCAATGTAATGGATGCGTACTAGCAAAGTAAAAGGTGAAGGTGAGGGTCATTGGGACCAGCTTGGATCCAGTGGACTTCAAAGGGTTCCCATTACCATCCGAGCTCTGCCATGGACTTCTTTAATGACCCCAGCCTCTTTGTAGGGGGTTTGGAAGGTCTGGATGAAGATGATGGCTTCCCAGCAGCACCATCCCTTGTGGATGAGCTCAACCTCAGTGCTGACTTTGAGCCGCTCCAAATGGAGCCTCCAGGTCAAGAGAAGAACCAGGACATGATACCGCATGTTTCTACTCAGCAATCCCTTCCTTCGTACAATGATCAAATGGGTCATTATATCGGCATTAAGGCACAAAATCCTGTCGGGCAGCCGTTTACCGGTGCCGGGGCTGCAGGTGTTGGAAATGGCCGTATGATTGGAAACCAACACGGTCAGTACCACAGTGACATGCGCCAGATGCCTGAATCCAATGGGATGTTCTGTAACAGAGGCAGTCCAATGTGGGGTAACCAGAACCAAAATGGGAATATGTACCACAACCTACCGCAGCCTCCTCAACATCAGCAGCACCTCCACAACCATCAGCTCCACATGAGACAACAAGCACAGCAGCAACACCATCAGCCGTGTTATCAGCAGCCGGAGCAGCAGCAAGGAATACGTCAACAGCAAGGACATCACCAGCAGCTGTTAACTCCGCACCAACAATTGAACACGCACACTATTCCCCTGCAACAACATCACAATTTCTCCTTTCACCAAGGAAGCCATTCTCAGAGTCATCAGCAGCTTTACCACACTCAGCCACAGGTTCAGCAGCATCTAAATAGGCCGAGGTTTCATCCAAGGCCTCTGCCAAACAAAGCTTATTTAGATGCTCAAGGTGCTGCTCTTAGTAGCACTTGCTTACAGGCGCAGCAGCAGCAGTGTAACTACCAGCTGACAGGGGCAGGTCAAACGTTCCCCGGACCAGGACGCGAAGATCCTAATGTCCTTTTTCCCATGCAGTCATCATCCCTGGTTCACTCCCTGCCAACACGCTCAGTTGGTTCTGCGGCTGCTTACCAACCGGCACAGTTCCCCTCCTACCCTGCAGAGCCAGATTTACCCGGTCTCAGCCAGCAGATTTTGCCATCTGTGTCAAGGCCCACCGCTAATAGTGCAGCCCTTACTTGTACAATGCCGGGACTCTCAGGGCCAGGATCTCAGTTTCCATCCACTGACGTTATGAGTCAGCAGCACATTAGGGGCCCTGTTAGTCAGCCAGAGGAATGCCCTTTTCAGGGCCTACGTTGTTCTGGAGAAACCCAAAGAAATTTGAAGTCATCCGATATGTTTGGCAAATCTATGAACTGTTATTCCAGCATGGCCAGCCCACTGTCCTCTGAGCAGCCTCAGAGCTGTGGGGCTATCGGTGTGAATGGATACCAAGCGTTGGGAGACGGCCTCCTTTCATCGGGGGCCCATGCTGGAGACTTGGATGACCTGGAGCCTCCTGACCTGCTACCCGACTTACTTCCCCAGCTGGAGGCGGCTCTCAGCCAACAGGATGAAACCAAATGTTCATGGACAACTTCCAGCCAGGAAAGGGGACACGAGCACAGGAAACCTCCACCTGATGAGTATAATAAAGAGGTAGGTGGTGTAATGTTGCATTCTTGACGTTAGTTGCCACTGTGTGGAAGCAACTGCATAACTGGATATTGTCGTCTCTCCGCGGCTTGAAGAGTCGATTCAACTGCTTGATCCCAAAGAAATTATAGGCTCTGTCTCATGAGTAACCCTCAGTACGGCATGACAAGGTACAAGGGTGCTTTCCAAGTTTCTGCCTCACACAGTTGTCTTTTTCATGTACAATACTTAAAATATAAAATGGCCCACATTTCTGTGAGTGATCAAGTCCTAGCGTGACGGTGGTAAATGGGCCGAGGCTCCTCAAGCATGCTCTGTCTCCAGGCCAGTAAGTTAGCTAATTGTTTTGTCAGCAGCATTAAGGTACGCTAAAGTGGCTAACGCTAGGCATTAGTTAGCAGCTAGTGGATGGCCTGAGTGGACTTGTCATGCTGACGATGCTATCGACAGTTTGGAAGCTCCATCCAACCCCAACCAAGAGACTGAACGTCAGCAGGCAGTCGCAGCAGCAGGCCCAATATTACCTGATTACCTACCGTAACTTAACACATTATTGTCTGACTTTACTCCTACGTCCTATTTTTTTTAACTTATCCACTGAGGGCAATTATCTCAATATCAGATGTAAAAGTGGTGAAAATGCAGTTAATATAACACTTTTAAAAAGCACACTAGATGCACCTGGTATTTCGGGTGAACTGTATCACACATTCCCAAAACACATAGATCATAAAGGTTCCATAGATCCTTGTGATTGTGTGATTGATTAAATATTCTCTCATGTCAGAGAACCGCTGTTTGCTGCCATAAGTTGGATTGTTGTGTTCTCCCCAGTACAATATGGTCTGCAATCTTGCCATTCATGTAATGTTTAACTCTTTCTGGAAGAAGAAGCGTTGTTTTTTTTTGGTGGGAAACGTGTAATCAGTAAATGTGTGTGTGGGGGGTGGACAGATAGCACCCAGGACATCTGAAAAGCTTCTCCTTGTGATAATGGTGTGTCCAGCCTGGTCTGTCTATCTGACCAGTTCACCGACAGCAGGTCAGGCCTGATTAGGCTAAGAGTGGCAGGAGTGTCTTCAGGACTTAGCTGTAAGCATACTTAGTGCTATATCAAGATGTGGGTCAGGGCAAGCTAGAGGCACTTGCACACTGCCTAGCTGGAGTGTGGGGGAGGTTCCACACTGGTGTGTGTGGTGTGTGCACATGTGAGTGTAGGCAGGAAGAAAAAAAGCATGGTGGAGGAGAGTGGTTAGCACTCGGAGGGGGGAGGGGGCTCAGGGAATGGAGAGGGCAGTAGCTCATGGAAAAAGGACAGCTTAGGAAAGAAAGGAGGGGACGAGATGGAGAGGAAGAGCATGCGAGGGAGAAGACGAGCAGAGCGGGAGGCAGGGGGAATGCATTAGCTAGCTGTTAAAGGCTTGGGGGCAGTTCCCAGACCTCATTTGGATAGTCACTTCCACACAGCTTCCTTGGTTACAGTTGACACGTGACCAGGAGCAGAAGCAACAGATGGTTCATTATGGCTCCGACGTGTGAAAAAGGTCATGTGAATTTCACCACGTCGGTGGTTTATATTTTGATGGATTTCTGCTACAAAAATGTGGACAAATTACATATTTAGTTGTTGGATTCTACTCGGATTGTGCCTCAATACAACACACACATGGCTACCTGATGGCATCGGTGCATCTTTGATGCCTGTGTCAGTGTTCAGGTGGTACCTGAACACACTTTCCTGAACCACTGACCATTGTGGCCCTTTATTACACATTGACTTTCTTATTGTGGAGCTGTTTGGACATCATTCTGTCACAAGTGATGCTTGTTAATGCAGCAAATATAAAGACTTTTTAAAGCTTATGGCTCTAAATACAGCTCTATAGCGCCGTATCAAATTTTTTCCATCAATTTCTCATTAGCAGCTGAGGTTAGAAGCTCAAGAAGACTGCTATTATTTCTCTTGTAGTATGCTTCCTCCTTCTGGTGTCAGTATTCAGAGGTATTCTTCTTCAGTACAGTATTAAGTAGCATTTTTATTAAAATGTTGGGAATGCACAGATGTTTATGTGGCTTGCACATCCGTCTGGACATTTGTGGTGAACGTGTCCATAATGCCTCCTTGACCACCCTCAGAGGTGCTTTGGAAGACAGGGTCACCAACTCATTATGGTTAACTGTCATTTTTCTATCATTAAAAATAGTGACAATTCATACAGTAACAGTCTGAGTCTGTGAGTCAGAACGCAACTTGTGTAAAACCCTGTCTGTGTCATCCCCTAACAAGCATCAGCGTCAGATAACAATAACTTGTGCGCCGCCCGTGAGAGCTCATCCACACAGGCCGTGGAATGAGGCCATGAAGCACAGCCGTACAAACGAGCCTCTCCCCGTCTGTGTCAACACCCAACTCTGTGCTGATGCTCAGGGGCTGACTGTGCGCTTCATGTGCACTGATGTGGAAAGAGCTCGCTCATAATGTACAAGGCGAGGCATTAGGGGATAGTTGTCCATTCCTCATTTCCTTAAAATAAATGAGGCCAGTTAGGTTTTCTAGTGGTTGGTTGCAGCCATGTCGAGGGCTGTTTGTTTGTGAAGTTGATGACTTTGTACACACCGGGTAAGACTAGATTCTAAAACAGCCTTCATTAAAACTTTTTGTATTTGCTTTAAGTTTTTTTTGTCAGGTAAAACCCAGTATCAACATGGCACAATAAAAAACAGCAGAAAGGCTAGCTAATATAATATGATATGCTATTTGAGGCTTGCATGTGCTCCCTGTGTCTGCTTTGGTTCTCCAGGTTCTCCACTTTACACCTGTCATCCTAAAACATGCAGATTATGTTTATATGATACCCTAAATTGTCCTGAGGAATTGGTGTGTGAATGATTGGCCTGTGACTGTCACACCTACCCCAGGTAGGGTAGGTTTATAGGGGGAATCCTTATTCTAGCGTATGTAATAAATGTACACTTGTTAGCTATGTGATTACTTGAGAGTCAAATTCAACGAGTGAAACAGTGACTCTGCATCAAGATTTCAATGATCTTAAGAGTAATCATTTAAACATAGTCATGACCATTTATATCTATTTTGCATTGACAAATTCCGTTTCAGATTTTTAATCAACATTGCATAGTAGCCAGAAGTGTCCAATTTTTCTGTGCCGTTTGAAACCAACCGCTTTATTAGAAAGTGTTAAGTTAAAACAGGACAGCTTGAAGCAAGCATGCTAATATTAAAATGCAAATCATATTAATTTATTTAAAACTATTTTACGTCATGCAAAATTGGGTGCGTGTGTGTAGATTATCTTGTGAAATATAAACATCAGAACCACCAATACCAGTCATCATTGTCTGGAACAAAACTTGGACCCACTGTGTTGAATCATTTACCATAATGTAGACAGTCATTGTTTTTCATTGAATCAGTTTTATGTTCAGATTTCAGGCGTTGTGTTTTGGTATTATGGCATTTAGCTGCTGTTGCTAACTGTTGCTAGCTGCTTTGAAATCAGCTCGCAAACCCCTCTAGTTATACTAATGTGATTGTGTTGCTGCCTGGGTTCCCCCCTACCTGTTATTACCTTTGCTGTTGTCTCCAAAACAGAACCCCCATTATGTGTCTGTATAATTTATACCGACAAAAGAGCTCTAACACGGCTGCATGTAGAGGCTGAGTAAAAAGGGTTTTACTTCTTGGATTGCAGGAGGAGAATAACACTAACTATGTTTGCTTATTTTATTTAAATGACATATAATCATTTAGCTTTTCTTGCGGTGTAGTTTTAAGTATTCGGCTGCAATATGGTCTCTTGAAAATGGAGTAGAAAAAGAGACGGTAGTGAGGCTTGATGGGTACTAATGGGCTTTGCTGCAGAGGCCACTGCAGGCCCTCTGGCAGTGGCAGTGAGCGGGTGTCTACTTCCTGCCTGCATTGCTACTTTAGTGTTATTATCCGCCTGGATGTCCCAGTATCCTGGCCTCTTCAGCCTGCATCTTCGGGTATCCTCACACCTGAGGCCGCCTGTCCGCTGGGGTAATATAAGGGTTATATATTCTGGTCAGCCACACTTGGTTAGGATGAGTTAATGCCTGAATGAGTCTGGTTCTCCCCTCACAACCACATGCAGCCTACACAGGCACACACCCTTGTGAAACCTGCTCCTCCAGTGGCCAAATAGTGACTGGCTCTAATTCACGTGCTGTCTCTGATCACCTCCCCCAACGTCCATGTGCACCATCTCCGTCCGTGGCGCTCTCTCTCCCTCTCTCCCCCCCCGCCTCTCTCTTTTTGTGTGTTCTGAGTGTTTGCATCCGGCCTCGTTGGCCTGGCTGCTTGGAGGACTGCCAGATAAGGGTAGGGGCGGAGTGAGCGAAGGGTCAGAGGTAAACAGGAAGTCAGGCGATCCTCGCTGTGGGCGGAAGGGGAGGGTAGAAGGGAGGAGGGAGTTGTACTTAGACTGTGTGAGTAGCATGTGGGAATGTTGCCAGCCCAAAGTGCACAGTAGGTCTGAATTTAAAACATTCTCTTTTTATTCTTTTCTTTCCCTTCACCCTTTTCACAAGGGATTAAATGGCTTTGAATATTTTTTGAGGGTAATGGGTGGGTGACTGTTTGCTCAGCGGTCAAATGTGGAGGACGGGGCTGTTTTGTGTGTATGTGACTGGAATGCAAGATTTATTTGTGAAGCGAGGCAATCTCCTTGAACTTGTATTAACCTTTAAACGGTAAAAAAAAAACAAAGGGTAAAGGGAAGCTGTCTGGGTACACTACAACAGTACCATCAGTAAAAGAATAGTATAAACTGTGATTAATAATGTGTAAAATGAACATGACCTTTGTTCAGGGTGCAACAGGTGAAATTTAAAAAGGCACAATGGGAAATGACCCCTTTGCCCATCTATTTACAATTGGCACAATAATAATTGTCTTTTGAAGCAACTAGTCTGAGATCAATCCTGCAAGAAAGGCTTTTTAAAAGGTGGTTAGCATACATTTAGTGACCTTTTGAGGCTGCAGTAACAACTTATATTTCTCTAAATTGTTTTAGCAGATTATGTCAGTAACGGCATCCATAGAAACAGCCGTTAGTTCAATAGTTACTGATCTTAGTTTGGCAAGCAGGTGTGTTTATTGGGAGTCAATATTCAGTTGCCATGGTCACGTGTTTTCGTTTGTTTTTGTAATAATTAGGATTATAGTTCGCAACAGTTAAGCTCTGCTAACTTGGCCGTAGAGGTAAGATCGGGCCTAAAAAATCCAGCCCGACCCGACCCAGGCCCGCGGGCATTAAAGCCCGACCCAGCCCAAGCCCGACCAATTTACTTGATTTGCAGGCCCGAGCCCGAAGCAAACCCGAAATTTAAATTTATCCCATAGTATTTTGGGCAGAAAAAACGCAAGATCTTTTAAGGTTAAAATAATCTACATATTTTTATGATCATGATAAATGAATGGAACACAGAATAAGAGGCCAGACAAAGAGAGTGAAAGAGAAATCTTGATGCGCACTCGCTTAATTACGCGGAGAAATACTGCAGCCCACTAGGCTTTAAATAGAATAACGCAAATCAAATAAATGGTAAAAGATATATGAAATTGTTATTTCTATAGTTTTGTTTCAACGTTTTAGTGTATATTTTTATAAACAAATATTTATTAAAAAAAAGTCAGCGAGAGAGAAGCCCGGCCCGACCCGACCCGAACGTAATGATTGACATTTTACGCATTTTAAGCCCGACCCGAATTTCGGGTTGGGTCGGGCTCGGACTCGGGCTCGGTCTTAAGATCTTACCTCTACTTGGCCGTCCATGGTCAATAGCGATAACTTAAAAATATATTTATTACAAGTACAAATTTTGCACAGTGTGATATCCAAATTGGTGAACATTGTTAATTAAGACTTAGTTTTTAGAGGCGGCACGGTTCACCCTGAATATGTAGCCAGGTTGACCTTTGACCCTTTTAACTTGTGACAGATGTAAAGTCTAGAAATTAGGCTGTTATCTATACAAAGGAGAAAAAAAAATCTAAATAACTGAGCAAGGCTGAGACAAAAGCTTCATATAGTTGTGTAAAGGTGCTGGTTACTATGTCATTATTTTGTCTTATCTCTTAGGGGTTTTCTTTTACTGCATAGAAGTATTAAACTACCAGGCATTGCTTTGCTGTATATTTTAAGATATTCTGATATTACCAAAGACGATAGGTGTCCGTTTTAAGTTGTGATTTAAAACATACATTGGCATTCCTGTATTTCAGGTATTTCAAGTTCACCATTGGCAAAAGTATTAATGAAGTACTAAACATTAAAATCAATTATATATTTTAATATTTTTTGGGGCGCTAAAACATGCATTTCATTACTAATTGTTGTGTACAAAGGGTGGACCATTTATCTCCATGGCAACAGGAGTGATATGTGAGCAGGCATACGTGTCGGATATATTTCCCCTCTGGGATGGGTGGGAGTTATTTACATTCTAAATTTATATATAAAATAATAGAAAGGCATGAACAGGGCAACCATGAAGCAGTAAGTCATGTTTTTAGGGTAGCAGGACAGTATTCTTACGCTTCTTTCCAGTGTCACTTTGCAGGTGTGTCCTTAATCATATCCTGGAGGTGTTTTATTATTCAAACAGTCTGTTGTGAAGGTGCGGCAGTGAACGCTTTAGCTGTTAATCTCAATCACTGAATTTAATTGTTCTCTCTAACTTTGTTTTACATTCTAAGGGAGCGTCACTCACCACCTACGTTTCAGATCATGAATGAGGGAATGCCACCTGCTTTGCATCTGAGAGAATTACACAGCGGCATAGTATCCTAACAAGAGTTTAAACAACTCCAGTGTGTGAGGTCGTCACTGTGGACCTCTCGCAGAAAGAATGAGTACCTTCAAACCAGTAAACTGGGTGAGCTGGAAAGGTTTTCCCACTACATGAACTGGAGGAACGCAGGTTCAAGTCATGGAGGGTGTCCTCCTGTGGGTTGAGGGATTTTGCTTTTACCTACCGTAATAATGCTCAAGTACCCTTAAGTAAAGTCTTAAATCTTGCTGAGCGACTGCCCTCAAGTTGACACAAAGATGCAGGAAGAGCAGATGTCCTAGCTGAAAGCAATGTTGACATTTCTCAGACCTCTCCATCTGCTAGGCAGACTCTGCTGAATTGTCACTGCATTTTCACTAATGTCTCATTCAGCTGAGGCATTTATGACGGTAAATAAATGTAATTTGCACGTTGCTCGAAACTTTAATGTGATACAGTGAATGATTTAAAGCATATTCATCTCGGCGACATGCCCCAGAGACCACGTGGTAAAAATGCAACCGGTTGTCTTTAATTTGAGCATAAAACTACTGAAATGTGCTTGAACTTAATGGCATTAAAGCAATTACAGAAATCCCTCTGTAAACGGGTGAGATCTAGAAATCTACCACAACAGCCACGAGGAGCTTTCTTGGACTGTAACTTTCTGTGTTCTGATCAAATCATAACTTTTGATGTTGATTTTGGGCAATGTGCGGTAGCCAATGGGCAACAGCATGGAGGCAGTGTTGAAAAATATAAGAAGTAACTCTAGCTGGCTCGATTGTTTCGGGTTATGGCAAAACATTTTTTTTGAGGAAATCACTTTGGTCGCCCTCCTAAAAATTTCTTTGAGGCCGACCGGTATTCTTCCACGGCCTCCTTGAACTTCTCCCAGGCCAGCCGTGTGACATGGTCACTCGGGGAGAGGGAAGTTTGGGTGTCCCTGTTCAGACTGCTGCACACTAGATAAGTGGTATTAAATGGATGGAACACTTGGGTCCAGTTTAGCAGTTTAGTGGTGTGATTACAAGAAATGCCAGCATACATGACATCACCCAGAGCTGGCCTGAGATGGTGAGCTGACCCAGAGCTGGCCTGAGATGGTGAGCTGACCCAGAGCTGGCCTGAGATGGTGAGCTGACCCAGAGCAACAAAAAGCAGTGACCAGACCAGATGTAACTACAAACGGCCGTTGAGTATTGACCAGGAGAGAATTGGCACACTGCAAGAGGAAGACGGACAGGAATGAAAGGCAGACTTTGCATGAGCAAAAGCACCCCAAGATCAAAGATGTGAGGTGTGAGGAGACGGGGAATAAGATTTAATCAGATGTTGTCTCATTAACACATCTGTTAAAGTGTGATTTCCCCTCTGTTCCCACCAACTAATTTCTTTCTCAGACACAAGAAAGGAACCATCTAAACACTAATGATGCTATTTTGAGTTGAGATTAATCTTGATTGCTCTCCAGCTATCCTGATTACGGTAATCTAAATAGTATTTTAAATCATTTGAGTGCCCTGTTGTTGATAAATGTGGAGTATATGGGCTAAACAAATTATAGTTATGTTGAAAAATGTGTTGAATTATTAATTTAAGTCATTAAATCAAGCCGCTGTGTGTGAAAACTAAGTGTAGATTTTCAGTTTGTCATAGTGAATATGACCTTTTACACCTTAAAATAGAGCTGTTGTCCATCGTCTCAGATAGAAACACACAATCCCAACATCACTCACACATTGAACATTCCCATCATTCCATCATTAAACTTGAATAATTTGCACAATCCCAGAATCTATAGTGATCTGAACGAAGGTAACAGCGAAACTGATTCCATACATTTTGCCAAATATAGCCGTTTTTGTAAAGCTTTATTATTTTAAAGCATTAAGCGAATGTCTGCGCAACGATTTATTGTGATAGGTGGTTTCATGGTTGATGTCTGACTGTGAACTGTGAAATGGTTCATTTCCACAGGACACGCTAGCAGTGCACTGCGCTGTGTCGCAGCAAGTCTGTCCAATCCAGATCTGTTCCGTTTGTATTTCCACCGACGGCATCACTTGTTTAAAGCATTCCGCTAGCAGGTTGGCACCCCACAAAAACACACGGGAAGGCTATCTTGTGCAAGAATCGCAGAGTGTGCAAAATTTCTGTAAGGATTCTGTTGAATCATACGCTCCACAGCTGTCAGTCAACACCAAACAAAATCTGCGGTCTCCGCTTCAGTACAGTATCCAGTGGAATTTTGTGGTTAGATGATCATAATTATAAGTTTTGCCATTTCAATGTGGCAAGCTTGGCTTAGTCACAGAGGAGCAAATATGGATTAAAAAAATACTGTACTTTTGTGCTGCTCTAGAGGGCACTATGTTGAGACTCACCCATCATTAATGTACACTGCTGGCTTTACAGTAATTGTTACTATTTATTTATTTATTTATTTATTTATTTAGCGTCTTTTATAATCAAAATTGTTTCAAGGTGCTTTCCAGAATCCCAGGGCCTAACCCCAGACAAGCAACAGTGGCAAGGAAAAAACTCCCCTTTAACAGGAAGAAACCTTGAGCAGGACCAGGCTCATGTAGGGGGACCCTCCTGCTGATGGCCGGCTGGGTAGAGAGAGAGGAGAGGGGGGAGGACAGGTAGAGGATAGAATGGTGGAGAGGAGAGGGCCGGAGGTCATCACGCAGCTCCGAAAGCGGCGATACCTGTAAATGAATACAGAAGGGGTGGGGGGGGTAGCAGAAAAACTACACAAGAATCAGCATAACTAGTCTACTGGGAGAGGAGAGGAGAGGAAACCATGACCCAGTGGGGTGACAGAGGCCTGTCAGGTGATCATGTTTCCACACCCCGGCAGCCTTGGCCTATAACAGCACAGCTAAGATGTGACCTAATGATTAGACGACCCCCTAAGTGGGATTGTAACATAACTCATAACCGTCGGCTTAATTCGCAGTAATTATTAAATTACAATGATTTGTAGTTTAAACAGTAAATCTCAAAGCAAATGTTCACCGATTGCACCATGAAAAGCACGTTTTTGGCATTCTGTGCACCGTGGATGAAGTCGTTCTTAGCGTTGTGTAATGTTTTATTCCTCTTGGCTGTGTTTTCTAATCCCCACATATGAGGATAGCGGCTAGAATTAGCGCCTGAACGAGCGCCGGAGCGTCAGCCGTGCCTGTGCTCTGCTCTCATATGTCTAATGGTGACACTCTCGCTGTGGTACAGGCACGAAACGAGAGCTGCGGTGCACAAATACAGCCGCTTTGATGGAGAAGTAATCGAGTGTTCAGAGTCAGCCACCTGTGTCTCAGCAGCCTACCTCTCCACACAAACAAGCTCTCCCACTCTCCTCCCCCACCCCCTGCCCGTCCTCTTCTTTGCTCATCGGCCTTTAAAGGAAGCCCCGCCCTCTGACATACAGAGCTGCATCTATTTGCATGTTAACTGTTTACTCACCACAGAGCTGTGGCTCCCTGCCATGTGCTTGATGGAAGCAGCGTCACACCGTTGACCCTGTTATTCTCTCCTAAACTGGCTGGACGAAGGAATTGAAGGCCGGTTTCAGATGCTACTCCTATGTTTCCCAACGCGCTGCGTTTTCTGTGAAAGACGCCTCTCTCGATTCCTGCCGGGTTGGAGATTTTCAGCTGATAACTGTAGAGTATTAATGATTTTACTTTTGTCCTTGTTGTACCTTCATGCGGAAGAGTTTGGTCCACTGATGGACACCATCCTGTCAATGTGATCGTTGGGTGGACCGTGTACACAGTGTTTACTTATTTTGTTAGGGACCATTTTTAAACCGGTTTGTGGTCGTGCCAACCCAAACCATGTTGAGACACTGCTTAGTTTGCCCAGCTGTGACCTTGCCAGTGTGCCTGTCACTTGTTCATGTGCCCTTGTGAGCAATGCAGCCACTTGTGCAGAATGGTATATGTCTCTATGATATAATTCTGTAAAATAGTAGCAGATGATTCAGACACACACACATCCTAGTTAAATGAGGCTGTCCACACTGTTGCAGTTGGTTCCTTAAACTTTATTGAGGTTATCTTACAATATGCACCATAAAAAAAGCATCTTCTGTAGAAGTCCACACAGATATTCAAATTTTAATGGCATAACTGAATAAGAAAACATTAGAAGTCTGCAACCTTTATTGGAACAACGTTATGACAGTGTTCGTATCAGTTTAAGTCTGGCACTTTTAATACATTTGTCTGAAATATATGAAAAATTTGATGTTTTTTACAATTGTCAATACACAAAGGTGGTTTTACGCAAGGAGCATTTTTAGAACATTTTTGACTTGTACTAGACATGATTCCAAAGTTGTCCTGAATCAACTCGCACTAATGTGTACAATTACATGGCAAATTAATAAATGAAAACCTTTTCAGCAAAATATGTAAAGTACATAATGCTGTTTAAAGCTGGGTTATCTGTCAGGAGCTCAGTCCTGCCCAGTGCTCCAGCTCACACTACCTGGCTGCCATCCAGCCATGTGTTTCTGCAAAAGCTCCAATACCATGTGCACACTGGTGCACATGGCTCCCATTTCATGATGTCAGGAGTCCCTTTACAAGGCTGTCAGGCTTTGGCACATTCAATAATTCATATTTTTAAAGTTATAGTTAGCTCAGAAATGCTTTATATCATTGGATTTATACTTGTGAAGGAGAAAAAACCTTCATAGAAGCTTTTACGCTGCTCTTTCCTAATGTGTGCATTTGTATGCCTGTTAGTTTTTTCTCTTTTTTTACTTTGTTCAACATCTGAGAATCTCTAACCGTTTTGCTGGCGCAGCCTAATAACTGGCAACAACTGGCTTTGACACGACAGCACAAAAGTAGTCATTCAGCAGTCTGGGTGAAATCCAGTAATTTGGGGGTTAAGTTCTGAAAGTTAATGTAATAACTGCTAGCACCATCTGCTGGCCTACTTCCTTACAAAGAGAGAGAGAGCGAGAGAGAGAAAGAGAGTGAGTGAGCGAGCGGGCGAGAGAGAGAGAGAGAGAGAGAGAGAGAACGAGCCTGGGTTTTAACGACATCTCTAATATTCATGCTGATGCATTTTGCTGCTTTGTGCTTTCATTTTTCACTGCTCTGCCTGTCTGAGTCTGGAGCTCTCAACGAGCGCCCCTGCCAGGGACAGAGGGCAGCCCGGGAGAACGAGGCAAAAGACAGTGGAGGGAAAAAACAACTGACCAAACAAGCAAGCCAGCTAACACAAATGCCTTTTTTGTGAGTAAGTAAAAGGACTAACGTACCTTATCCCGGCTTTGTGAAGAAGGCAAGGAGAAGCTGAAAAGGTGAGGTAAGAAGAAAAGAACAAGGAATAAGAGGAAAGCGGATGGGAGAGCGTGTACGAAAAGCAGGCGGAAAGGGGAATCAATGAGAGGGGAGGAGATAGGTGGCACGAGAAGGCAACTCTGACAGAGAGAGAGAGAGACTTGGATGGACTGGACAACGCCGAAGAGGCACACAGCAGCAGAATGAGTGCTTCCTGGACTGCCACGCACCTCCTCTACCGCCCACAGAGCTGCTCCCTCATCACCGTGTGAAGACACAAGCAGGGTGAGGGAGAGAGAGCTCCCATGCACTCCTCTTGAGCCCTGCCCGCTGGGGGAGGAGGAGACGAAAGACTCCAGCACTCTGTCGTCTGCCCGAGGAGAAGAAACTGACCGGGGAGGAGGGGAGGCAAGCGAGGAGTGAGTGAGGGAGGGGAGGGGGGGACACACAGCTCCAGGAAGAGTAAGAGAAAACGACTGTTGAAGGCAAAAGAGTGAGTGTGTTCATAAGAGAACGCGTGAGCAAGCAGTGGGGACAGGAGGAGGAAAAAAAAAAGGCAAAAGGGCAAGGCTTTTGTTAGCCGGTTGAAGAGGGGGAGGAAAGAGGAAGAAAAAAAAAAAACACCATGTCTACAGTGAAGAGGCCAAGAGGAAGGGTAAGTGAGCCGTGGAAGGGAGGAGGGACAAGGTAGGGGGAGGAGGTGGGGCTGGCAGGAACTGAACAACCTTCTCTGCTACTGGCTCATGCTGCACTGCCGCCATCTTGAACTCATTGCTGCTTTATTTTCCTTTCCTCTGTACTCATTCACTTTGCTGCCTGAGACCTTATCAAGGCTTAGTCTTTCTCCCCACCCCCACACTCTGCTCATAATAATCATCTATTCCCATCGTCCTCCGAATTCATGTCCACGAACTGCCCCGTGTTTATCTACTGTGCCGGATATGTATAGGTGTATGCGTGTCCTCCATGTGTTGAAGCTGTCAGTCACCTCAGTACATGTGGAAGTGAAGGGGGCAAGCTCGCCTGTCCGGTCCGAGGGCTCTTGTTTTCACGAGCTGTACCAGTCCTCACCGTTTTTGTGAAACTGCTCGTCGTTAAAGAGATTGAAATCACTGCAGTGCTGGCAGGCAGTAATTTCAGTTATTTATAGATGTATTACACAGCTGCAGCGCTCTCAGTTTTGCTGCATATTTATCTTATCTCTCTCTCTCTGTCCTTCACTCATATGTTAGCCTGCATTTGTATTTTTTCTTTTTCTTGGGGGTTCTTTGGCTATGAATAATTACTTTGAACCTCTACACCCCCCACCTTTTTTGTCATTAACTTGAATGTGAACATTCCAGCATGATCCATTCAATTTCTCCCTAATAGCCTCAGCAGCTCTGAGCACGTGAAAATCATAATGCAGCTCTTGTGCGTGTGTGTGTGTGTGTGTGTGTGTGTGTGAGTGTGTGAGAGAGAGAGAATGTTTCTCCCCCTGTTCATACCAAATGAATCCCTAGTTATTCTATTCCCTTCCCCCACTTTGTTGGCAAGGTTCAAGCTAATTCTCTTTATTTAGCTAGCACTGTGGAAAAAAAAAAAAAAAAAGCAACCAGCTCGGCCTGGTTTATATACGCGTATGAAATATATTTTTAGATTAGGTCATCCATTTATTAGTTCCCTCTCTGCTGAGCTTGTCTGACTGCAAGGTGCTTGTCGGCATAACCCCTGTCACACCATCTATTATTCAGATATTATCATGTATCAGTCAGTTTGGTTTATTTATGTCTGCTGGACTGTAACCTGCTACTTTGGGCCAGTGTTTACACTACTTTTGCGTTGCGCGCGTTTGAAACCATTTTATTTCTCCGAGGTTTTGAGTTTTCATTGCACACGGTCGTCCAGCTCCATGTGCTCGGGGAAACACCGGCCAGCTCCACCGGCAGACAGAGGGTCTGCAGGTGCAGCATGCAGAGCGCTCGGTCCACCCCTCACCTGCTGCTGCTAGTGCTGCTAGTGCTGCTAGTGCTGCCGCTGAGACAGAAACTGCAACATGCAGTGTTTTTCTGACACACTTTCTACAGACGTATTATTATTTACCATAAGCACACGGTATGGTGTTACCTCGTGCTGTCTTTTTCAATCTTTTTGATTATATATCTATTTATTTTTTATTTTTATTTTTTTAAATGATGCCTGTTTCTCATTTGAACACTGCATTCTGCTACCATTTCATATGAAATGGCATGAAGTTTTGAATTGTATGACTCATTAAGGGCTACCTACATAAGTTAATTCTTCAATGACCTAGTACTTAAGTAGTAACAAATGGAAATAGCACTGTTATTTGTGAGTTTTGACTGTATTAACATTACATCGTATTTGCTTTAATGAGAGTGCTTTGTATTAATTATTGTTCCTTTAACCCTATCCTTTAGCCCCGAAAGAATGCGAATGGTCCCAGTGGCCAGGTACGGGTCCTCAGTCCCCCAATGAAGAGCAGCTCATCATCATCTTCGTCATCCTCCTCTTCGTCATCTTCGTCATCTTCCAGCTCCTCCTCGGAGAAAAAGACACCACGAAGGACACATCATCAGATGGAGCCAGATTTGCAGGACAAGCAGGAGAAGGCAAACAGGATAATATCAGAGGCTATTGCAAAGGCTCGGCAGCGTGGAGAGAAGAACATTCCCAGAGTTATGAGTCCGGAGAGCTTCCCAAGCTCTTCTTCACAGTTTAGGGCACATCGTGACCGCGAGCACAAAGGAAATGGAAAAGCACGACTCAAAGAGAAGGCCTGCAGGAAAGCCTGTATTGTACCTTCCTCCAAGCCAAAGCAGAAGGCCAAGATCGGGTATGTACTCAGTCCTTAATGCAGGTCCTTAAACCAGTAAAATGCATTTAACTGAAGTAATTCAGGCAGCAGAGCTTAGATCACCCCCTTGTCAGGGTCAGTTTGAACCTGAAGAATTTCTTTAACTCAAGACACTTAACAGACACTGTTATTTTCAGTTGAGAATTAATTATTCATTTAAATTAATTATGTAGCAGTATTCCAATAGTTGCCGTGTCACAGGGATAATCTTGGTTATTCGTATTACAGTGACTGGAAGATCAGTGATAAAAGGTGTCCATGCACAACATGACAAGAGTTTGGTTCATTAATTAATTTAAGTTGGGTGTCTGATTAATGGATAAATTACACTTATTCCATTAATCCTGCAGGATGGAAGGAAAATAAGATACCACAGACTGGTATTTTTAAAAGGTTATTTGCTGAGGGTATATCACAGATACATTCTATTTGTCCTTCTAGACAATCTAGGTTTAATTTTTTTGGATGGGAACTGAAAATGTGTTTTACCCTATCAACTGTTTTATTAGTGATTGTGTCAGATACAGGTGCAGTAAATATGTGTGTTTTTCTGTCTTGACACCTGAGGTTGGTGTTTCCTCTGGCTTTGAAAGGAACCTAGCTGCGAGACTAGCACTGTATTTTGCTGGGACATTGTTTTAATAGTGGACATTTTCTGATTTTGGTTGCTCAGGTGGAGGCTCAAAGTTTAACAACATATACTGCACACCATAAGAAACCAGAGGCAGTCATTGGGAAAGACATGGGAGGAGCAAACAAAGGCTGCATTTGCATGTTGAGAGCACGAGGCTGATGAAAGTAGTGCTGATGTATACGCTGCACCTGGCTCCCATCCCCCACTTTACGGATCGTACCAAACTTAACTGCACTGCTTCATGGAAATGAAGCCTTGTGCAGGATTATGGGTGTGTAAAGACCAGATAGCTGGAAAGACTTGGGCCTGAAAAGCAGTAATTTAATTTAAATAGCCACTCGGAAAGATTCTTGTTTTAATTGTGGAAAGAGTAACTGATAATGGTCTTTACTGTCAGCCTGTCAGCTGTGTTGATTAAAAATGAGATGAGGTGGACAGACTGAAAAGCCGGAGCCACAAGCTTTACGTGATACGGGTACGTGATAACGAGAGAGACGTGGCTATGCGGATGGTGGGGAAACGGCTTCTTTCGCCTTTAGCTGGGTGGACCCACACCAGAGAGCCTCTGGGAGCCACTCATACCTGTCAGATTTACGTTTGATGGAGTGATTGATAGTTTCACATCACTGACTCTGCAGCAGTGATGATAACTGGCTCAATGCTCATTTTTATCATGAGATCAAACTTTGAGAGTTTGTTATTTTGCAGTCAAGGGGAGGTTGGACTGTACCTACTCTTTATTAGATTCAAGTTGTCAATACTATTGCCTATACTGCGTCAAATCCAAAAGCTTCTGTGGTTATTTTAAATGTGCCAATGATTGTGCTGGTCCTTGTTCCCAGCTAATGAGCTGTGTAACCATACTTGGCCTACATACAGGAAAAGCTTCAGATAGGGGTTTGTACAGCACAAGGAAGCTAAAATTGTCTTAATGTTCATTACAACATGCGTTCCCATCATTTTGAATACCCAAAGTCAGTTACTGCTGCTGAGAAACATTCAAGAAGTTTTTAAAAATAATTGCTTAATACTTTACTAGAAGGGAGTGAGTTAATTTTATTACATTTAGATCTACATTTCATTGTTTTTTTTACCCCGAACACACTGTTTAGTCATGGCTTTTGACGTATGTCCCTCTTGTTTTACGCTTCAGAAATTCAGCATGGGTTTCCCCCTTTATAATTTATGCTGGTTTTTCTTTCCTATTGAAAGTAGGACAACACCAGTGCAATTTTCATCTTGGAAGGTCTATCAATCAACCCAAAGAGAGGCTTTTGGTTGGTTTCCTTCACATAGATGTGCATCATAGTTTCTCAAAAAGGATTACTCACAGGATCTCGCTCTGCTCTGCTGGGTAAATTCTGGTACTAATTGATTTTCAGCTGATGTCCATGTTGTGTATTCCAGTGCCACAATGATAAGAACTTTATGTTGACATAACATAGGGTTCTGCACCATGGCTCATTCCTGGCCTCCCTACTTTCACAACCCTTTGAAATGTGGCAATGGTAAATAACTAGCTTTGGCATATACTTTCTAGGTTTTTGTCCTTGAAATGTGGGGGAAGAAAATACAGGTAGTACCGGTACACGCGTGGGTCTTTCTTTTACAGTCTTGCGGCTTTAGTAAGCAACACGAAATGCCTCATGATGACTATATCTGAGGAGCAACTGCAGTGGAAAGTCTCACTGACTCAGTTGGGTCTTACTAATGGAACGAATGGAACCAGTCCGCTATACTTATCCCTTTTAAGGAAGTTTTTAAATGAAACCCTAATGATGAATGAACCACTGTACTTAATTAAGTAGGCTTTACAAAAACTTGCTGTTGCTGTAAAAACATCATCAAACATCTGTAGTAACGCCAAAGTAAAGTAAAGAATCATTTGGACTTGCCTCTGTAACCTGCTATAGCAGGCTCGTACCACCAGATATGGGGAAAACTGGCACGTGAGCTAGATGGTAAAGATGTTGTGTCTGATAGCTGTTATCTGAGTACATGAAGCCGAGCTTCACTGACAGAGTCAAAGTCCAAGGACGCTCCTGTTCACAGACGGGCACCACCCTGTATCTCCCTATCAAATATTAATGGATTTCAGCTACAGAGGTACTAACCTTCTGCTAAAATCATTACCAGAGCCTCTTTCTCTTCTGAGGATCTCAGCGGGCCTACATTGACTGGATTTGGATTTATGTATTTGTTATACAGTGCAAACTCTCTGGTCTTCTTTAATCAAGGGATAAGTCCAGAGACAGAGTTTTTGTTATATTGCTTTTGTAACATAAGGTCTCGCTGAACCCTGTGCAACAGAAACTGGTAATAAGTGGATTTTGTAAATGTTATGTTACGCACTGAGCATTATACCACAAAGATCTGCACACCTGAACTCACAAGGTACTTTATATAACCAAAGCATAGCAGTAAAATACCAAGAAGAGGATATTGTATGTTCAAGGAGACACTGGAAAGCTGCCATGTAACACAGTGCAGCACCCCCTGCACAGCTGCTCGGCTTCATAGACTCTTGTATAAAATGGATAGTCACTGTTCATCTAACATTTATTCCATTTCAAGACTGAGTTGAATCCCTTTGAAAACACACATGGTAGGAGGCCGTGTATTAATATGTACACAAAAGACCGTGTTAACTGACAAAATTCAGCAAAAACTAAATTATTCATTCACTTTCCCCCCCTTATTGTTTATTTAAATTCAGCAGGCATATGGACTTCATTGTTTTCTCTGAAATCCACTGTGGTGTGTGCATAACATATCAAAACCTGTCCTACCTTTACATTTAACTGGTTCAGACCAGATCATTCTTCTTGCCGGCTGGACTTTGCTACTCTCAACAGCTTGCTTTGTGAACAATCGCGTTATATAAAGATCTGAAGAAAGCCCCATGTGGCTCACACCATTTAAAAACATTTTTACTGATTTCCCCTAGTTACATTTCCCTATTTTCTATAAATTTGTTCTGTGGGCATGCTCCAAGCCACGCATGTAACGATTTCCTTTAGCAGGCACACGCTGATGTGATTACAAAGCAGCAGGGTAGGAGGAAAATATCAAACAAAATGGTGTTCATGAGATCAATTACATGATAGAAAATGGAGGTTTAAATCTACTGTATACAGTATGTAGCTGCGTTCGGATTTCAGTGCTTTGCTCCAAGCTGTCTAATCGCTTTCCTCCCATTTTTGAGGCAAAGCAAAAGCTCTACTGTCTGTTTTTTAATTGATGATTTCCTCAGTTAATCCCTTGCATGCTAGGTAAGTGTGTTCTCATGCTTGTGTATGACTTAGAAATGTGACTTCGGGTTGCCGTCTATGTGCAGATATTTGTGTGCTGAATAAAGCAGGAATCCCCAGTATGGCTGTGTGGGCTGTGCTGATATATTATTTGTCTTTGAGGGGCCTTGGTGGTGCTGCTACTGCTGTTTCCGGCCATGTGCTGGGTGGCACTGAGATTATTGCGCCTTATTCACATAAACGAGGGATTTCCTGACAAGAACCAGAAATGGTCACGGTCAGCTGCTCTGGTGGAGAAACACATACACATACTCGGAGTAAAACAGGTTTGAAAATCTCTGAAACGCAGCTAGTGAAGAAGATGCTGTGGCTTCCGATGCCACAGCGCCAGCACGGTTTTGGTCGGCAAAGTACTATCATATTTACACATACCCAGTGGCAGGAAGCCAAGTGGGCCAGGACAACTCGAGGGGGACAGGAGATGGAGGATTTGGCACAATGAACAACACAAATCTCGCCTGGCTTAAAGGCGAAGCCATAATTCACTGTTGTCATCAGTGATCAACCTGTAACATCAGATCAGGGGAGCAGTTAGGTTTCTGATTAGACATTCAGGATTGCCAGTCAGTTTTTTCTTCATCAATAATAAACATCGCTGTAATCATCATCGTTCAAGTGGAAAGAATTAGAGTGTAGAAATGTAAAATCAACCCACACTGCTAAATATGGGGATTTTAAAAAGATTTGCTAGTTTTTATTAATGCCTAGTCAAGTTTATCATACCAGACACGTGTCCTGTCCACATTAGGACACTGTTAAATGCAATGCGATACATGTTAATTATGTTGACAAGAATGGATATTAAATTATGTTAATTGTTAGCTCAATTTCCAAAAGACAAATACTTGTTTGATTCCTTCCTTGCCCTGCCTTTAATATTTCTCAATAAAAAATAGTTTCCCAATGCAGGAGTGCATTAAATACCTCTGGACATTGTTTGAAGCCGAACTTCTGGATTTCTTCCAGTGTTCTAGGTCAAACTAAAGGCACTGCAATCAGCCCCGGGTAGGTTTTTAAGTGATTTGTACTGCTAATAAAATGGTGGTCTCAAGACCTTGAGGTGTGTAGTTTGAGTTGCCCTAAAATTGGCCAAAAATGTGTTAAATATAAAAACAGTTTATTGTTGTACACTATCATTGTTAACAATTTTAAAATTGAATCCAAGATAGGTGCATTAGATAACAACCCAAATATTATAATGCGTATTCCTCGTCAAATGAAGTCCTCATTTTTTCATGTTCCTGATGTAAAGTCCTTCATGTTCTGTACATGAGAAGACCAAAGGGCTGCTACTGTTGGTCGCCAGTATTTTGTTTCACAGCTAAGGTTTTCCTATATTAGGTTCATCCTGAAGCTTTAGTTCTGTTATATGATGTTAGCTGCTGCCTGGTAATCTGACACTGTTATTCACCGACACTGTAAGGCCTCATCCAGCTTATTGCTGAGAAAGAAAATAGTTTTCTTCCGTTCAGCTGCGTGTGTTTTTACATTCTTCCGCATATCGCTAGGATTACTTTTTCTTTGAAGGTTGTCACTGTGACATGGCATATTTGAACTCGGTCATACCAGCTGTGGACGCATGCAGGTGTTGGCTTTCACAGGAAATGCAGTCGCCATTATAATCCCCACCTCCAAGCCAGATACACTCCAAAGGGCAGGTTGCGTGGCAACGATAAAGTGTCATTGTCATGAGGATTTGTGAAATGTAATATCATTCAGAGAGGGTAGGAATATTTCTGTAGAGCTATTATAACGGGCTGTTTCCGACTGCATTTCCTTTACTGCACAGATCAGTTTAGCCATCGGAAGAGTGTTAACTGACTGCTGCCGTAATTCCTGCTGTTTGAATTTATTGCAAACAAACTGGGATTGTAGAAATGTCAAAACCACCAATACACATAAAAGTACAGCAATACTGTTAATTTGTTTTGCTTAAACTCTCATGTACAATTTAGTTTAAAATGCATCAGTGCATATATTTTAAAATTTAGTGCGTGTATTGCTGACAGACAGAAGATGCCATCTTGCTTTAGTATGTTAGCTGTGTTATTATCTATTTATCTATTCTATTACCATTAAACAACACCAGAAATATGGTGCCTGTATCTTCTGATATATGAAGAGAGGTGCAAGATACAAATTGTCTCCATATAAGGTAAGAGAATATATGGTAAAAGGTCAGAGAAATAATATGCTACTGTGCAGAAGAAAGAGGATGAAGTGCTTGTGGGAAGTGGCTGCTTGTGCAATCCGCTCCTGTCTGCGCTGCTGATATGATTACACCTCAGCAGGCTGCCTCACTGCATTAGGCTGGGGTGGGAATCTGCAAATGCAAACTACTAATGGTCGTTTAAAGGGAAGAATGCTCACAAAATTAGGATTAAATAATGTTGCTCTACATCCACGGCTAGTTTTAGCAAAACACCGAGTAATTTATCATAATCCTTTCTCTATTTAAATATGATTCTCTTATAAGCATGATTAGATGCAAAAGCACTTCCTGCCAGTTTTTCCAATTTTTAAGGTTGTTTAGGCTCCAGGAGAATAACTACTGTGGTTAAAAGGGCAGGAATTTCAAAATAAATAGTTTTCACTGAGTATTTAAAGTTCAGTGTTCATTATACCCAGTCCTTCCCTGTCTAATTGATTTAAGGAAAACAGAAAATCTGATCCTCAAATTAACATTAATTGTACAAAGTTCAATTTTGTGCATCTATCCTGGTTTGCACTTAAAAATTAGGTAAATGTTTAAATTTATGACTCCATCCATCTGGTCAGACTAGAAGTCATGAAGTCATCAGTTCTTGGTTCTGGACCAAGAGATGATAATTGGAATTGTTAGACGGATAAAAGATCCCTTCCTGGTGCCTTCCTTGACCCAACCTTCCGAATGGATCTGAATGTGAACCATAAATCATTTCCTTAGAGATACCATTTATGAATTTGAGTGTTGGCAAAAGCAGAGGATCTAATTACCATGTGTTATACATAAAACATGTATTTAAACTCTGCTGGTGCTTCTAATGCTTATATCTGAACAGTAAATGCAATTCTGTGTTATAAGTAGTCTAGTGTTTGATACAGTGATTCACATTGAAGTTATTTTTGCCATTGTGAGTTTTATTTTAGATCGTTTGTTATTAGTAAAAACACAGTGAGTGATGAACGCTGCTTCAACGTGGTTGTTGCCGTTCACGTTTGAAGAAGATTAAAGACCATTTATATGTCGGAGCAAAATGCACAGGAACAACCACAATGTTAAAAACTTTTGCCATTCACCAGGAGTGTTTTTTATTCCCTCTACTTATAGTATTGTTATCTGTCTCCCAGAAAAATTGTCATCAAGATTGGAAAGAAGAAAAAACGAAAGCCAGAGTCTTCAGAGGAGGAATCGGATGATGATCCACCCCCTCGACATTCTTCCAAAGATGTCGATTCTGTAAGTATTCAGGCATTCTGGTTATCTTCCAGACTATTCATCCAACATCATTTATTGTTCCACAGAGCTGAAAAGAGCAGATTACAGGAAAATCTGTTCTCTCTCCATGTCCATGTTCAGGTTTCAAAAGCGTGTGACAGAGGGCTGGAAGCTAACTAGCACTGTTCTACTACATAATAGACTGAACAATTCAACTGCTAATTGATTTGTTCTCATTAGCCATTATATGGGCAGTACCTGGTTAGATGTCCTGTACATATTGTCACAGATTACAAAATCTGTCATGATTCCAGTATTACTTACTGGTAATAGTGTCACTGACACTGGGACACTCTAAAGCACTTGGAGCTGGATGAAAATGTGATTCCTAAACATTGAATCGCTACTTCAGTTGTAAGAATTAGAATTCTCTCCACTATCTGAGACAAAGGAAAGAGTGAAGAGGTGTCCTTGGCCTGTTCCATTACTTCTGTAGGAAGGCTTCACTGCTTTGGTTTGAGACTGCCAGGATTGAATGTGGTTCACGTGGAGGTCATGCAGTGGGCGGTTATCTCAAGTACACATTCATATCTGCGTAGATGATGACGACATCATCAAAATGGCCATGAAATATTACAACAATAAGTCACTTCATGGTGGAATTTCCATCTCAGTAAAAATGTTACCACGACGTATTCGAGTCATCTTTATTAATTTGCCCTTTTCTGAGAGGTCTTTTGCGTTTCTTCCACACTCATTACTCAATAGATTAATTAAAATGCAAGTTAATTATTGTTTTAACATAGTCTTAAAAAAAATAATGATTTAAAGAAATCAGAAAAACCACAAATTGTCACATGAAACAAAATTTGATGGCATTGTGCAGGAATTCAGCTTTTTGCTCCAATTCTGTGGGTGAAAATGGGAAAACAAGCACATGTACAATTAATATAGCATTAACATTGAAAATGTTCCATCAGTGTTGATTAAGTGCAGGGCAAAAAACATACGTATATACGTAATTCACCATTTTTGTGGGGTTCCCTGACTAACTTGCTCCATTTAGACGACCCATCAGAGTAGTCAAAAGTCGACTGTTGGTAGGACCGATGGTTGATTGTTGGGCTGGTATGTGTACACATAAGATCATCATGTAAGAATGAAGATCTGTGAACTGACCAAGTCTCCTCTGCTTCACTCCCTCTCGTTCTAATTATTTCATCTCCACCAAACGATTGCTCATGATATAATTGCACTCATTAAATAACGCCTGTGGTTTTAATTAAAGCAGTCTGTTGATGGCTCATTTAGGTTGATCTTGTGGAAGAATCAGTATGGCAACCTCAGGGTTGTCATGGCATGTGGCAGGTTTGAATTTCCAGCTCCTGGTCAGCTTGGGCTTTGGGCTGTCAGGCTGTTTCTCCACGGGGATCTTACATTGATTACCTAATTAACTTTGGCACAGTGGCATTTATTACTAATTAACCACCCATTAGTATTAGGATGGGTCTGCTTACATTGGATAAGGACAAAACCTTAGGAAAGATTAAAAAGAGGCAGATTTTGCTTACTTCAATCCTTATTTTTCAACCACCAGAGTTTTACAGAAGCTCTAAAAAATCCCTCTCTCCTTTTTCTCAAATGAAATGCTTATGATGAATGAAGGACTGCACGTGAGCGGAATATTTTAGTGAACATGCATCATCCATCTTGTTTTCCCAGAAAAGACGATCAAATCGCCAGGTGAAGAGAAAGAAATATGCTGAAGAATTGGAGGCCAGGTTGTCAGATGATGAAGTCAAGGTTATTGTCAAGGCTAAGAAAACCAACGCAGCATCCAAGGGGTCAGGTCATCAACTGTTTGTTGTGAGTATTTCTGCCAACACTGACGTAGCCTGATTAGAAAAAACCTTTCATAAACAGTTATTTAAATGAGCAACCATTACAAAGAGGCGCGCTTTTTAGGCTGCAAAGTGAAAAAAACATTTTGTGCAAGAAGAATCAAATTACATTCCTTGTTCAGCTGCTGTTCCTATACTCGTTGCCCAAAAGCCTTGCTTTCTTGTAGATGCCAGAAATATGCTTTTTCACAGTCCAGCTGCAAAATAATAGATGTGATATCTGGGAAAAAAAAAACTAGTAATGTTCTTCCTCACAGCTATTTTAAAATCTTAAACACATTTGGTTTTGTTTCAAGTTTTTTCTGTGGTTTCATTTGGTCAAATCAGGTTGCTCATACTTCAGCTGAAGTAGCTAAATCAACACCTTTATACTCAGATTTTTTTTTTAAATTATCCATCCATTAAGAGCCTGCAAGACAGGTTGAATATTTAAACACAATCATAGGTTTTTTTCTTTGACAGTAGCACTAAAATAGATATTCATTTCTAGGAAAACCCGACTGAAGAAGATGCTGCTGTTGTCGACAAAATCATGTCATCTCGTATCGTCAAGAAGGAGGTAATTATTATAAAAATGACTGTCATGTAAACAGCTGTAGCTAAGAGGTGAACGTTTCAAGTTAATCTTGTCTTGTATTGCAGGTGTCTCCAGGAGTGCTGATTGAAATCGAGGAGTTCTTTGTAAAGTACAAAAACTAGTAAGTGCAACTATAGAAATCAAGCCTGATTATTTCAGATAGCTTTTCACACCATCTCCCGGGTCACATGCTTTGTCACCAGTTGTGAACCCTTCTTAGATTTAAACTGTGTGCAATCAATTTTATGCTGCTTCTCCACTGAAGAATTGCTGTTCTATTCATCTTATCTCTATTCTACCATTTGTTTATTTATCTATCATTTCAACACGCTGGCACAAATACTGTTATGTCGAGATCTGTGCTTTTTATTAATTAAATGCAAAAAAACATGCTCCATTTTAGGAGAGCCTCAAAGTTAAATAAGTAGAGAGACCCCATCTAAACCTCGGCTATATATATATATATATATATATATATATATATATATATAAATAAAAAACAGAGCCAGAGTCAATTATAGCATTAGAGAAGCTTGCCTGGAGTGTGAGTACTCGCCCTTCTGACCATGACCAGCTTTATGTTGTCTTTTATACAGTTCTTGAGCCACTGTTGTGTGGTAACACCTTCCTCCCTACACTAGTACATTTACATTTCTTAATACCAGAGAGATGTTTTCAACAGTGGTCCAGCCAATTTCTAATGGTGATTTTTGTGATTAGGTCTCAACATACTGTGAAAACAGGCTTTTGCACCTAAATTATATTTAAGAAATGTAACCAATGAATGAGTAACCTTTAAATCAGCATGCAGTTAGTGCTGACACTTTTATGTTATTTCAAGCATTTTTCTTATCCAGGTTCCTCATTTAGTTTTATTGTGTGTGTTTCAGCTCATACCTCCACTGTGAGTGGGCCACGGAGCAACAGCTGGAGAAGGACAAGAGAATTCAGCAGAAGATCAAACGTTTCAAGATGAAACAAGCACAGAGGGCTCTCCTCTTTGCAGATGTAAGACAATTTGGTTGTCCGTGCACACTCTTTAGTGGTATATTTTGAACACAGTTGAGCATTTTGTGTGAGCAGGTGAGCATTTTCATGATGTGTTATGTTTGAGGTTCTGCCTCAAACATGTCAATATTGTTTTCAAATCCTTGATTTACTTTATTTTGTTTGTTGCTTATGTGGGCAGGCGCATCTGTCTGCATATATTTGAATTATTTTTACTTGCTCAGTCTTTAATGTGGTGCAGCTGATCTCTGTTTCCAGATGGTGAGTGGGTACTTGGGTTCATTCACTCAAAGTCTTTTGAATTTATTCCTCTTGTCATTCCTGTCGTCTTTCAGATGGAAGAAGAGCCCTTTAACCCTGACTATGTAGAGGTAGACAGAGTGCTGGAGGTGTCATATTGCGAGGACAAAGACACAGGAGAGGTAAAATAAATCCTTTTTCATTTCTTAATTATATCACAGTAGGATCTATGTATATTTAATTTGTGTCTTATGCGGCGGAACCCTTTTTCTTTCCTTTTTTTCCCCATTCTGTGGGTGCTGCAAGTGTATTTTTTTTGCACACTAGTGATGTCTTTGTATGTCTGAAGTGCCCAAGGCCATCCTAATAGGCTTGCTAGCAGCTTTTGTCAATATTATAAAAACAGAGCTTGGCCTTGCTTTCGTCTTTTACAGTCTTAATTCTCCTCTGCCTGTTGCAGGAGGTGGTCTATTACCTGGTGAAGTGGTGTTCCTTGCCGTACGAGGACAGCACCTGGGAGCTAAAGGATGATGTAGATCTAAATAAAATTGAGGAGTTTGAGCAGCTGCAGGCAGTCAAGCCCGACTCACGCAGAATGGTGAGCTACACATGCAGAGTTTCCTCTGTCGCTCTGTAACTCCGCATATATTTTTCTTCTGTCACTTTTATGCAGTGCATTGCATAGAGTAGGTATGAATCGGTTCAAGATAAGAAAACCTGACTTTTTTGACAAGGTGCAAACAGGTCTTTCACTATGACTGCATAAGCAGGACGTCATCATGTCGACAATGATAATGAAACAAAATACACCTGTGAGACACCACACATTTAAAAAAAAAAAAAAAAATCCCACAAGTGAAAGCATCAAGAGAGTTATGACAAATCATTGACGCCATGGTATGATTTTTACCAAAACCTCAAAAACTGGGAGATCACGCAGTGAGATCAAATGAAGAAAAACAGAGTAAAAAAATCCCCAAAATGCTAAGAGCAGTCGCTCACCCTCTTTTTCTTGACTGCTTCATTCCATTTGGGGTGGTGGGGACGGTACTGGAGTCTATCCCAGCTGTATAGTGGCAAATACAGGGAAAACTCCTGAATAAGTCACCACCTCATCGCAGGGCCCAATGTGAGCATTTGGGGGTTCGACACCTTGCTCAAGGGTACCTCAGCAGTGCTCTGAAAGTGTCCTGGCACCTCAGTCTCAGCCTGATCTACAGACTGAGCTACAACCCTTGTTTTTTTTTAATGGTTATTGAAAATGATTTTGAACTATCCCACGCTTTACTTTCAGACAAATAAACTTCTATGTCTGTCTCCTTACTAGTATTTCACTAGTGTGTCTGGTGTGTGATTGCAACAGTTCCAGACATTTCTTTGGACTCACTTTCAAAATTTATGTAATTGCTGAATGTTCTGATAATGATCATATGGGAAATGGTTGAATTACCCAGAAATGTTTTTACCTCTAACTGAAATCAAAATGTATTCATTAGGAGCGACCTGCCACCAATCTGTGGAAGAAAATGGAACATTCGAGGGAATACAGGAATGGCAACACCCTCAGGGACTACCAGTTGGAAGGTGTCAACTGGCTTCTCTTTAACTGGTACAACAGGTCAGTTCTAGATAATGAATTTATGCTTCACCTTGCTGTAGATTTGATGATGTGAAGTGTATATTAAATTTGCCTGGCCAAAATGAAAGTCTTTAGTTTTTTGCCTTCACCATCGTCTGCAGGAAAAAGCTTTGGAAAACCCAAAGATGGATTATGTATTGAATTAATCACAGCTATATTTCAGACCAAGAACAATCACTTTGCCTGTCTGTGTGTATTCATTATATTTATTTGGCAAAGAGCCAAGCTGAACATGCCTGGGGAAAAAAAATCTTCAGTTATGATCCCAGTAAACTTGTGTGCTTTACAACCAGAGCACACTGTGTCAGTATACTTATATTAACTCTGGGAATTGTCTTCATATGTGAGCATGCAGAATCTGTGTACTCTAAACCCAGAGATGTTCTTGAAAAGCACTGTGGAGAGCTGCTTAAGAGGCCAATGGGAATATCTGCACATTACAATTAGTATCAAGACATAATACCACCACCCACTGGACAGCTGAATAAGTGGTTTGCCAGAGTACAGCAAAACAACTGAAGTAACTGTATTGTTGTATTTCATCTTCTGCTCTGTTGTAATTTCTGATAATATATATTTTTCTCCCTTGTCATTATTGCAGAGAATATCCAACCAAAGATGCATGCGTGTGGCGCTAAACACTTCATTATGCTTTTTCCTCTCCACATATGGGTTACTGATTTTTAAATCTGCATTATTTAGCGGACCCATTTTGCATTATTTTTTTTTTTGTCTAACCCTAGACGAAACTGCATCCTGGCAGATGAGATGGGCCTGGGAAAGACCATTCAGTCCATCACATTCCTAGAAGAAATTTATCGTATGGGCATCAAAGGACCATTCCTCATTATTGCCCCCCTTTCCACCATTGCCAACTGGGAGCGGGAATTTCGTACATGGACCTATCTCAATGCCATTGTGTACCATGGAAGCATGGTCAGCAGGCAGATGCTTCAACAGTATGAGATGTATTTCAGGGATTCACAGGTAAACATTGTGGTGGTTGTTATTTAATCGGGCAAAAAGTAATCTTATTGTAAAAGTCAAAGAATACTTTTTATTCATTCACATATGTTCTTCTGTAAATGTCAGTTACAAAGCAGACACGTCTACATGACATACAATCTTGCAATATTTTTGTTTTTTTAAAGGAAAGGCTTTGTAGCTTATTAAGAAGCAATTCCTTATTTTAACCAGTCATGTTTGTCTCCATCATTTAAATTCGAAGGGGACATCTTGTGCTTTTGGTAATGTGCTTTGGTTGAAACAAAAAATGGAGGCTTAAGCACAGTCAGACTCTAAACACACCAGTTTCACAGCTCTGCTCTGAATGGCCGGTTTGACTGCCGAGCCACTGTGAGCACCGCCCACAGATGGTCTTTGCACCGCCCACAGAAGGCCTTTTCACTGCCCACGTCTTCTGGTGGAAGACGTGAGGATGGCTTAGCGTGACCATGGTTTTCAGGTGGTACATACATGGTGGTCCAGACAGTTGCAACAAATATGGGCGGGGGGACGGGTTAATTAAGATCACTCAGCCTGTTGCCTAACAGTCCAATGGAGATCCAAACGGAGTGCTTTGAGATACTTGGCGTTACTAGGGCTCTGCACCCAATGCAAGTTTACTGTTTCAGATGAAACATTATGAATGTAGACGGCTGTTCCATGATTGAAAGAAAACATCTAAAAGAGACAAATTGACTAATTTATATATCTTTTCATCATTTGGTTAAGTTGTAAGCTGTTGATAAAATATAGTGGTTACCAGTAAATTAAATTAAATTATCACATTAATGGATCTTTATGTACGTCCAGCTGCATATAACATCAACCAAAGGGCAAGTTCTTAACAGTAATTGGGGATTTGGGTAGTTTGTGTGCCTTGTATAGATAAAGGCTTCCTGTGTTTGGTGAGGCCATGTGATCTGTCACAACTGGCTGCTAAAAGTTCCCGGTGTTCAGACAAAACGATGGAGGAATTACAGTGTGCGTTCAAAAGCAGAACAGAGCAGCTCCACCGCCAGTCTGTCTCCCTGGCAGCCTGTGATGTCATAGCAGCCTCTGAGGGGAACTCGCTGTCATTGCTGCTCAGGCATATCAGAGAGACCGACTCTATGGCAGGCTGCTGCCTGGGTTGGCTGCGGGAAGAGGGGACTGAGGATGGTTGTCAAGGCAATACAAATGAAGAGGCGGACTAAAGCTTCCCCAGACAAACAAACAAACAAAATTGCATAACAAGCTACTATGGGTATACTACCGGTACTCGTTATACCATGGCTAGTCTGTCGACTAAGAAATATGATTTGTCTGTCATCCAGACGTTTCCCATATTACTTGAAAAAGTGTCTTGAAGTGGTACTCTGATCAGTTAATATTTTTGCATTGAAATATTTCTTGTATTCCCCTTATTTAAAATTTTCCACTATTTCTAATAATAAGTAAACAAATAATGATTTCTTATAAAATTTCCATTTATTTTTTTCCCTAAGGGCCGTGTGTCGCGGAGTGCTTACAGATTCCAGGCTGTTATCACCACGTTTGAGATGATTCTGGGGGGCTGTCCTGAACTTAACGCCATAGAGTGGCGCTGTGTTGTCATTGATGAAGCCCATCGCCTAAAGAACAAAAACTGTAAGCTGCTAGAAGGCTTCAAGCTCATGAACCTGGTATGTATTGTAAATCATAAAGATGAAGCTTAAAATGTATTATTTGCTTTTTGAAAATCATTATACTTAAGGTAAAATAAGATGGTGTTGTTTACCCTTCGCAATATGCTGTGTAATAAAATATATTACTATTATGTATTAATATTACTGAATGCCATAGAAATCTTTGAATTTTCATTCATCCCTTTAGGAACACAAGGTCCTGCTTACAGGTACTCCTCTCCAGAACACAGTGGAGGAGCTCTTCAGCTTGCTGCATTTTCTAGAGCCGGCACGCTTTCCCTCAGAAAACACTTTCATGCAAGAATTTGGAGACCTTAAAACTGAGGAGCAGGTGAGCATGGAGCTACACTATCAGTACACAAAAGCACTGAATTTCACACAAAAAGGCCGATTTTCTTTAGCATCTTCTTGTGGTAAGCTTCTCTCGTCATTTTGTCACATCTAGCAGGATTAAGAGGGAATTTGTCTTAGAAAATGTAATTTCATGTTTACAGTACAAGCTCAGCTTGTAAATCCACAGAATAAACTGTGAACTGTGATCTGATTCCTTTTGCTTTGGCCTTCAGGTTCAGAAGCTTCAGGGTATCCTGAAGCCAATGATGCTGCGTCGATTAAAAGAGGATGTGGAAAAGAAGTTGGCTCCCAAAGAGGAAACAATCATTGAGGTTGAGCTCACTAACATTCAAAAGAAATACTACCGTGCCATCTTAGAGAAGAACTTTTCTTTTCTGGCCAAAGGAGCTGGCCAGGCAAATATGCCGAACCTTGTCAACACCATGATGGAGTTAAGAAAATGCTGCAACCACCCCTACCTCATCAAAGGTATCACCACAAAATAAAATAAAATCATTAGGAGGTGTAGTTGTGATATTAAAAACAAGACACATTTTTTCATGGGGAAAAAAAACGGCCTTGCTGACCATGTCTGTCATTGTTGTCTTGCAGGAGCAGAAGAGAAAATCCTGGAGGACTTTAGAGAAGTGTACAATCCAGCTGCAGTTGACTTTCACCTGCAGGCTATGGTACAGTCTGCTGGCAAGCTGGTCCTTATTGATAAGCTGCTACCTAAGATGAAGGCTGGAGGTCACAAAGTTCTCATCTTCTCCCAAATGGTGCGCTGCCTGGACATCTTAGAAGACTACCTCATTCAGAGAAGGTAACCTTCAGAGGAAGTTCTTTTGATAAACAGACATCATTGCCCCATCACACATTTCAAAACCCATTGTTTTGTGTATTGTAGGAAAGTCCAAAAAAAAAAAAGCACCTAAATTACTGGAATAGACAGCAATAAATTTAAAAATATCCTTATGGGTTCTCTGAAATAACTGGATATTTGGTTTTTGTTATCTTATTTGCTGTCGTTTTCGACTACTTGACTACTTTAACTACTTGCATTACTTTTTTGTCACGATAGTCTGTGGTTCGAGTCCCCTTTCCCCACAGCAGCTAAAGCAAACCACAAAGCATTATAATTGTGTGAGATATTAGAGAGCACAGACCTATGAAAGGGTTCAGCAGCAGGTTACAGATGCCTCGAGGCATCTGCCACATTAAACAAGCAAGAGGTTTTGTTAGGCTTGGAAGTGGATTACCCAGTGACAGGGGCAGGGGTCAGGTGGTAGGAGGGGATGGGAAAGAACATAAGCATAACCAGTTCTTACAGAGAAGCTTTCGGTGGAATTTCCAAGTGTGTTAGAAAAGCATTTATGATTTTAATTTGGGTCTTCCTCCATCTATAGGTACTTGTATGAGCGGATAGATGGACGTGTGCGTGGAAACCTGCGCCAGGCGGCCATAGACCGTTTTAGTAAACCCGACTCGGAGCGCTTTGTTTTCCTCCTGTGTACCAGAGCTGGTGGTCTGGGTATCAATCTTACAGCAGCAGACACATGCATCATCTTTGACTCTGACTGGAACCCACAAAACGACCTGCAGGTAAACACACATTATGATCAAAATGATTGAGGTCAAGATCTACAGATGTGCTGCAGAAACTCTTGTCCTCCAGTCCATACTCATATTTCCTCTCCTCACAGGCACAGGCTCGCTGCCACCGGATCGGTCAGAACAAGGCAGTGAAAGTGTATCGTCTAATCACCAGGAACTCATACGAGCGAGAAATGTTTGACCGCGCAAGCCTCAAGCTTGGCCTGGACAAGGCTGTGTTGCAGAGTATGAGCGGTCGAGATAACAGCCTGGGAGGAGGTCCAGGGGGAGGGGTGAGTCCACCAAATGTCTAATTGAAATTGTCATTCAAATATTTAAGCCATCAATCAAACTTTTTCAGTTCAGGTATCTCCTGACCTTTTTTAAAATACATTTATTACTTGGATATTTACTTGGAAATTTCCAAATAAGTTTAATTGTAAATTTATTTATGTGAAATGCTGCTCTTTGTGGTATAATGAATTGAAAAGAAAATTAAATACAGGACCTTTCAGCTGTATGTGCCAAGAAAGAGACAAATAAGTCATTACCAATGTAATCAATTTGTAACTGATCCAGCCCAAAACTGGCAACTCAACTAAAAATGAACTGCTTTCAACTCTCAAAACTGGGAGCGCATCGCTAACTATTAGCATAATCTCGCTGGGAAAGGAGTGTGCTGAGTGTAGGTGGCTGTACAATATATCTGCCATCGCCATCGTCTGCAAATTATCTGCGATTGAGCTATGAGGAGCTCCCACATCTGTTCTGACAGAATGCAGATTTGCATATTAAACATCTGCTATTGTTAAACAGCTACTATTCAATAAATGGCCTGTGATATACAGTGTATATATATATATATATATATATATATATATATATATATATATACATTTATTTTTTTTAAATAAACTGATGTGTCATTTTTTCAAAGAGGACGGTATGTGCAGCTCATGTTGAATATAGGATTATTTATTTTGGTAACTGATCCACAACTTATTGTCCGTTTCCCTTGCATCTCAGGCAGCGCAGCAGCAGTTATCAAAGAGGGAGATTGAGGATCTGTTGAAGCGTGGTGCATATGGGGCAATCATGGATGAGGAAGATGAAGGAGCAAAGTTCTGTGAAGAGGATATTGACCAAATCCTCCAACGGAGGACAAAGACCATCACCATTGAGTCCGAAGGACGAGGGTCCACATTTGCCAAGGTCAGTAATTAAAGATATAAACTCAGCACAACTGAAACAGCTCAGTCTGTTTTTACACCTGATTGCAGTCAAAAATTATTTTATCTTGAAATGATTTTGATGTCCTATTTCAGGCTAGTTTTGTAGCTTCTGGGAACCGTACAGACATCTCTCTGGATGACCCAAACTTCTGGGACAAATGGGCCAAAAAGGCTGACATTGACATGGAAATGGTCAATGGCAGAGTATGTTTTTCAAGCGTTCTTCATATTTATATTCTAATTATCTTTTGTGAAAATTGTTTCAGAGTCATATTTTTTATTTGCCTTCTACAGAACAGCCTGGTGATTGACACCCCCCGTGTCAGAAAGCAGACAAGACCGTTCAGTGCCACCAAGGATGAGCTGGCAGAACTTTCAGAGGGTGAAAGTGATGGAGATGAAACAAAACCCAAGTTCAGGCGAAACAACGAACGCCTCAACAGCTATGGACGCACTGAATGTTTTAGAGTGGAGAAGAACCTGCTGGTTTATGGGTAAGATGATTCTGATCGTTGAAACAGATATTCTAAAATTATAATTCTAGTCATACAGAACCTTTTATGATACCCTTACGACTTGAAATAACCATGTCTCTTTAGAATGTATTGGCTTATTCTGTTGTAAATTCCCATCAGGTGGGGTCGTTGGAAGGACATTCTGGCTCATGGGCGGTTTAAGAAGCAGCTGACTGAGTGGGACGTGGAATCCATCTGCAGGGCCCTGTTGTCTTACTGCCTGGTCCATTACCGTGGAGATGACAAAATCAAAAGTTTCATGTGGGACCTGATTGCACCCACGGAGGATGGTCGCACCAAGGAGCTTCAGAATCACTTGGGTAAGTGTCAGATCCTCCAGACTTCACTTAACAGAAAGCTGTGATATTAAACACTTGAAGGATTACTTTATCATCCCTAAAATGTCCCCTTTGTCCCTAGGTCTTTCTGCCCCTGTTCCACGGGGCAGAAAAGGCAAGAAGGTGAAGACTCAGTCCAGTTCTTTTGACATTCACAAAGCCGAGTGGCTTCGGAAGCACAACCCAGAGCACATCCTTCAGGACGACGGCTACAAGAAACACCTCAAACACCACTGTAACAAGTACGTGTTTCCTTATCCTACTTCAAAATAGAGGAAATTAAAGGATACTTAATACCAAGTATTAATATGTAACCAAGCATTTTAATTTTTAAATGCAGCAGATGATAATTAAACTAATCTTACTAATTGAAACATCCAGTTATTATAGCCAGTGTTTTTAGTGCTTACACACTTACAGTTAATGTGCTGTCAGATTTTTTGAAGTGTATTTTATTCCATGTTGTAAACCTACTTCAGCAACTGACATTTCGTCATCATTTTCTCAAATACATTGATCATTTTAACTAAATTGAATCATGGCTGCATGCATATATGATTTTCGCAGGCACACATTTTAACAATGGAATCTTCCACCGACAGTAGGACCTGCTTTATTGGACGATGGACTGACTTACTTATTGTTAGGCTTTAGTCTTAATGAGAGAGCTCCTGCCTCAATGCCACTGTCAAAATAGGCTGCTGAAATATCAATACATGTAGATTGCTGCTGCTTTATGAGGGCAGGGGCAGTCTGTTGGGCCTATTGGTTGTATTTGGCTTTGGAGGCAGACCGCTTAAGCTTCCATAGAAAGTTCTCAATTGTTTCCTGGTCCAGTTGTGCTGAGTCCAGAATAGTCTGTGTGACGAAGGACAAATGTGGACAGTCAGCAGTGGACGCTGATCACTGCAATTTTGGTCCAAGGAATGTGACTTCCGGAGTTGGACAGTGGGCCATACGTATAGGAGGGAGAAAAATAAAAATTTAATAGATATTGTGTGTGTGTGTGAGTGAATCCCCATATTAAAAATGAGTAAACCACATTATACAAAGCTAACACAGACTTTGAGGTTGTGCAGACTACTGTAGGAAGTGGTTGCTCCAGAGTAGGTTTCGATAGGAGGTTAAGGGCTGGAGAAAGAAGCTAGAGGAAGTTCAGAACTAAAAATTGCCCGAGTTACAAGTCCAGACTGGTCACTGCAGACATCATCACTCAGGCCACGGCCGCAAAATGGCATTATTCCTGACAGTAAATCAAAGGGGAATTTAATTAATTTATTTATTTTTTAGGGGTAAAAGGAAACCCTGAATTGTATTTTTTGAAATGTGTTTGTGCTGTATTTCAACATCTTAGCATTTTTCGTATCCTGTAAGGAAGAAAAAACAGCATATGTGGGAGCTGTGGCGGAAGAAACGGGACAATAAAACTATGAAAATCACAGCCTATAAAAAATAAACTGTTTAAAATTCAAATTGGTTTGTGTTCAGGCAAAAATCATTAAAAAGAACAGTTTTGTACACCAAACAAATCTCAAGGCATCCTAGATGTTACAGCCTGGCACGCCACACTTCCCTCTGCCTGACTGTCGCTCAGAGCCTGTTAGCTGTGATCATGCATCACAGAGCTAATGTCTCCCCTGTGAGTCAGCCATTCTCTCTCTTTACTATGTCAGTCTAGGCTTCTCAGCCTTCATCTGTTGCCAGTGTACAACCCTGTAATGACTAGAGAAATGACAGAGTATTCATTCCCTCATTTTCACACGTGACATTTTGTAATGGCCATTTAGAATTATGTTCTATGCAAGGCCTGAAACCTACATGCAAGAATTCTAAATTTTAGGAACATGTGAATACATGTGTGCTATCTTTCAGCTTGTGGTTACGTACATGTAGGTTAAGGCTGAACTGTCACGCATTTCATTCATTTCAACTATGTTCATCAGGCTGCCCTGTTTGTCAATCCTTTGGTTTTTGTGCCCTCAGCATTTCTCTATGCTTTGTGGTGACTGGTGGGTTTTCTCTGTGCAGGGTGCTGCTCCGCGTCAGAATGCTCTACTACCTGAAACAAGAGGTAATAGGAACCCTGGCCCAGAACGTGCTGGATGGGGCAGACTCCAGGTGAGCTATACAGACATTCTCTTAGAATGGATAAGAAAATAGAGAACAGAGGTTTCCTGTAACTTTGTACGGCTGTTTTTCCTAATGTTCTTTATATTCTCTATTTTCTGGCTTAGCAGTGTGAAAAATATATTCTATGCACTTGTTGAATTGAAGAAAAAACTCATTAACTTCTGGTATTAGTAAATTGTAGAGCTCCATCTGGTGGTGGATTATGGGAGGTTTTGTGTTGTTAAAAACAGTTAATCACAAACTATGGTTCAGTTATCTTTTGTACATTTTAAAACTTTATTACTTTTTATTTTGGGCATTTATAAATATATATCTTGATTTATTTAAAAAAAAAAATGAAAGGAAAGAGAGCACACATCTATCGACATATCTCCCTCTATTTCATCCCTGTTTTATTTAGTGAGATTAAGATTTGGGTTCCTGATCTTGACAACTCTGAACTGCCAGCCTTGTGGTGGGATGCCGTCTCTGACAAGTGCCTACTGCTAGGAGTCTTTAAGCATGGTATGAAACCCTACATCCTTTTTCTGAGTGAGAAAGTGTAGAGTCACAGTTACATCTTTTATCACTATGCTGTATTTTTTGGGTGTTTCATAATGTTTTTTAAGATACTGAAGTCACAAATAATTGAAATGTCCTCATGTACTCTTTCAGGTTATGAAAAGTACAACACCATCCGTGCGGACCCTGCTTTGTGCTTTGTAGAACGTGTGGGGCGACCAGATGAGAAGGCCATCGCAGCTGAACAGAGAGGCAATGACTTCATGGATGGGTGAGCTCATTATTCCATTTAAATCATGAAAAACATCCATGTGGCATTCACCCTGATGTTCCGGCTGCAAATTAAAATATTTTCAATAAAAAAGACAATTAAACCTTCAAATCATGTTTAGGGATGTAGATGATCCGGAATACAAGCCTGCCCCTGCCCTGCTAAAGGACGATATTGAGGTAAGGTCACAAAGTGCATGATGGGAATTCTGAGCACACATATTTGTATTGCACCTCCATTAATGCACATCATCGTCTCATCTAGGATGATGCCTCCTCTCCCGGAGATTTGGTTGTTGCTGACAATGCTGGAGGTGAGTTTTTAGAACCTCGCAAAGCCCATTTTCCACATGATGCATCTGCCTCACATAGCTCCATGCATAGCTTAGCAGATACACTCCCATTCTAGTAAAAAGCTACATTTCCCCAGCGAGCGCCATGTCATGTCTCTCGACCATGCCACAAGCGCCTCAGCACTACGCAGCATTGGAGAAACACTTCAGGTCTATTTTTCAGCAGCTATGCCTACATTACTCATCATTCGTTGATCAGATCACATCAAACATCATCTGTTAAATTTTAAAATTCAACACAATCTCGTATGTGGACTTTAGCTTGCAAACTTTTGTTGTTAGAAAATCACATCACATCCTGTTACACAAGTTATAAGAGCGAACACCCCAGCAAGGCAATCTCGGTTAAATAAACTTTTTATTGACTTCACACTTTATCAATCCCTTTGGAAAAGAGTTTTTGTAATTCATGCATGTTTTTTTTTACCTGTGGCTTTCAGAACCAGTTCCGCAGACAGAAGGTCAAACCATCTACTGGCCTTCACCCTCAGTGCTGACAGCTCGATTAAGGCGTCTGATCACAGCCTCCCAGCGTTTCACCAAGAGCCGACAGATCCTCCAAATCCACCAAACCCAGTCTCAGTCACAGCCAACCATGATGCTTTCTGGTCCACTCTACCCTTTACCCTCTGCATTCAACGACACCTTCAACCCCAAAATGGCTGCTAAGATAGAACGCCAGCAAAGGTAGGAGGAGAGAGTCGATGTTGGAACTGTTGGTCAGTTTATTTCAGCCAGTGCTAGAATGCACTCGGATTCCAATGAAGGTATTTCTTTTCCTCAGATGGACCAGGCGAGAAGAAGCAGATTTCTACCGCGTGGTCTCCACATTTGGTGTTGTTTTCGACCCAAACCTCGGCAGGTTTGACTGGACCAAGTTCAGGGCCATGGCACGGCTGCACAAGAAGACTGACGAGAGCCTTCAAAAATACCTATGTGCTTTTGCTGCCATGTGTCGAAGGGTGTGTCGCTTACCACCAAAAGAAGGAGGTCAGAACTGATACTTTTGCATTCTTTAATTAATCTTTTTGTGCCATTAACTATACTTTCATGCATTATTGCATATTCCCCCATTTTCATTTTCTAAAGACACTATCATCACGTGCAGCTTATCATGAACAAAAAAATCTATAAATGGAAACGACAAAAGACCGCTGCTTATTCTCTAATACTGTATGTATCATAATCAGTCCTGTCTGGGAACAATGTGAGCCTGGAGAAATCAGTCGCACCTGATTTTCATGAAAGCTGATCTGGTTCAACAGATTTGGCATAGACAATAAACAAGCTGGCTCAGCTATATTAAAGAAGAGGGGGATAAAGGTTAATCATTCAAAGATAAATAAATGGTGCGATGGTGAAACCCCAGACAAAAACGGAACTTTCTTTGTGCCTTTGTAGCAGCCCTATTATCTTTTCCTTTCTCTCACAGTTTATCTTTCTTTCTTCCAGACTCTGTGGTGGACCCCTCACTGAACATTCAGCCCATAACAGAGGAGAGAGCATCTCGAACTCTTTACAGAGTAGAGTTGCTTCGCCAAGTTAGAGAACAAGTACTTCGCCATCCATTACTCTACGATCGCCTGTCTCTGTGCCAGATGAGCTCTGACTTACCTGTCTGGTGGGAAGCTGGCACTCACGACCGCGACCTGCTAATTGGTGCAGCAAAGCATGGAGTTAGCAGAACAGACTACCACATCCTGAGAGATCCAGAGCTCAGCTTCATGGTTGCCCAGCGCAAATACAGCCAAACAAAAGCTCCACAGCAACAGCAATCATGCACACCCACGTCTCTTCTACACCCTCAGAGCCAGGTCTCCAGCTTCATGTTGACAGGCTCCCCGCTGCCACCACCAGCCCAGAGAGATGCAGATCCCTGTAGTATTGTGCCCAAAGTGGAACCAGCATCTGAGGGGGAAGAGGGCAGAGAGAAGCAGGGGGAGAGGTGGAGTCCTCCACCACCAGCTACTCCAACAGGACTAGAAGAGAAACCTGTTCCAGAGGTGAAGGACGGCGAGCAACAGATGGTGGCAGCTCGAACCAAACCTCTGACACCCAATTCCTCTGAGAGGAAACCCAAAAAACCCAGCAAGAGAGGCCGCAGAGAGGCGAGGCGTGGCTCCGAATCGGATGGATCTTCCTCAAGTTCTTCATCACGCTCCTCCTCTTCCTCATCCTCATCCTCTTCTTCCTCATCACACTCTGGCTCCAGTTCCTCTTCCTCTTCATCATCGTGCTCGTCTGGTTCTTCTTCATCATCGTCTTCCTCTTCATCATCTTCTGATGACAGTGAAAGTGAGGGCGAAGAAGGGAAGAAGAAAGGTGAGAGCGAAGTGCATCTTACATCTTCAGCCTGCATACTGTAATCATTTTGGAGTGTGTGTCTAATTTGCCTGTGTGCTTCCCTCCTTAGTGCCTGCTGCAACGAGTGTGAAGGGTTTTGATGAGGACAGTGTGGCGTCTCTGAGCACTACACAAGATGAGACACAAGTAGCTGAAAATGGCATTGCCAACAGCTCATCCCATCCTTTACAGGAAGGAGGTTACATGCTTGCTGCATCCTACTGGCCAAAGGTGACCCATTGTACATATGTGCAACTTCACTGTAGCTGATAAATTGCACCAGTGATTTGTGAAGCTTTTATTGGAAGAAATGACAACAAAAGGAACAATCCAGAGTCATACTTGAAGCTACTACCATTGTCACTGCTGCCCATGCAACAATGTAGAATATGTGACATGGGCAAATGGTTAAAGAGACTAAATTTATTAAAAATGAATACTCAGTAGAATTAAAGTTACTGACTAGTTTAACTGAAAGAAGCAGAACAAAACTGTGCTGATGATCTGTGTTGTTTGTTCAGGATCGTGTGATCATTAACCGCCTGGACAGCATCTGCCAAGCAGTGCTAAAGGGCAAGTGGCCTGAAACACGGCGGGTATATGAGCCTGGAGGTGCTGTGGCCTCTTTCTACACCACCAAGCTGCTAGACAACGCCAACAGCCTGTGCGAGGACCCATCGGCCTCACCACAGGGGTCAAAGGTGACCAAGCATGTTGCAGAAAACAAGGAGTTCTCAGTAAAACTCAATGAAGTATGTTGATATTTCCCTACTTGCCCCTTTCCGTCCGCTTCGCCCTAATCGTAGGACCCACTTTTGCTGCCATGACTGGTGCTAGCTGCCATGTTCAGCATGTTTCTCTGGTTTTCCTCCTTCGTCCCTCTGGGTATGATTAGGGGTTTTGTCTGGCTTGCAGGAGGAGAGATTAATTTAATAGCAGCCTTCCTCTCTGTTCCCACACACTCAATTTGAATTGAGCTCCGAGGCTGTGATTACATGAGCTCAAATCACTCAGTCATGAGTGTATAATAAGGGTCAGTGTGAAGCCACTCTCTACTAAATATGTCTTGCTTATAATCAGATTGATATGGAGAGCATGGCTGTGGGTGTTCTCTGATGTACTTCTAGGCAATGTTGTTATTAACTTAGCGGGATTCATACTTCCATCTATTTCTTCTTCGCTTGAGTGCGGCTCTCTCAATAAGGATGTTTTCCTTGGTGTTTTTAACCACAGGTGTGCTATGTCCACCTACTCTTTGGTACCTTTAAAATCTTCAAATGCTGACAGCAGCTATGGCATGGCTTCCCACTGCAGCCCCAACTATTATTAGACTTCCCCCGATCCTACAAGCCTCTACCATTTTCTATGTCTGCAAGTACCACTAACAACAAATTGGCAAAGATATGTTTTTGTTACGAACTGCAGTATTGTTGTGTAAAGAAAACAAAAAAAAATCAACATAGCAGCCGTAGTGTTCATAGATATAAATGTAGATTAGAGGCCCCACATAAAATAAATTTGTTATGAAAAAGGTAAACATTCTTTCATAACTCTTTGTTTTCCTTTTGGAAATATATACATGTTGCAAAGTTTCTTAACCCTTGTTTTTGTGTGTGTAGCAGGAGGGAGGTCTGAAGTTGACCTTCCAAAAACAAGGTTTACCTTTAAAGAGACCGCTGGAGTCAGAAGAGGGACCACAGGCCCAGCAGCAGTACCTGGCCCGCCTTCACGAGCTACAGAATGCCTCAGACACAGGCCTGGCTGATATCACCAAGCCTCAGTGCAGCTTCCAGAGTGGTTCGTATTCATTCCCCTCTAGTCTCAAGACTGTGACTGGGCTGTGCTAATGTTTACTGCCACGAGATGGCAGCAAAGCGTACCATTGGCACAATAGTCCTCTTTTGCCTCATCGCCAACATCTCAGGGGAAAATCGCTAAACCTTTACAGAACCTTGGGTCCTTAAAATCTTATAATTTACAACTAACAACTTGGCTTTTCTTTTGCAGTGCCTGCAGATTTTGCTGGTCAGATGAGATTAAATGGTGTGCTTGACAGCCAACCAGTGGTAAAGAAGAGGAGAGGGAGGAGAAAGAATGTAGAGGGAATGGATCTCCTTTTCATGAACAAGAGTAGAGTCCCTGCTGTTCCTGAACAGGTAAGCATGTCAGCTTCCTTGAAAATCCCTATTTTATTTTTATATAGCTTATCCCCCTGTATCAGTGTGTGCTGTGGGTCTTAAAGATGAGCTGTTAATGTCTTGAATGTATCTCAGATGCCTCAAGGATGGGGTGGAATTGGCCATGTAGGCATGGGTGCAACCCCTGCGCTACAATACTGCCAGAGCTCCACTCAGGGTACTCCAGATACTGAGAGCAGGGTCCCTGTCATCAACCTTAAAGATGGCACCCGGCTCGCTGGCGATGATGCACCGAAGAGGAAAGATTTGGAACAGTGGCTAAACGAGCACCCTGGCTTTGTGGCAGACACAGGAGCCTTCATTCCTGTAAGTCCATAGTCTTATGCTTGCTTAATAGCATACAAAGCTAATTTTTCCTAGTCATTTGCTTTCTGTAGTGACGAATGGCCAATGCCCAAACACTCCCATGTTGCATAGCTTGATAATGCAATTGATAAAAGAAACAGTCCAATATTCTCAATGTAAATTAATTCTGTTTTGTGACCAGGGGGTAAATAAGATGCAGATGCAGTTCCATTTCCAGGATGGTCGACCCAAACAGAAGAGGCATCGCTGCAGGAACCCAAACAAGATAGATGTGAACAGTCTGACTGGAGAGGAAAGGGTTCAGATCATCAATAGGAGGAATGCACGCAAGGTTTGCTAAAACCTACATTTAAAAAATGACAAGTAATCTCAGCTACAGGGTTTTTTAGTGGGTACTGCATGATGTAGATCATTATACCTGTGTAACACCGAAGATACATACATACAAGTGCTTCGGCACTGTCTGTATTAGTTTTTAAAGAGTTTATGGTTCTCTTGTCTCTGGGGGACTTCTATCAATGCTGTAATCTGTGCAGGTCGGTGGAGCTTTTGCTCCTCCTCTGAAGAACTTGTGCCGGTTCCTTCAGGAAAATCCCGAGTACGGAGTTCCACCCGAATGGGCTGATGTTGTCAAGAAGTCTGTAAGTATCAAAGTAACTCATCAGATTGAAGCTCTCTCTCTGAGCTTGTGTCAGTGTGCCAAAGCTAACGTGAGATGCATGCTGTGCCTCCAGCCCCGGCAATGATCTCTTGCTCACAAGTGGAAACTAATTAAGAATGTGCTCATTTTTTTTTCACTGATCATTGTGGAAGATGTGAAGTCACAGTCAAGAAGGTTAAATAGTTTTTTTTATTTTTAATTAGCCAGCATCTAAAATGAGGGAGAACCTTTCTTCACCTCTATATATTTATAATGATCTTTACAGCTGGCTGTGCTAAACATCGTGTGTCGTATACCTTCCAGGGTTACCTTCCAGAGAGTATGTTCGACAGGATCCTGACAGGACCCATTGTTCCAGAGGAGGTGAGTCGACGTGGACGTCGACCAAAGAATCCTTTGGCGAAGGCAGCGGCAGCAGCAACTAACCCGTCAGCCTCTGCTCTGGGTTTGAATCCCATGCTGACCAATGGCCTTCTCTCCGGACTGGACCTCAGCAGCCTGCAGGCCTTCCAACAGAACCTGCAGAGTTTACAGTCCCTGCAGCTCACCACAGGCCTGATGGGGCTGCCGTCTGATGCTAGCAACATGGCTGCAAGTAACTTGGCTGCCATGTTTCCCATGATGCTCTCTGGTGTGCCCGGATTGCCAAATCTGCTCGGTATGAACAACTTGGTTGGAAAGTCCCCTCAGGACGGCACAGAGGGATCTGAGGAGAAGGCAAAGGGAACCTCCTGTGGTAGAGCCGCCGAGCCGTCAGACTCGAAGGCAGCACCTCACACCTCAGACACCAAAGGAGAAAGGACAGAGATCACAACTCCTTCCTCCACTTCCAGCTCTTCTTCCTCTTCCGCTACCCCATCAAGTGCTTCGGCTGCGTCTGCAGCATCCAGTCACCAATTGTCACTTAACCCCTTGTTACTGTCCAGTATGCTTTACCCAGGGATGCTTCTCACTCCAGGCCTTAACCTTCCCGTGTCTGCCACACAGTCGCAGAACTCAAACACTGACACAACCTTTTCTACTCCCCCTCCTCCACCACCTGCCGTCTCCCAGTCAAACACACAGAAAACGGAGCAGCCGGCAGTGAAGGAAGAAGAGGAGGATGAATTGGAAGGCACCTTGGATGAAGAAGATGAAGAGTCAGCAGAACAAAAGGAAAACAGTGGTCCTGAAGGTTCTGGCAAAGCAGAATCATCGTCGTCATCGTCAGATTCAGGAAGCTCTTCATCCTCATCTGATGATTCAGACTCAAGTGAAGAGGACTGATTCAATATTAATATAAATTTATTTATGTATTGACTAGAAATGTAAACATATATACACATATATATGGATTTTCCAGCACTTGTGTTGTGATTTCTTTACATGTAAATATACAAACTAACTAAAATATTGAAGATATTGTCTAATAAAGGTTAAAAAAAGAAAAAAAAGAGAAAAAAAAACAGTAAAAGAAAAATGACTTTAAAGAAACTGAAATCAAATTTCAGTTGTGTTCACCGGGTACAGTCCTGTTTTGAGACATTTTGCATGTCAGCCTTTAGTAGATTTCTGAACTCTGTGAACTTGTACCACACAATTATGTACAATTGCAAAAAAGGCATTATTGTAATTATGTCAGGTTTTAATTTTATTAAAAAAAAAAAAAGCTAAACTACAACACGATCATTGAGCTGTACTATTAATATATTTTGATTGTTGGGGGGTTGAAAGAAGGACACTTGACAAACATTTTGGCTTGTAAAAGTGCATAATTTTACAGATCCGTAGACACGCTTTGCAGACAATATGTTGGATATGTCAGCAATAACTTGGGCAGCTAATGAATGTCACTGAAGCTGTAGATTCTCTGTCTGCCATGTTCCACCCCAGTGCACAACAACTTGCGCAGCCTCGCTTAAGTGTCATTAATTTGCGAACGTAATAACTGGGTTGTCTGTGCAACATGGTGTGGATCTGAGGGAACCATGTAGATGCTTTGTTTGTTTTGTTTTTTAAAAAATCGCACATAAGCTCAAGTCTCTTATTGTCGAGTGGAACTTGACTGTCTAATTTTAGAAACTACGCATCTCCCTCACCTTAACATGTCGCAGCATGGCCAAGGTGCACTTTAGCTACTCGCAGTCGACAAAGCCCTTCACTTGCACACATGTTGATGATGTTGTCCAAAACCTTTCAAACTGTGGAGTCAGAAAAACCTTAGAAAGTGTGCCAAACCTAGTGCTACAGCCCTGGTCTCTTTGACTGCATGTTACCTCCACTGTGTTGGCTTCACTGTGCTGACGTCCACGTCACACGCGTGACGTCCTCTCCTCTGCTAGAGTTGTTTATTTTACTACTCGGAGCTTCCACTGTGCTGACTAGTTGCATCTCACCCTCTATCTATTGCTTCCACAACGTTCCAGTCTGAATGTTGTCTTAAAGGAATGGGGCCTTGTGAGCTTTGACGTGTGCTAAAACATGTAACAAGTGTATTTGACCTTAAATGCATCTCAAATTGGATTGTGTGGAACACCACCCGCCTACCAAAGTCTTACCGATCATACCTGGTACAAGCACAAAATAGTTTGTATGCTGTCTAAGATTGTAGTAACTGTTATCGTGTTTGAGTGTTAAAGCTTCAGATGACAAAATAATAACATCTCGGTCACCTATTTACGGCATCATTAAATCCACGAATGAGCTTCAGCTAGTCGTAGAAGTGCCCTTATCCCGTACCTGTCGCATCCTGCTCGATTTTGACAGTCGTGCGCAGCGTCCACGCGTTTTGGCGAGCTGTTTTCTCCATGTTTCGCACGCGTTCATGCTCCGACATCACCAGAATACACATTTACACTGGAGTCCACTCAAACCGAAGTACCTTTTTTAAAAAACAAAAACAAAAAAAACACCAACAATTTTCTCCTCCAGCACAGCAGTGCTGGCTGTAGGACTGCTGTTACACAGTGGACTGTTAGATCCATGCTGAGAAATGATCTGAGGCCTCTGCTGGCTCTGGGGGCAGTACAGCAGCCCCTCTGTGTTGCAGGACCCCTCCCCCCGAATACATTTAGTTCTCAAGTTTTGCTGTAGCATCTTTCTGTTGTGGGTGAAGATCCTGTACGTCTGCTTTCAAGTTTTGGTTGTTTTTTGTTTGTATGCCTGTTAAATATAGAGATTTAGTCATGGGCTTGCTTGCAATGCAGATTTTTTTTAAATGATTACTAACAGTACAGTATTTTTCTATGTCTGAGCAACAAACTTAAACATGCCACTGTCATTTTGTATCTCCACACCTCTGCTTTCTTAAACTTATAGTGCCCTTATGCAAACGCCCCACTGCTCCTTCTGCTGTATGTGATCGATCTTTTGTCCCCCACACAGACGGGTTCATGGTTTAAAGACTGTTGCTGAGCCTCCTTAGGACGCAGCCGGAAGACGGTTTGACGGACATGAGATTGGACTTTTTCGCTTTTATTTCGCCTCTTTTATAGACACTGCAGGATGATGTTGCTCCTCCAGGTTGTAATGTATTCATAAAGTGTTGCTGTTCTCGGCGTTAAACCTGCATTAAACACAGACACAAATCAAAACAACACACACACACACACGTGCACACAACACCCATGACCTATATGCAAGTGGAATGACAAGAACACACTACTGCTGTACAGGGAGGTTTTCTTTCAGGTTTCATGTGTTTGATCACTGAGATGATAAAATCGGCATCATCGGTTGTATTTTTATTTCAGACTTGATAATATCCTAAATGTTACAGGTTCTGTCCCCCCCCTCCCCCATTTGGACAGTTGTAATATTTGCAAGTTGTGGTCTGTGTAGTCTAAATAATTCTTTATGTAGTGCAGGAGAACACATCTTCAAAGTAATTTGTAATTTATTGGATTACTTTCTATGAAGTTCTATAGAGGAAATTGAGGTTTAATTATTTTTATTAAAACATATTCTTCTGACTATCAAAGGCCTTTGCTTGTTGGTTTGTCGGTGGGTGGGAAGATAAATCTCTTATTTCTGGCCCATTGAATATAAGTGAGCTTGATGAACGCTCCTAAATTCTAATAAATCGCTGCTGTTCAGGGGAAAATAATGTTTAATTTTAATAATGCGTTGACCGCTCACTGTACACTGACATGACGTTCATGGATCTGCCCACATGGTGGCGCCATATCTGTCAAGTACAGTGAAAGGCGGGAAAAGGTAAACGTCAGAATAATCACATGACTTTTCGCGGGAAAAGGCGAAGAAAACTTCTCGAAGCTTTCAGCTGTGATCAGACGACCGTAGGCACGGTGGTAAGTGGATCTTCTCTCCCACTCTCATCAATGTGCTGTCAATAATCTGATCCAGCCACTTTTGACTATCCTGTAAAGTGTTTTTTAAAAGTGTCGGCTAAATTTACCACATGGTTGTAAAGTGAAAGTTAAGTTCAGGCTTTAACATTTAAAACAGGCTGTTCAGGCAGGAAGTAGAACAACCACATTAGATGATCAGATCGAGTAAAACATATTTAGACAAGCAGCTGGATAATGGTGTATGAGATCCAGCAAGCACTTCAAATCATTTATGAATCCTACATAAGTGTACTATTCTAAATAAGCCATGTTTTTGTCCTTGTAAAGTGTCAATATTTCCACCTCATGACACCATCTAACATTCATAAGCAGCACTGTAAAGAGCATTTTATCTCAGTTTTAAATGAGCACCACGCCCTAACATGACCTGTCAGTTTGATGCTTCCTCACCCCAGCCACAACACAGATTTATAACTTTCATTTAGCATCGAAATGAATCACACACGGGCCACATGTGCTCTGGTGTCTCCTTTGTGGGCCACATCTACAGGAAACTAGTCATACGGTAACTGGCTGTAGTAGATCACGTGCACAGCTGTGACTTAGCTAATGTGTTAGCATGCAAACACACACCGACACACGGTGCCTTTCAACTGCAGGAGGAAAACAGTGAACTGAAGTCCAAAGTTTAGAAATGTTCTCCTGTCATCTTTTTTGGAAAGTGTGAAGATAACGATGGCGAGTCAGGCTCCAGGTCACCCTGAGAGGTGGGACATTAAATTGAGTGAGCGCCTCGAGGCTTTTTTGAGGTTGGTTGCCTTTTATTAAAAGAACAATATCAGAAGTAAAGTTGCTGAATCACACTGACAAACTTTTTCAGAAATCAAATTGTGGTCCTTGGAGACAGACTGACACCCAGGCTGGACATGTTTCTGCAACACTACAGGGACACTGCTGAAAGGGACACAATTGGTACGGCTTTACGGATCGCTAGTCTGACTGATACGCCGACCTGTCGCACCGGTTAAACCCCAATTATTTTGCATAATGGCCATAATTGTCCATTAGTCTTTATAAAAGCAGCTGGTATCAAATATACAAGACTGACGGTCCATAACAACAGGACTACTCATCCACCTCTCGCAAAAAACAACTAAAACAATAAAGATTGTTTGTTTTATAAAATATAATCTTCTGATGCCCGTTGACAAGTCTGCTCCCCTTCTTTATAATCAAATTCTCTCCTCCCTCCTGTCGGATTGCCTGGAATCATTTTCTTCCCACATCGCTGTCAACCGGAAAATAATGCAAGGCAACAAGTTTGTCAGAATTATGCAGCATTTTTAATATCAAATAATACACGTTGCCAGCTTCTTTAAACACCACAGACTGGACCCTAAAGAAGATATACAATGTTTAATGATACCAATAACCAATACAGTATAAACTGCATGCTTATACCATAACAGATGCATAAAATAATCAGAAGACACCTAAATTGTAAGCTTAATTATTTATAGAGAATCAGTTATTAAGAAAAGTTTCCTAATTGCTTAGATGTGAATGATAACAGGTTCATTTGTGGTTGAAAGCGGTCACATTTCATCCTTGTGTTGGCAGAGTTGGCTTTGAAGTGCTGCGCCGAAGCAAAGACCCAGTTCTGGCAGATTCTGGGGAACCTTTTCAGAGATAAGAGAAACAGTTGGGGTATCAGGAACATCTTGGTGAGTGTAGTTAACAACCAGTGAAAGACACCTGTATTTACTGCATGTTTGTGTCAGTGGGGAACTGAGGAAAACACTGCCGTGTGTGTGTGTGTGTGTGTGTACATGTGCTACAGGGCTTGTTGGAAAGCAAACTTTTTCATAGCTGTCTGGTGGCCTTTTCCCTGATGATCCCAATAGTCTCAAGGAGCTTCCCATGTGACATTCCTCTGTTCCTTAAGATCCTCAATCTGCCTCCATACCACTTCTTGAAGGTGTGTTTCTGCACACACCCCCACCCCCATATTATCCATGCTTGTTAGATCTAGATTAGATTAGATTATAAGAAAGATTTTAGTTCACACATCAAACATTTAACGGCACTAGTGGATAAATTCTGAGAAAGTGAGAATGGACTCGTCCAAAAAGCTTGTTAAATGTCTCTGGCAGGTAATCGAGCCGGTGTTGCGCGCTGATGTGAAACCATCCAGCCAGCTGCTCAAACGCCTCTGCCAATTTGAAAGGCAGATTGTGGAGAGTTTGGCATGGACCAGTAACTCACCGCTGTGGGAGGAACTGCAGACCAACGAGGGCCGTCTGCCCCCCTGCCAGCAGGTCTGTAGTGGTTCTAGATAAGGGTCCGCACTGGTGACAGCATGCTTGACATGCTAGTGTTTGCTGATAGAACAATGACCCTCTTAGACACAGTATTTCCTGTACAAATAGTAATCTAATCGTGGTGTTCTGTCCAGGTGATGCCGTCGACACTGTTGGAGGAGCCACAGCAAAATTATGTTTACCCTGAAGTAAACATGGTATTAGGTACAATAAGCTGCATTATTGTTGTTAGAGTATGTACACATGCTGTCCATTAGTGCACTTCCTCCCTCCCTGACACAAGCCAACATGTCTCTTCCGTCTTTTCCAGTCGATCATAGTTATTCGATCCAACGGAATCCCTCATCATCCCTCCAACTGTTCACCCGCAAGGTTTGTGTGGCTTTTCCATTCTCTATTTTCCTCTCCGATAGCAATGCTATTCTACTCTGTGGCTCCAGATGATCACCTGCTTGTCCAGGAGTCGTGTCAGCAGATATAAGGTGGAACATATGATCTAGGATAACCTGATCAAATGGTTTAAGGTGCTTTAATATCAAACAGAGGAGGTGTTTATGCCAAAGCCGGTCCAGTGTTCGAATAAGATGTTGGGGGATGATGGTACCAGTGTGCATGCAAGTTGCTGCATGTTGCTTGCTCATCTTGTCCTCAGGTGTACACCTTGATGGGGGAGCATCTGAGGGAGCTCTGCAGGGCACTGCAGCTGTCTGATGAGCTCAGGGGGAAGATCTGGACCTGTTTCGAGCACTCGCTGGTCCACTGCACTGACCTGATGGTGGACCGCCACCTGCACCAGCTCCTGCTGTGTTCCATTTACATCATAGCCAAGGTGAGTAAAACTGGATTTTACATTTTTAACACTTTATATAATAAATGTTTGACTTTTACAGGTCAGCTCTGTGGAGATCCTTTTCAAGAACATAACAAGTTGCTACTCTTCTTACCTGGCGGCCGACATGAATGCAAGTTTGAATCAATTCTCTTTGCGTATTTTACATAGTTTTACACGGTTTATGACTAAAGTTGGCACGTGGGAATGCTGTCTGTCCTCAGGTCTGGAAAAATGTGCTGATTTCCAGAGGAGATGGAGAAAACCAAAGTAAGAGAATCAGCCACTACCTGCAAATGAACCCACTTAAGACTTTAGAACCATGAGTGCAGGGCAAATTTACATATATTATTATTATTATTATTATTATGCTTGGCAAGTCAATAATAATCATTGATTTCAGACTTAGGTTAATGCTTTTGTTGCCACAGTTGCAGCCAACAAGGATGTTTTCAGTATCTCTTTTACTGCCACCTTGTGGGCAATCAGTGTAACCGCAAAAAGAAAATTCTTTCACAAAACCAAAATGGCTGCCGGATCCTCGGAGCGCCGCTTGGCAGTTCTCTTCCAGACCAAAAGGAAATTTGGTGACCTCAAGTAACAATTAAGGAATGATGTGTGTACACTTCTCAAGAAATTAGGGTTAACATCTCTCCATAACTTTAGATCTTATTTTAAATTTACTCAAACTCTAACTCAAACTCTAAACTCTATGACCAGCACCGTCCCAGTAATGTCAGTCATCACAGTTTATTCTGTACTAAAGCAGCTGAATTCTTCCCATTGCTGATTACAGGTCATGGAAACCACAGTCTGACCCCCACCACACCATCTTCACATCACCCAGGAAAGGAGTTGAGGGGCAACCTCATTGGCTTTTACAACCAGGTCTACTTAGCCAGGATGAGCCCCTTCGCCATGCAGTTTGAACCCATCGCCGGAGTGAGTAGATGTGTCCAGAATGCTGGCTGGAACTAGTTTGACTGTTTCATGGGTTTTCTCATGTGTGTGTGTGTGTTGCTCTCAGATGGAAACTCCTGTTTCGTCTCCGTACCCGCGACAGAGGAAAAAAGCTTCTCACAGGCAAAGGCTGTCCAGGAAATACCCCATATACATTTCTCCATATAACAGAGCCACCCCATCTCCCGGTTCTCCCATATTCTCGTACACAACCAACTCAAGCTCCAGAGAGGTCTGTGAACCCCGCTGAAGTTATGATTTAGGTCAGCGTTTAAATTTGCTTTTTTTCAAATGCTCCTTCTATTTCCAACAGCGTCTGAAGGAACTCAATAACCTGCTCAGACGCTACACGCAGCCAAGAGAGGAGGATAAAGATGAGCCCTTAGTGAAGAGACCTCGCTGGGGAGGAAGGTTGTCTCTGCATCAGCAGCAACTGAGAGATGTTGAGAATGACCGCTTGGCAGCAGCTCAGAAATGAGCGTGCGTTAAAAAGCCAAAGCTGCTGAGCTCCGGGCAGCGGTGTCGAGTGATGCCGGAGCTTTGATTAACTCTGTTCCTTCAGGTATTTTCAAACCTAAGATACTCGTTGGAGCCTGCCCACATCCAACTCACTATTTATTCTTCTAAATTTTGCTCTCTGTATTTAAAACAGCTTTTTTATTGCTTATATCTTAATGTTTATTATTGTATTGCTAAAATAATGATGATTTCTTTAAATGATCTTAATCATATGCCCGTAAAGAACTGGGGGTCATGCTGCTGAATCTAGACTGTAAAGCATTCTCTGCTGACCAAGATGGGCCTCAAATTTCTTAATTTAATCTATAATCTATTTAATCTAATCTCTAAATTTAATCTAGTTCATTATGTCTGAACAGCCCAACAACCTGGATTATGCTGCTGTTTTAGAGCTAAATTCTTCAGCCTTTATTAAGCACCATGATGCAGTTTTGAAATTTGTTGTAAAAGGACTCTTTTAGCAGCTGTGGCTGTTATATAACAGGAGTCATCTCTCTCCAGCAGAGCTGGAAAGAGTTTTCCAAGCCTGTATTGCACTAAGGCTGGGCACTGAGGCTGGGCACTAAGGCTGGGCACTGAGGCTGGGCACTGAGGCTGGGCACTGAGGCTGGGCACTGAGGCTGGCCACTGAGGCTGGGCACTGAGGCTGGCCACTGAGGATGGGCACTGAGGATGGGCACTGAGGCTGGCCACTGAGGCTGGGCACTAAGGCTGGGCACTGAGGCTGGGCACTGAGGCTGGCCACTGAGGCTGGCCACTGAGGATGGGCACTGAGGATGGGCACTGAGGCTGGCCACTGAGGCTGGGCACTAAGGCTGGGCACTGAGGCTGGGCACTGAGGCTGGGCACTGAGGCTGGCCACTGAGGCTGGGCACTGAGGCTGGGCACTGAGGCTGGGCACTGAGGCTGGGCACTGAGGCTGGGCACTGAGGCTGGGCACTGAGGCTGGCCACTGAGGATGGGCACTGAGGATGGGCACTGAGGCTGGCCACTGAGGCTGGGCACTGAGGCTGGGCACTGAGGCTGGGCACTGAGGCTGGGCACTGAGGCTGGGCACTGAGGCTGGGCACTGAGGCTGGGCTAGCATCTTCATATGTGACCTTAACTTTGTCCCCCGAGTGACGCCTGCAGCTCGTCCAAAAGGCCTCTGCTCACTTTCTCACTGGCACTTTACACGTTCTGTCCTTCCAGTCTGGCTGTTTGTGTTTATGATGTTGCTCTGCCCTGATGAAATCCTCCAGGTTTAGCTGATCAGGTGATTTACAATCTCCCCAAGATGAGGCCCAAAGCAAAAGGTCCCGCGAGTCTCCAAAAGTGGACCAAACAAGCGGCTTGAGGTTTTTAAATCAGCACTAAAATCTTACTTCTGTTCCCTGGAGTTTGATTCAGGTTGAGCTGTACATCAACTATTGTTATTTTATTGTATCATATTTAGCTTATCTTGTTGGTTTTTAGTAATGGCCACTTTGGTCACCCTGGTTGTTTTTAACTGTGCGCAATGAATACATTTGACCATATTATTGGATTTATTAAGTTACCGGAACTTTCTCAAAACCCATTCAGAAGCGAGAGGAATAATGAATATTTCCTCTGTGGCTTTTCACTGTGACACCCTTTGGACTGAACCCTGGACAGTCCATCAGTCAGGCCTGTCGACCCGTTCACACCAGCAAAGCTCAGCCGACTGCTGGCAGAAATATTTTATACTGGTTTATAAGGATAAAACTGCACTTTCATTATGATGACGCTGAAGGAGTCACCATAATGAGCCATTATGTTTTAGTATTTAGGAATGAAGGGAAAATGTGATTTTGAAACATCATCAGGGCTTTTGAACTTTTTTGGTACATTTTATATTAATCACCAATAGCAAACATTTGTCTCCATGTGTTTATCATTTTTCATTCTGTGTTGTAAAACAAAATGCCAGTAAAATGTTGAAATCCTATTGACTTTTTTCCTTTTTTTAGAACTAAAACTGAAGCACATGTTATACTGCTGATAATAATAATAATAATGCATCTCTAAAGTGAATGTTCCACCTTGGTAACCACGGCTGACACACAATTCCCTCGGTGTTTATCAGTAACCAGGTTGTGTCGTGCTTTGGGGTTAATTCTCAACCCGCGCAGATAATTATGCTAGAAGAGTCAGCGAACAATGGTAAAATAAAACCAGCACACAAATCAGACCGGCCTCAGAAGGAAGTCAGGAAGTTGCCATGGAGAGCAGAAGCACCTGAGCTCACAACACTGGCGCGGGTTTGAAGGTGTGAATAGCTCTTTCCCACTCTTCCTGCCTGCGGACTCAGCTCAACAGCTCTCTGACGACTCCCATTTGATCAGCTCATGGGGTGCAACACGAGCCGGGGCGCCACGGTGGTGGAGCCCTCAGAGAAACCGCAGGAGAGGCCGACCACGGCCTCTTCCACCGAGGAGACCACGGTGGTGGAGACCATGGACGCTGACGGCAAAGACTTGGAGCAGGAGGAAAATGAGAGTTCCAGCTGAGCTCCGTTCGCCCCCTTCATCTTTTCTCTATGCAAGGTAGGAAAAATATCTATTTCTAAATGTTCTCACTACACATCCTTGTCTTCCAATCATCTGCTGAACAGCCTCCCACTGTTCCCACTTCCATCACCGGAGCAGAGATATATCACCTGACCGTAAAGCAGGCAATTTATGACCATTGCATTGGGGTCACTTTGATACAATCACCTCTATAACTTGACTGGTTGTCTCGCTGAGGCGATCTGACATGACAAATGGACTGTGTGCTGACTGAGATGGGCTCTGTGTGTCTGTGTCGCTCTGTGTACAGATTGGCCCGTCTGGGGTGAAGGAGGGCCTGTCAGCAGCAGGAGGCGACTCTGCACTACTGTCCGTCAACCTCGGGGCCTCTGACACACACACAAAACGCTTTTTAAAAATAAATATACCGCGTATAAAACATACCCTTGTGGTCACTGTGTGTGTAGCTCATATGAAGGCCTATCTGCTGTGCATTGGAGCACTGGTTTATGTCTTTGTGGGGCTGCCTGCAGCGCTCTCTCTCTCCCTTTGTTTGGTTTATGTACCGTCTCATCTCCTCCTTCACTGAAGTGCTTACACACCTCTGGTAAGGGCTGATAGTTGCAGCATCCTGTTTTAAATGCTTCCAATTTAGCTGCAGGCTAGAGCAGCAGCTTTATAAGACAGTCCGTTTGTATTGCAGCAGCTGTGCTGCTCGGTACTGTCTTCTTTACATCAGAGGGCTCTTCCTCCTGTCCATTTGAACCTTTCTGCCGAATAAATGAGGCACCTGCCAAGAATTGAGGCGGCAAAGATAATCCAGTTTGTGCCACCAGGGGGCGGTATGGGTTTGTATCGTGGTGCAGTACCCACTATTACCACCAGGGAGCAGAAGTGATCTTTCCTCTGTCTCCATGATGCCTCTAAGGCTGACTCCATTTGCTGGAGACATTTAATCTGAAATATAGGTTGTAAGTTTATTACCAGGCAGTGAATGGAGCTGGAATGGAATAGCCATTTCACAAAGCCATATCAAAAATAACCATCTCAGATGCAGTATGAAATTACATGAAAATATTACCATTACACAAATGGAAATTGTGATTGAATAATGTGCCAGAGAAGATAAATGAAAAGCACTTTGTTGGAAAATGTGCTACTAAATCGGTTTTTAATTTCAGTAGTGGGATAAAAGAAGCACATTTTTACCCCATTCCGCTGCCGATTGATTAGTGGCCTCACATCTGCAGATAGAGAGGGAGCCTTATCGTTTCATTATCAGTTAATTAATATGCTCACACACATGCCAATTATCTTTTCTCTGCCATTTAACAGGAATGAGACATTGATGTTTTAATGTGCCAAAATGGATAACTTCTTTGTTGCTTTAAAGACAAGGGAGGCACATTGATTGACACAGCCAGCCAATGTGAAGAGAGACAATTGAATTAAAAGCAACCTGAGACACTTGATAATTTTATTAATACTTTTTTCGGCAGCTCAGCTTTTTGCTGCCTCCTTCCCTTCTTCGCTGTGATCTGAGCTGTGTTTGATCAATTAACGTCAAACAAATGTGCAAATGCACCAAGCTGGGCTTGTGTACTGTCCGCTCTAGTGTGTGTGTGTGTGTGTGCCTGTGTGTATGTCAAATCTAGCGGGACAAAACCATTATGGAAAATTGTATTTGAAGGACATGCAGAATAGCAAACCATCCACTGTACCATGGCTATTAAAGGACCCAAGGCCACAGCAAGTGAAGCAAACCCAGATGGGAGTTGGATTCATCATTATTCAGTCTACTGTAGTGTGTGCTCTGCCTTTATGGCCACGAGTCACAGGCCAGTGTTATATGCCAGTGGAATAGGCAATATTATGGAAGGAAGAACTATTGACATTTTTCATTTCTGCATAAATGCTCTTGGTTACACGTTGAGCCCGAGGCCGTTATTCTTTTCTATCACTGGTCTTTAAGCCCAGCGCTGCAACATGACTGTGGAAAATAAGGAAAAAAGACCGTTGACATTTCAACTTGAACAAAGAGAAGATGAACAGAGAAGAGCAACTTTAAAAAAAAAAAAAAAAAGAGCCCCAACCTGTGTAATTAATGTCCTCATTCAGTAATGGAGCGTTTATATGATTGTGTAATGGAGCCGCCACAAACAGCTCTGATCTGGCGTCTCTTCAAAGACGCGTTCTTCATCTTCTGTGAATATATGATCTGAGGCGTGACAGCCCCGGTTTTTAATCTTACACTGGCCTTGAAGAATGTCACTGATTTCACCCCCCCAACGCACCACTACAGGCTTCACAGAGCGTCCTATTCACAACGCCGCGCGGCACAAACGCACCTCCCAGTCTTTACACAACTCAGGGCTTTTCTTTTATTCAGTTTGATTCAAATAAAATGTATTCATTTAAAAGAAACAGAAAGACTAACACCATCCTGAGGGGGGGCTGTTACTGAGTGCTGTGTGAAAAGGCTCCTCATAAAGGTTTTAATGAACACAAATCACTGCTACCTGCTTTTATGTGGCTCATTTAATCATGTTTTTAACCTCCCCGGATGACAAAGCCCTCCGATGTGCTCTCGTCTCTGTTTAGATTTATTTTAGGTTGAATTCAACCTCCTGATTAAATGTCTGCTGAGTCCAGGATACACTGATACATGACCAGGCAATATTAAACTCTTTCTGGGTCACACAGAACCAGGATCTACCTGTTTATTTTAATATTTGATGTAATATGCGTATTTAGTCCTTTTAGCCGTGAGGTTATCAGCACTGATGATGTTTACGCTTTATGGTACGCAACATTTGCACCATATACACACAATGAATGTTATTTTCATTCAATCTAAACACTTTCTTTGTTTTTTGTGTTTCCTTCAGTGATTCTTCTGAAAGTTTTTGGATGAGCTGAAGTGAAAAATGAAGCGTTACTGACTCATTCATCTTTTCCTGATCTTCTATTATTTGACAGTAAACAACAGCAGCTACAGTTTTGTTTTTTTGTATTAGAATTTTTTTTTTTTTAACAAATCGAGGAGCTGCTTAATGGAGCACGCATCCAAAAAAGTAATCTCCTTGAAGTACAGAGAAAATGTCCCTGGAGCAAAGCCGCTCACATCCATCCACCCGCCGCTTCCAAACGGATTCACTCAAAGTCGACCACAAATGAATACATGGACTGAAATATCTTACCATTAAGTTTTTTTGTCAAATGTCATAGCAATGAAAAGTCTGTAGGACACTGCAAATAGATTATGAACGAGTGGAAACCCCATAAAGTCCTGAAGGCAAATAAGATTTAGCTGAAGATAAAGGTCAGGGCGCTGGAGGAGAGATACGGGGAGGCATGTGGACCAGGATGACTTGATTATCCTGGATGGGAGCACAAAGAGACATGTCCTTTTCCAATAAGGTTAGAAGAAATATCAGCTTCTCATAACAGGAAGAGAAAGCGGCTGATATAAATGCTGAAAATAGGAATCCTCAATGGACGGCGATACACTCGTTGGATCCAACCCCGAGTGTGGAAACTCACCGTGCTTCTTCGTTAAAGGCTTTGATGTAAAGTTAAACTCTCTTCCGGGGTGTACGTTTACAGAGTCGACCGTCCGCAGTGTGCTCGCGCCCACGTGCACCCCCATGTGTACATGCAGAGTCACGCTTCAAAGCCATTGCTGAAAACCAGCAAACCCAACGATAAATGTCAGTCATTCAGCTCCGGTGTCGGGGTGACCTTCAGCACAATCGGCTCCTCCCATTGTGAGGGTGGACGAGTGGGCTCAGTAAAATACCACATTTGATAAGGAAAGAAAAGTGTGATGGTTCCTGCACGCACTCAGGAACACTACTGTGGTTATCATTAGATAAGCAGGACAAACAGAACTCCTAGAGAACGGGAAGATAAAGAGAAGCACCTCTCTAATCCTCTCACGCCATTTGAATATTTTTAATCAAACTCTTTAAAAAAAAAGACATTCAGCAAACACACTGCATGCTGTTTATCTAAACCCTCTAAGGATTCTGGGTCATGTAGTTCAGTAAAGTCTGAGGCGCACTTGTGGCAGCGGCTCATTAGGAGGGTGTTGGGAATAAGGGCAAGAGTTCACATTGAAGCAGAGCGTTGCATTTATCTTCCATGATGGACAATAAAAATGACAATAACAAAGTAGATTTTAGCACGAGGATCAGTCTTATAAACAGTTATGAACTAAAACCCTTTATGGACGCATAAAGGGTTCGTTTAGGTCTGAGGTTCGAAGCATTACAAACCTGAGTTCAGCAGTGACGCGGCAGTTGTGTCACGTGATCAACCAGAAACACATGCAAATGATGCCATTTCACATCCTGGCAGGAAAGTATCTGTGTGTGTGTGTGTGTGTGTGTGTGTGTGTGTGTGTGTGTGTGTGTGTGTGTGTGTGTGGGTGTGTGTGTGTGTTGTGTAAATGATCTTTTGACCACAGCGGCTTCTCATTCAGCTGAATGTTAAACACATCACATTTCCTACAACATTCTGTCTGATTCGGTTTTGATGGATATTTTGTCTGGAGAACTGTCGACATCTACATTTATATTCACGCTGCAAAGCTCAGAAATGCGTCTGCGAGTTAGAATGGTCGACATCTGGAGCTGTAAGTTTGGCTGAAGCAGCTGTAAAACCTTCAGCTGTCTGGAAAATACATAACAAAATGAGCAGATATGTTTTTCTATTAAATGCACGGTTTTCCTGTTAGGCCAAATGGGCTGCACACACACACATACACACACACACACATCACAATACTACCAGAAGGGATCTGTTGGGCTAAACTGCCAAATGTGGACTTGAAAAAAAAACAAGAATAGAATCTAAAATTTACTTTTAAGGTGTTTTTTATGCCCTTTGATTAATATTAAGAAATGGGGGACGACTACCTATCAAGGAGTGGACCGCCATATAGTGCCGTGCAACTATCTCTACTGTTTCATTCACCTCTTGAGGATTTACAATGACTTTCTTTCAAAAATGGGTGATTAACTTTCATGTTGTAATCATTTATATATGTCTCTGCAGTACAAATATGGCAGACATTAAAAAGAGTTATGGCCACATTTGAGAGGAAATAATCTTTTGTACACGATTCAGAAGCAACATGGCTGCGTGCACTAATATCAGGGTCTCAGCACAACATACTTTATATTAGCAACACAACATACTTTATATTAGCAACACAGCATACTTTATATTAGCAACACAACATACTTTATATTAGCAACACAGCATACTTTATATTAGCAACACAACATACTTTATATTAGCAACACAGCATACTTTATATTAGCAACACAACATACTTTATATTAGCAACACAGCATACTTTATATTAGCAACACAACATACTTTATGTGGGCATTAGGATTTTCTCTGTTGTTTCTCATTTTTAGTAGCATTGCCTTCACGGTCCAAGACGGGACATTCTTTAATCTAAAACTTGCTCTGGACACCAGACAGTATGTGGACATAATATGGCATAGGTGGAATCTACCTTAAAGAGTTGAACTATTTGATTTTATTAGTTTTTGAGGTCCACCATTAGATACACAAGCATGCGCTAACACACACACACACACACACACACACACACACACACACACACACACACACATACATTGCTGTTGGTTGTCTTCAGTCATGGACAACTTAGGGGAAAATGCTGTTTGAGTTAAAACTCTCATTGGAAGACAATTTATTTTATGTTGTTTTGTTGACTTTTTCCTGAAGAAACTCGCAGAGTTTTGCCTTCTCACAGGTTTATTTGTTTGTGTGCAGACTGTAAATAGTGAGATTTCCTCTCTTCATAATTGGAAAATGAGGAATGTGACCTCATCTCTTGGAAAAATAATTCCAACAGCCATTCCGAGCTTGCTGACAGCCCCCCTCTGTTTGTCCCAGAAGCAATACTGCACAAAGACAGTTCTTCACGGTTTCCCTGTTTTGATACTTATCTGGCCTGGCTAAATAATCAGGTGCTAACCAGAAGCACGTGTGGGGCCTGAAGGACAGCTGCTGCATCACCTAAGTGCAGGTTGGCCAGAAATAAAGGCAGTCAATCAGGTTTGATCTGTCTTCACATCTGAATAAACAATTGGAAGAGAAAATGACCCCTGCGACAGCTGAAAGATGAAAGGTACACGCGTCCTGGCTGCCCCCCCCTGGTGGTGGTTTGCAGAATCATTATTTGAGGGACCGGGTAGGACAGTTTTTCTGTCCCATTTTAGCTTTGGCCTGATTGGAGTTATTCTGAGTTGTGAAACGCCACCATTATCCAGGTGATTCTAAGTCACATTGTTAAAGTGCTGCTCCCCCATCTGGGAGTCTGAGGTTCCAAGCTACTCTAAACAAGTGGGAGCAGCTGCTCAGGGAGATGTTACAAATTTGTTCCAGTAGGAAAACGATACAGTTGTGGCCAGACCGGCCCTGCTCCGTAGTCATCCAGGTGTCCACACATGCTCAGCTCCCTGCAGAGAACATTCTCTGGTTCATCTCCAGAACACAGGAACATGGAGCTCTGATGACCCTCCCCAACCCAACCCCCAATGAACTGTTGTTCCCATCGCCCACTAGGAAAGTTAGCTCGTTGGACAACCTCTGTGCACGTCTGTGTTGGTCACACACTCTTCAGGGGATCCTAAATTGATAGGAACAAGACAGGAACATTTAGTCTGAGAACAAAGCTGGTGGTGGAGCAAACAACACCAGCAGCGTCGCCTGCTTTCACCTGCTCATTCTGCACATGGGCCAACTGGATCTGTATGATTATTTGGAGGCTTTATTAGTCTTTTAAATACTCAGAAATTCATTTACTAAAACTGCTTTCATCCCTCAGTCTATGTGAAGATTAACCAAGAAGATTTTTAAATGCTTTAACCTCCACCTCTAATATACTGTCAAGTTGTAAAAGTGTGCCAGCAGCGTGTGGTTATTGTAGAACCAGTATTAGCTCCCAAACACGCCAGCACAACGCTGGTGTCTGTGGACAATAATTCACTCTTTAATGGATTTTCAAGGTCAGCTTAATGGTGATACAGACATGAGGGCACACTTGGATTTTGTTGCGAGTCCTGAAAGCCCTCTTGCATGTGTGTGTGTGCGTGTGAGTGTGTAGCATCTTTTGATTGCTGGTGAGAGCTGGGATGTGTTGTGCTCAGGTGCAATGGCTATTGTCTCCTGTTGCTGTGATCTTTGAGCTGGGGAGGCATTATTAGCAGCTGGCAGCTCTCACAGTCTCTCCCACCCTAATTACATAGCCATCATTAAAATGCTAATTCAGAGTGTTAAAGGGGCAATTAAAAGGGTAATTAAAAAAGCTTAGTTCCACCAGTCTACCTGCACCAACACTTGGACCGTTGCTGCTCCAGTCCTGGTTTCATCCTTTATCCAGGATGAACTGGGTGCTCCTGGAGGAGTAAAGACATCCAGATATGTGGGAAAATTGTAGCAGCAGATGAAGCAGTACAAATATTTATGGGAGCATTCCCAGACTTTGGGAGAAGACACGAACAGCATTCTTCCTCTTCTTTATATATTTGTCTGACATTTTTACCCTATTAAGAGTCAATTGTACCCCTTCATAACATAGTATCACCACAGTTTAGATCATGTTTGAAGAGCAACAAACTAGCTGTTAATATGAAAATCTAATCAAGAATACAATTAATTGTAGGATGTTGGAAATCAACCAATATTTGCTTTTTAATCTCAAATTACACTCTGGATATTCCCCCCATCTCAGATGCTGGTCCCTGGAGAGCGGGCCCCGGTGCTGTTTATCTATTATAAAGTGCTCCACTGCAGATACAGCCAGTGCTAATGAAAGTTAGCGCAGATGGAACCCTCTAAAAATGAGAAATGATGGATTCGCTCCAGCTTGCCGATGCTGCCGGCCCTGTTTGGTGTCAGGGCCGGTGAAGTGTCAGTGGTTTCATTTTGTAGCACCTAGTTTTCCCTGATTTCCCCCCGGAAAAAGGAGCGCGGCTGGAGGATGCAGAACATCTGCCGCCACTCAGGAGAGAGCTAGACGTAAGAAAACATCATGGCCATCAGTGCGAGCAGCAGTGGAGCCAATGGAGAAGGCAGAGCACTCATTAAAACGACTGACTCTTCCCCCAGTCCGGTGTTGTGGGGATTGGCAGTCAGGCACCTATTCAATTATCGTGTGTTGCTCCAGCATTTCTAACATTTCAACTATGAGCCCTGGGGCGAAGCTGGGGAAGGTGCGATATTAAACGCTGTTTTATAAAAGCCTGCGCACTCTCCTGCAAATTTAATAATAACATCACGCTGCAAAGCAACATCATAATCTCCCTTTAATGTTTCATAGAGCATTAAACTAGGACTTGAGCTGTCAGGGAGCTTTCAAATGTCATGCGTTCCAAAGATCATGAGTGGAAATTACAGGAACTTAATTTGCCAAGTAAACAAGAGCTTTCTCTTCTTTTAAAGAGTTTCATGGCTTTAAAGGCGGTGATTTGACTTTGATGATGGCAAAAAGAATGCATGTGTCGGAGCGTCATCTGCAGAAGATTACCCTGCATACAGGCACATTTTGGTAATCGTATATTGAGGAAAAAGCAGTTGAGGGTGCAATTTTACAAAAGCACATTTTGAAAATAGGATAATAACTGCTTCCATTTGGGCCCCATAAACAACTTTACTCATGTCCTTTCCGCTGTTGTGCAGCGTTATTGCATCATGATTGTATTTCTTGATAGTTCCGCCTCGTTCTCTATTTGTTATTTATCCGCCGTGTGTTTGTCACTGAGGGTATGTAGCGCCACTCCTGACTAGAATTGAAGTAATTTTAGTCTGTCATGTCTGCTTTCATTTCTGGCAAATCAGACGGAGGAGCCAGCGAGTCATTAGAGGAGAATGAAGCAATAGACTGTGAAATGTAATATATATACAGAGGGAGGAAAGCAAACAATGACCTTCACTGGGAAAATAAAATGAAAATGAAGGTTAGCATAGCTGTGGGGAACAGTAAACACATACCTATTCCAAGGAAATGACTATGAAAGTGTCGAATGTGTATGTTTTGAATTACTTTGACAATTGTGGAAGACGGTGCCTCAGATTCTGTGGCTCTGTGACCAAAAACAAATAGCTGTATTTTGATTAAATACTGTCTATTGTGAGAATATTGAATGTCACAAGTTACCGTATCACAACCATTTAATAATGAACAGGATTTCGTAATTTCACTCCATTTTTCCTGTTTGCTAACATGTGAGCAGTCCAAGTCCTTCAAACACGACGTGCTTTGACATTTTCCTGTAGTTAGTTGTGTTTTATTTAAATTGTATGAGTTCTGAGGTGCTTGTAAGGACAAAATATTGCTCTTACCTGCACTACTTTAAACATCAGAAAAATAATTAATTTAGAGGTTTCTCAAAACAAAATCCCTGAAAAGAATGGAATGAATAATTATTTGGTTGGTTTGAGTGACAACACGCTCAAATAAACCCAATCTCCTTAAAGTCAGCTTTCTTTTATAACACATTTTGAAACAGTTTAGATGTTTGAAGAGCAACAAACAAGCTGTTACTGTGAATATCCAATCAAGAATCTGTAGCAGCCTAATATTTTTAATAATAATTGTCGAACAGCAGCTCCATTTGTGTTTTATATACAATATAAGCGGTTCATTCTTATGGCAAAAGTCTTATTATGTGTGATCCATGTTATCTGTCATCAGTGTTTTCACCTCTGTGTCTGTGTTTTCTTGCCAGGTCACAGCAGAAGTGTGCTGAGCCCATAACCCAGAGGTCAAGGGGTCAGTCCATCCCCTGCTAACTAAAATAATTTAGTTCAGCAAAAAAGCTGAAAAGCAAGCTAGTCGCAAAAGCAGAAGATGTACTGTGACATTTCCAGAGCGTTGCCCAAGTGTCCTTGAGCCAGACGCCGTGCTCTTTTTTTTATGTATACTTGCTTGTTTTATGTCTACAAAATGGATGGATAGAGCGTAGCCATTCTTGACAGCACCCCTCACCTTTCTGTGGCGCATGGCACCAGGCAAATGTGATCTGAACGAAATTGTCAACATTTATTTAAAAAGAAGAAAAAAAAAAATAGCCTCTGCTGGAGCTCCAGAGTTGCATTTGCAAATGTCACATTGGCCATGGAGCCGTTTGGGAGAGGAAAAGAGAAAACAAATAGACAGGTGGTTCCAATTATGGTTTTTACAAGGCACTGATGGGCCAGTAATTACAGGATTAGAGCATGTAGCTGCACTCAGCTCTGGGTGCTGCTTTCCAAGTTTGGAGAGACAGAGAATGGAGTGCAGACTGAAGCCAGAGCATGTTTGTGCATTAAAGCAGCAGAGCCCTTGCACGTCATACAGTGTGTCCGTTGGCCAAAGAACTGCTGAGGCTGACATTTAAGGGTTCTCTTCGTGCTGATTTACTACACGCTGCAGCCTTTGCAGTGTTTCTCCTACAAAGGATAAAAGAACTGGAGCGGTTTTTAATGCAGCATTATAGTTTGAAGAATGCGGTTAAACCTGCAGCCGTGATTACACAAACCCTCTCGATCGACGCAGGGAGCCGTTCGGTGAGTCGAAAGGTTCCAAGGCTCAAACTCAAGCGTTCTGTGTGACAGACAACATGCCTGCATATTTTAACCATGATGAGAACAGTAAATGTTGGTGTCTGGCACTGACGTGACATTTTGCTTATACACTGAGCTGCACTCTCTAAACAGTGGAATAACTAAGTGTAATAACTGCAGAAGAATGTTGACAGACCAGCACACACCTGGGGCCTCGACGCTGATCTATGGTTAGCATGATAACTTCAGGGTCAGTGGGTTTTTCTGTGCTGCTCTGGTGTGTACAGCCACGATACCGTATGTGATAGCTGGCAGCTAACGTACACCGCTGCGCTAAAACTGAAGCGTACACACATCAAGAGAGCAGAGGAAATCAATAGATACATAAAGCTAATTGCAATAGCTCCTCTGACAGAGTAGAAACAGCAGGAGTTTAGCCAGGGCTCAGGCAGATGTGGTAGGCGGAATCTCTGGACTCTTTCATGACATATGTTCACATCTGTTCTGGTCTGTGATCACACGTCCCACAGGAGGACCTCAAACCAACTGAGCGAAGGCTGTTTCCAAGAGTTTAGGGAGAAACATGTCAACCAGTAGCCTGCTGAGGGCTGGAGGGCTCTGGTAGCGCTCTTCCTTCCTTCCTGCTGCAGCAGATCACCGTCCCATTTACACGTAAAAGCACGTTCTTTGTAGACTCTGGCGGCCGATTTGCATAGTTGTCAGTCTAAATGTGAATGTGTTTGTGGTGTAACTCATTTACTCCTCTTCATAAAACAGGGTTTTGTCAAGCTGAATGAGTAAAATGCAGCGTTGAGCGTGTTGTGAGAGCCTGTGCTGCACAGTCTCAGTTATGACAAGACACAAAGTTAAAAAAAAAAAATAATTACAACATCTGCCCTCATAAAACCCTCAGCTTGACATTTAAAAGACCCAGAGCTTCACTCAACAATGTGTTTCTCTTGTGTTTATGGAGCACCCGATCCAAAGCGCGGCCACAGTCAGAGATGGAAACGATGATGTAAAAAAACAACTACCGTGACAAGAGTGTTTTCACCAGCACTGAATCCTTTTGTTTCAGTCTTCTCACTCAGATGTTAATACTCACTGAAGTCCTTTATTAAATGAATGCAGCACAAAACCTCAGGCTGTCAGAAATAAGGTAAAAAATATTTAACCCTGATTCTTCACTGTTACTCTTTATTATGTGACAGTAATAGAGGTGTTTGTAAAGGTTGTAAAAGCAGAACTTGTCAAACGTGTTTAAAAATGTAAAATCAGTGCCTGGAACACACCATGATGCATTCTGGAAGCTCATTCTGTATTTCCCTGAGGTTCTAACAGAAAGCAAAGACAAAAGCTGTGGACAAACTAGCCTGAGGACACAGGACCTAAGACATTTATGGAGATATTTGTAATGAGCGTGCGCACATGCCGTCCGCTTTGATCCAGACCTTTGGCCCAAGCTCATGCAATATCAGTGACAAACGCAAGAGATGTGACGGTTCAGGGCTCCACCAGAGGGGGACCGACATGTGACGGAGCTGCTCCCGACTTACAGGAGGATCAAAAGTGGAAACTTGCTCGGAGCCACGTTCATTCTTCATGTTGGTTGGGAAAAACAAATAAAGCCTCTTTCTGGAATATCATTCATGTAAACCTAGAAATCTGCTCATGCCACTTGCCTGGATGTTGGAACTCTCTCAAGGACCCGTGGCCCCGGGGACTGTGGCCCCATGTTGTTCCCCTGGATCATGTCAAAGAGTCCTGCTGTGTGTCACGGCTCAGCCTCCCTCTGAAGGGAGAGCTGCTGGGGAGCATATGTTGGATGTGATGCATGGCTGCGCTGACAAACACATCCACGGTCACGCATTGATGCAAATAGTGCCCCCCCCCCCACACATGTACAACTGTACACACAGTCTCAGAAACACCTAAAACAAATAAAATAAACAGGCGCATGCATGCATGCATGCACAGCAATATCCAGGGACTCACTCCTCCTCATCTCCATCTGCACTTGAACACATCTCTGTTTCCCCCGGCAGCACAGTTTCACCCAGCCCCCCTCCCTTGTAGAGGCACCAGCACCATAGCAACCAGCTGGCTGAGATCCAGCCTCATATGTACTAGATCTGATAGAGTCAAAGCACTGGCCACAATCTTATTAAAGCTAATGTGTTTATATTTGTGTAGCGCACCGATGATTGCGGTCTCAGAAGACTGGCTAATGCTAACATGGTGAGGCCAGTGTTTTTGGCTGCTCAGACATCCCTGTAATTGAGGCTACTGAGTAGCACTTGCTGATTGGCTGGCACTGGTCCTCCTGGTAAAACACACGCTGTGTGAAGGCCCGCGTCCACCGGGTCTATTTTGAATGCTTAATGTCCACATGATTGAGTGTTTTTGTTCAGTAGCGTGTACCTCAGCACGCCTGGAAGGTGGCGTGACAGCCAGAGTGGAGCCTGCTGGCACTTCTGCTTTACTCATTTTCGGACTATTTGCATCCGTGTGGCAATAAGCTGCGTTACGGCGCACGTGATTGAACGCCTGAACACATCCCAGGCATCCTCTGTGTTTCAGCACAAGCTGGGATGTTGCCTAAAACCAGCCTAAAACCATTGAGGAAACATTACACAGTCCATATGTGCTGTCTGAGCAATATCCACCAAGTCGCTGGTTTAATGCCATCTGTAGTTTTTCTGTACAAGTAGAAGATTGATTTAGAGGTTTTTGTGTGCCCGAGCTCTGCCGTATGTCGCGTGTATAGTGTAAACATGATAACTCATGCAGTGACACGTGTGATTTTCATATTATGATGAAGAGAGTCAATCTGCGGCAGAGAGATTCTCCTCTCAGCCTTGTAAAGTACAGAGTGCTCCACTCTCACAAGGTAACCGTCCTCCTTGGCTGTCCATCTCATTCACTTGTAAAACATAGCTGTACTTTATAGGCTTGTTACTGCCACGGGGTTACCGCTTTATTTATTGGCCCGTCCAGAGTGAATGGATGTCTTTCTGACTGTGACGTGAACCCTGAGAAGTGAGTCTGATTCTTGTGCTGCCTCTATCAGGGCAGGACAGGAATGCTAATGCTATCAGACAATCAGTCCCCTGCCCGTGGGTGGATGCAGCTAGTGTGGGTGTGTACATTTGTACGTATATGTGAAAGAGACGTGATGGAGACCTTGGCTCTCAAATGTAAAATGTCCCTTTTGTTAATACTCTTTTCTTAAATGGCCGATCCAGGTTGTCTGAAATATTAAACTGCGGCTGCAACTTTTCCGAAGGCTTTCAGAGGCTAAGGGTGCCAGCAGGCTGACATAAAACACAGAGGACCCATTTTCAATGCAACGCCATCGTATCTAATTAATAGCAGTTGTTGCTGTGTGTTAACTGTGCCTCTAAGTAAGTCCCTATAACGCTGGCTGTGCAGTCAGGATACACTCCGGAGCGCCAGGGAGCCGCTCAGTGCTTCTCTCCACTGACGGCGAGCAGGGAGCCGCTCTGTTTTCTGCAGCCGGGTTCTTCTCGATTCGGACAGGGAGGCAGAGCATAGAGGGGAAGAAGAAAAGAGGAGAGATTTTAGTGCACTCTGTTCTCGGCGATAATGAATGCTTTGTCAGGGAGAATCCATCAACGGTCACTGTGGGGGGAGAAAATGTCAGGCAAAGTTATGGTTTGTTGGCTTTTAACCCACGTGGCCCAGCGCAGCAAAGTAATTGAAGTACAGAAAATGTCATGTTGTTGCACTTCATCTATTTGTATAGCTGTCTCACAGGATAAATAGAAAAATTGCTGTGGCAACGCCACTAAAAACAAGCGCAGTGTCTGTTCAGATCTGCAAAGTGTGGGTGGAAGGTTGATGTAGCGTACAGCACGCCGCACTGCACAGCTCCTGTTTTGCAAAAGAGAATCTGTATTGATTTGTGTTCTTCTGTTGCTTCTGTGCTTTAAATGCTCTGTGCTGCCTTTAGAAACAACTCATTCCTCCATCATCATCATCATCACCAGCCAGTGGAACTGAGAGTACGACTAGAAACAATATGAATTGAAGGGATAATCTGGCATGAAGGAACGATGTTGTGAGTTTCGCTGAGCTCAGCTCAGTTATGAGATTTTCCTTTTACACTCAGTTTGATTAAAAAGTAGTGGAAATTGTTCCTCCTGGGGCGTTGGTGCAGATCCTTTTGTCTGATGGCAACACAGTAATTGAGGCTGGTTGTGGATGGAGACCCCCCCCCCCTCTCCAAAACAAACAAACAAACAAAAAACAGGTGGAATCAATCTGACCAACCTGATGAGAAAGCCTTCAGAAGTGAACCAGGGAGCACAGCCTGGTTATCAGGAGCCTCTAGCTTCCTCAAGCTAGAGGCTAACTCTTATTTTTAAACATTTAAATTGTACTTTTGCAGCTTAACGTCTTGCCTGTTGAGTTACGCCCTCTCCTCCCCCCTGGGTGTAAACCCGTCCACTTCCTCCTGAAAGATACATCGCGGTCAGTTCTAATTGGACAGAGGCTCTCTGTCTGTGTTGTTTAGTGATCCATGGATGGACCCTCTCCTCCATTTAGAGGTAACGGGGCTTGAATGACACAACCACACTGGAGAAAAGGTGCAGAAGCTCAAGCTGGTCAGCCTCTTTAACCGTTGAAGCATGGCTCTCCGTAAAGCCTGCCTCATTCTAATTCTGAGGCCAGGAGGAGCTGTCAGTGTTTGCCCAGCTCAGCTTGTGGAATCCACCATTCCATCCGTCAATGATGGGGCAGATGTTCTTTATGTGAGTAAGAGGAGAATGTGTGAGGTTTCATCTCCCATCCATCCCCTGTGCTGTTTGACTACCCTAACCCTGGTAATGTAAACGCCAGGAGGGAAAGGGTCGCCGGGGTCAGGTGAGGTATGTATCAACCTCAGAGGGTTGAGGAGACAAAAGAGGATTTTCCCTTGTTTTAAATGAACAGCCTTTTTTTATGGAACGTCTGTCATAAACGTCACGTGATGAGAAGCAGAGAACAGCCGATGTGTTGGGAGTCTGGCTGTTGTGTTTGTTGAGCAGCCCGCAATGAATCGATTCAAACGTTGGGACTGGAATGACAGAGGGGGGAAAAAAAGTCTGCAATCTTCAGTAATTGTTCCCAGGAATGAAATTGATTCACACCCAACCGAGCGTGAAATAACATTGGCAGATGACACTGCTGTTACGGCGCCTAAAACACAACATGATTCTAATATGAATAATCAGCAGCAGAAACACACACGCACGCACACACACACCTCCATATCTTTAACCTAATAGCCATATGTAAGCTGTTTAATCTGCAGGAGGTTGCTGGAAGAGTAATTCATCTCTGCATCTAAACAAAATGTCCAGGCTGCATCTTCCATTTCTCTACTTTTTGGTCTCCGTTGAAAATAATTGTTTTTCTGCAAACGGCTAATAACCGGTGCCAAATCCGTTCTTGGGTAAACCCATTCTGCACAAAATGATTGCAGTTCACAAATGACTCAGACTCTCTTACATCATTTTTCCAATAACAAGTCTGAAATGGTTATTGGTTTTTAGCTGGAATGATTCTTGCATTAGTGCTCCAGATGGTGGACATCAGTACAGAATTTACTGACCAGAATCAATGTTGGAACACCACGAATATAAGCAAATAAATGAAAAAAAAACATATTTATATTTACGAGGAAGAACACTACAGAGCTAGTTTTCTAACAGATCAAACTCAATCTGTCAAACAATACATTCAGTGATCATTTTACATCCTTTATGATTTCATCATTTAGATGTGATAAAGAAAATGTCATTTTTATTTAAAGAGTTAATGTAAATGAAGCTTAATGCTGGATTTTCACAGTAAGAAACTGACCCGGGTCTGATCAGTTTTAGGACATTTGTGTGCTCATTTATGTGCTGATTACACACTATAACCTTCTACTACAATAGTCATTGTCCAAGTTGTTCATACAAATCTCATTAATATACAATAATTGTGATTACATGGTCAGTATGCTTTCAATCAACTGCAGAGAGACACGGTCAGAAAATCAGTCGGTTCTTGAAAAGCTGGAGATGTTTGCTGTCTCTGTTTGCCACATTTATTAACTTCTGATATGGACAATGTTGACTTTCCTCTGACATTAAACAAAGTCTTTTAAACATTCCTGTTGTTGACAATAGTTTACTGGGTAAACACACTGGACCATATTTTACACCCAGTATGTGTCTGTATGATGCATGTGTCTTTTACTTGGGTTCATTCTTTATACTTTTTCTTCACGCCGGGCAGAGTTTGAATAAAAATATTTTTTGTATGTTGTTCACCTGTTCTTTCCGCGACTGTTGTTCATCACGTCATACTTCCTATTTCCTGTTTTCTTTACTTCCTGTTGAAGCTGCTGCCAGTGAAGGTCAACAACGTACTGGTGAAAAACCCATTAACTCACTCAGACTTTACTGATTTTTTAGTTTGTGTTTGGTCCAGATATGTTTGACTTCATGATTATATAGCTTCTAAAGTTTATTTCTTCTTCTCTTGTCAGCTGTTCATCTTCTAATGGTTATATAATTATGTGTGGCTGGCTGGCTGGCTGGCTGGCTGGCTGGCTGGCTGGATGGATGGATGGATGGATGGATGGATGGATGGATGGATGGATGGATGGATGGATGGATGGATGGATGGATGGATGATTGCTCACACTAATACACATGTTGCAGTTTTCTCTGTGGATTTGGGTGCTGAAGGTTGTTGCATGTAGAACCGCCTCCCTCTGCAGTGTTTAGCCTGGGGCTGTGCGTACCTCCAGCATGTGTGCTCTGAAAGCACTGCACTGTTAGCTCGGGGCCTCTCCGGAGTCTCGGGGCTGATCAGTAAACACACTGACCTGATTCTGATGCTCTGCCTCCAGCTCCTCAGTCCAGAATCATTAAGTGCACAGAGATCCTCGAGTGAGCCGACAGACACGACACGTTCTTGGTATTTAGTCGGCCACCCACCCTCCATTTGTCCTCCGTTCATCCAGCAGCTGCAGTAATAACAAATGGTTTTTGGAACCAAACACAACACTTTGGTTATTAGTAAAGAGAAAATGATACCACTTCAGTAAAAATCAATAGGCCCAATTGACTTGAGGAAAACGTGAGAATAATTTTTTTAAACAAATCAAGAAAAAGCCTCATGCTTCTGTTGTTTTGCTACCAATAACCTAAAAGAATCGTTGGTTTGATTCAAACAGTGACTTAAACTATTATTTTCATGGCTTCATGCTTTGTGTGAGAAAATTGGATATTTGAGAAATATCGATGTTGATGTCTCTCTGCTCAGCTGTAAACCTAAACAGTCTAAATTTCCATTAATCCAGCCGGAAATGTCAGGGAGGAGTTTTTCCATTATCCTTTTTATTATATTTGGAGAAAACATTGCTGAGCTGCCCCGAGCACAGAAAACAAGGAGCGCTGATGAGAAAAGTAGCCAGCAACATCTCCAAATAGGCTCAAAATCCTCTTTGAAAAAGTGCTGATTGCCATGACTCAATATGAAAATCAACAACAGCAACCAGCAATTACAACCCAATAAAACCACCCTGATCATGTGGATGCAACACTTCTGTTTTCAACTGCAAAACTTTTTTTTTTTTCCTTTAGAGCTTTGGATTATTTTTACTGACTGGAATTCCAGACTGACAGAGTTGGACAGAAATGCTGAATCCATGAGATCAGGATGCTTCATCCAGGATAAACACCCAGAGACCAGACCCCCACTCTACAATAACACTCTCCCCCATGTGTCAATAGATCTGCAAACTGAGCTTCAAGTGCAATCTCAGTGTGGTGTATGAAATCCTTGACCCTAAACACGCAGCATATGTGGGGTGTAAACATAAAAAGTCTGCCTTTACACTCCGTTCGTGGACCGGTCACGGCGTTCTGCCCCCACCCGCTCAGCACACAATCTAGCACACTTACAAACACTCCATATTTACAGCGTGTAATCCGCTACATTGTAGCAATTTTTGGTAGAGACCCTATTTATTGCAAAGATTATAAGCAACAACCCTCTTCAATGTATAATGAGAGTATCAAACGTCCCTCTTGGCCAGAGAGCCACTTATGGCAATTTATACAAATCCAACATTGTTTAATTAGTATCAACTATTTCTAAGCACTGACAGGGTGCAATATAATATATAGTAAGTCAAGCCAGTTGATGTATTTTAAAAAAGCTATATGTTGTACATGCTAACCCTGCTAGATTTCTGAGCCAATGCGCATAAATTACACTCGTGGTAAACACAGTAGTCCTCATCACATCCAAGACTCTGCACAGAAACTATTACTGACTCCCACTCAGTCGATGACATTATAGAACGTTATCTTCTCCATCGCTCTCATCCTGACGTGTTTAATGTGCACATTTGGAGATCCATCATCTTTCCATCGCTCCTCAGAACACAGTATAGGCTCGGTCCCAAGAGGGGCCCGCGCTGTCTCCATTGTCTCTCCTGGAAATTAGCGATGAAAGGAATTAAAGAACAAGGTTAATTAAGAAAGAGCTTAACGCTTAATCGCTCATCGCTGGAATTTACAAACCGAGCACAGCATCTACCGTCATTTATGTTAATGAACAGGAATGGAGACGCAGAAAAGTGCTGGAAACAATATAAGAGGATCATTAAATTGCTGACGGTGTCTTGGCAGAAGGCAACAAACTCATGGAGGAAAATGGTTTCTCCTAAGGTTTCCCCTTTCGCTGTAATTAGGGGTCACAGTGTTTGACAGCAATGCAACAGCACTGATGAGCAAAGTTCTCCAAAGTCACCAATCAGGATGAAGTTGCGGACTGAGCCACTACAGACGGCTGTACCTTCTGCATGCACACACTGCATATGGTGTTTGTGCTTGCGTGCAGTTGTTTACTTCCCGACCGCTCAGTGGATGCAGAGCGCACATGTGGATTTGCTGTGACATGTTTACAGTAGAGCAAATATGACCTTTGTAGGTACAATGAAAGCACATCACATGAGATTAAAACAGAATCTTCCCTCTGGTTCAAGCGCTTTAATGAAATTATCCTTCAAAACACGTTGATGACCTACTTGTCGTTACTTTATGCTGTTGGTGCAAAGCTGACTTCCTCCTGTCATATCTGGACCTCATTTTTTTTGGCAGTGTGTAATATCGCAGGTGGGAAATAAGGAATGCCTTAAAGGAGAAAATAAAATGAGGTGCAGCTTCATTCTCAAGACTGGCAGCATTGGGCTGCACCAGCTGCTCATGAAACCCCCACTGTGGGAAAATTTCTCCTCGGCTAATGGAAGACAAATACCTCGGAGAATGGCAGAGATAGCGTGAAAACGATTAAGGCGTGACCCAGATTCTGTTGTGTCTCTGGCCTTTCACTGCAGTTGACAAACACAGGAAGGGATCTCGCTAATGAAAACACTGGATTCTAATGAAGACAAGCAACTCAATATCCCAGGGTGCAGCTGGCACACTGCTGGCATGATGGGAGAGGGAACGCTTGGTCCCTCAAAGACACACTGTTAATGGCAAAGTGCAATAAACACATGCGGTACATTTACATGTTGGAAATAAGATTAAGAGGAACATGAAAACACTAATCAGCAGCTGACATTTAACTGAATATTCCTTAACGATTCACCATAAGCATGTATAACAGTATAAAATAGCAGGTAAATTTAAAATTCTAAATCAGTGTTGACTCCATTCACACTTGTGTTGGCTCCATTTGATCCTATTTACCTCTCCAGCACACACATCTCGGTGCCAGCAGAGCTCACCCTCCTGTTTGTTTCCTTCTCCAGAATCTGGTTTTGCAGACACACAACACAATGACACTACCTTTCTAAAACCTCTCAGCACTTGAACACCTGTGACCCAGCTGCAGTGATGTGTTAATTGATGGTTGGTTGATGCTTGTTGCTCAGCTTCTTCTTGGGAGAGGAGAAAAGGAGCGAGAGTCACATATGAAAAGTGCAAAAGCCCCTTGATGTCTGCTCGTGTTGTAGCACTGTATGATGGGACTCAGGGGAGAGGTGCTCACATCCCAGTCTGGGGAACCAACCCCCGCCTTTAGTGGCAAACCTGCCCCAGAACTCGGCTGGGTTTATATCAATGTAAGGCATGAATGATACATGACAGTTGAGGCTTTCTTCTGCTTGAACACCCAACCCCAAGCCTTGCTGTAATAATGTGTATAGCGTAGCATTTAGCATTAAAACACACATTACCATCTAACTCTCACTGCATTTTTTTCTGTTTTTGATTAGCTTTTAGTTTCTACTTTACAGTCTCCCCCTTGACAACACATATCACAATAATGAGAAGAGAGAGAGAGCAAGAGAGAGAGAGAGAGGGAGAGAGAGAGAGCTAGTGGTGGAGGTAATTTGGATTCATTCGTGTTTTGTTGCACGTTCACTGGCAGTCTGAGTCATCAGGGATTCATTTAGCAAATATTCGAGCAGCTCAGCAATGAATCTAAGCAAAGTAAAACATTCCACAGTGTTTGCAACAGCCCCTGATGCCGTGCGAGCCACAAAACGGTGGTGTAGTAATCCTCACTACCGGTAGGGGGCACTGATACAATTCAGGACTCTGCCAGTCTGTTATGCCTGACTGGCCCACAGAGATGTTTGCAGTAATTTAGGTCCACTGCCAATATATAAATAGGAATTCTGCTGTTAGCACAAAAGTGTGTGCATGGATGTGTGTGTGATTGAAGGGAGGGTACCTTCGGACGAATGTGAATTGCTCCCCTAGTCCCATTTCAACATCAAAGTAATCAAGGAAAACAAGCTTTTATAATCGAAAGTATGCAATTAGAATAAAGCAGAACTGTCCTGGCTGTGTGCGCTGCCAGAGTGAACAGATTAAATGGGTAAAGAGAGAAGGGAAGCACAATCACTGGAGCCGCAGCCATCGGACACACTCACAACAGATAATGTTGCGCCTTTAATTTTCTCCCCTGTTCTGTTCCACCAAAGACTGACTGACTCAATCGTGGAAATGCCAATCACTACAGACAGCAGCGAGATCTCTTTGGTGGAAGAGAAGGACATACAAACAAACCTGCTTCTTTTGTACTTAACACAAAACACCAGAGATGTGGGGGAAAAAAGAAATAAAACAGACTTCTGTGTGTTATTGAGTTTGACACAGCGCTTGTACTTCAGCATCAAGTGGAAGCACACACGAGGATGTGTGTTACAAGGACGTGTCAAAGAGCACATAATCTGCTACAATATAGCATTCACTGGTGTACACACGTGCACACACACACTCTGAAACTCGACACCACTCTCTATAGGCAGACCCCATGCTGTCCTATCCTATGCAGTGTCAAAACAATGATCAACATTTGGCTGCTATAGGAGCTCTCTGGAAACCAGCCAAGCTGAATGGGCTGTTTTGTTTCACCGAACAATGGCTCTGCTAAACGTAGTTAACAGCTGTGCTATGCTGCCAGTTCCCCACAGACCCACACCAGCACTATACGCTAGGAAGTGTTCCTTTGTGCAGTTGCTCATTTCTTTAACCAACTGGGAGATACAGTGTATTTAAAGACTTTCAGCATTCAGCGCTCTGAATGAGGAACATGAAGCACATTTTCCACGTTAAGCTTGTTCCCTACCTCTTAGAGTCTATTACTGGTAGTCTTCGTACCAGCATACGCCCCCTTACAGCGAGGAAAACTCCAAATAATCAATGTGACTGTTTGTGCCGTCGGATTGGGGTGTTTTGATGGTCGTTTGCTACTTTAACTTCATCTTGGATTTTCAAAAAGTATTTAAGAAAATCTGAAAAACGGTGTTGGATGAATCTGACATGAGGACGGCTGTGATAGCCACACGCCTCGGCGTCAGGTACATCGCGTTGCTGTCGCTGCAAGCGGGTCAACGCCATAAGTCTGGACCTAACAGCTGCCATTTTAGATCGATTTCTCCCCGAAGCCCAGAGTAATAAACACTTGAGAGAGACTGCGGCTGGCTGATGCGTGAGTGTAATGAGCCTCTGCCACATGACTGACATGCAATGTTCCTGCCTCTTCTCTACTTGGATTCAGATGATCCCTGTGGAAACCATGTCTATCTATTGTCTCACATACCAGTCATTCCTGCTGTACCCGCTCAGGGGGGAAAAATCATATTCATGCAGTAAAACATTCATCTGTTGGCCCGCAAGCGATTTCAAATATTTTTAATTTATTTTTCAAGGCCTCTCCATTAGCCTGGGCACACAAAAAGCTTCCCAATAAATTAGATCATCTGGAGTTGCCTTAAATCCAATGTTTAATTTACATTGTTATCTTTACTTTTTTTCTCCTTTAAATGTCAGTTGTCTCTTTGCTTTGGCTTTTTGTTTTCATTTCTTTGGGCACATTATTTTATGCTCTCAGCATAAAGCTGCAGGCTTTGCTCGCTGTCAATCACCCGAGACGCTAGCCAGAAAACACCTCAAACAACAGTAATCTTTCAACACGTCACCTTGGAAACTTGTCACATTATTTTTTTGGCCCGTGCTGCTTTGGTCCAACAGGGCACTCAATTTCAAGCTACCGCGTGTCACAAATTGCGAGTTCTCCCTTTAATAAGTCATAAAAAATCTAAACAAACCCTGCCGATGTCAGCGTGTGTGCTGGACAAACCTGCCGCTGCACATGGAGTCGTCACCCCTTGTCACGCTTGTGATCACGCCCATCTAGTGCACGTTCCCATTCGAATACACATGCAAATGCAGGCAATTCACACTCGCTTGTCCTCACATCGGCGTGTGGTGGCGAGGGTCCACCTCTGAGCCTCTTTCCTTCCAGCAGCTCCAAAAGTAGCACCACTTCTAATTAATTTGATTCAGCTAATTAACTTTATGGCTGCGTGTATTTAAAACATTACATCTATTAGCTGCCATGAGCCGCTTTGTTCAGCTTCTTCAATGAAAAGCTTTATTAAGCGTTATTGATATCTCTGCAAGTGTGTTGCTGTGTCGGAATCCATTATTCTATCTCAACTGTACACTAATATTTGTATAAGCGCTATAACGAGCTGAACGGGCTTCCAGCCGACCGAGCGCATTAACTATTTTATTAAAATGGTGATGCGCTGACAGGGCCGTATGGGGAATAAATTGTTCCTCTCTGCCAGGCAAGTATTGAACTGTGCTCATCGCCGGAGAAGGATGGTGGTGATCAGCGTCCTCTCGCTGCCGGAACCACGAACACCGGCTGCTTAAACACGCATAAATCTTAATGGAAGTCGGTTTGAATGGACCTGCTCTTCGTAAAACCAAATCCAATGAGCAGCTTCGGTTCTGTCTGGCAACAGTTTAATATCGAGGCAAACCCGATTCTCATTTTATCCGTGAGGTTTTAAAAACGCTGAAAAGGTGTCGAGTGCGTAGCGATAAATCAATGAATGGCAAACAGCTTTGATTCAGCGAGGACAGTAGTCTTCAAGTTCCCATTGAAGAGCAGAGATTAACACGGATGCACTCCTTGGCCTATAAAGCAAACATAACTCTTATCCTTCATGAGCCACAGCAGGTCTTCCTGCAGCAGAACAACAGCCGCTGATGTGTTACAGTACAGATGGGATGTGTCAGTGCGGCTGGCAGTGGACAGAGAGGCCCAGTGATGTAAAAGAACTCCTGTTTCCCATTATGGGCCATTCTCAGAACCATTTTATGTCCCTGCTGACTATATCCTGCTGAAACCTGAACATTTTCTATGTCTGCATTTGTTCTCCTGTGACCACTAGTCTGTGGCCAAAATATCCTCAAATCAGAGCCAAGATGGGGAAGAAAATCCTCATAGTGGGTGGATGTGAAATGGTTTTGTCCTCATAAGTAGATAGATGTAGCTCTCTGGCGTAAGAATGTCATTTCTCAGTCTGTCATTTAGGTACATTCTCATTTTAATGACTTTTCCAATGAATTTTCCTCTTACTGTTTATTCTCTCACATCCCACGTCTGATTGCTAAGTCCAAACAATAGAAATGGATTTATATTAGCGGCACCACCATAAAAATGTAAAAGCCTGTTTGCGTGATTGGAATGAGTCACGGGGACCAGCTGTGCCCTCTGACCTTTTGTACAGACTACATGTTTAGTTTACTGCCAGCTCATGACTGCTGCTCTACAGTAAAACAGTGCATCCGGACACGCTTTTAAAAGCGGCGCACATGTGCCATTGATTAAATCAAACCAGCTGATTGACTTGATTGAATGCTAAAATTTAATTAGACCGACTCGAGGTTGCATGAGTAGCAGCAAGAAATCCCTGTGGCGCTCAGTCACGCTGTGATCCACTGAGCAGCTACAACTCTCTGCATGTTCTACACGCTGAACTCCCAGCCTCCCTTTATTGTATGCAGGGATCGTCCCCTTCACTCCCTCAACAGGGAGACCTCATTAAGGCAGGTTAAGGCAACCCTTTAATGGTTCCTCTCAGCACTAATAACACCGGGTCAGCTAATATTACACACCGCTTTGTTCTGCTCATCCAGCTATTTATCATGTAATATTAACAGGCAGCTATCAGGAAATCACTGCTTTAATCAGGGTGGTGTTATTTAAGTCTGGGTTAGGACTGACAACGCTGCACATGCTAGCGGGCGACGTTATGAGCAAATTGTGGGGGAGGTGCTCCTTATAGCTGATGAGTTACTTCGCTGCCCCTTGAGTTACATGTTACAAGCAGAGCAGTTTCCCAGATCGACCATCTCTCATGTACTTCCTTGAACCAGGAAATTCTTCTTTGTCCCTCATTTCTGAACTGTCCAGAGTTTTGCGGGCCGAGCATGTGAACGTGAAGCGTGATGCTAATTCTGGTACAGGACCCGCTCCAGACTTTGGGAATGGTGCCCGCGAAGCTGATGTGATTTAGCATAATTTAAATAATGCCATTCATGGAAATGTGCAAGGGTGATGAAATTTTAATGGAGGCTGGGAACACCCAACAGCACCAGCCTGACGCCTCAATCATTGTTCCACCACATTGCTTGAAATGCCGTTTTAAAGAAATAAGCTCAACACTGTATCTTAAGATATTTTGATCAGCATGGCACACAGAGGAGCACCAAGGATAAACATGCTTTATTTTACACCAAATGACAGGATTATGTCTACAGCAGATGTGCTTTTCTGGCTGGGTCACAAAAGGCTGCTTTTAGCCAAGTTATTTTATTGGGCTAGAATGATTTTTCCTGCACTGTGGATGATGTATGCGACATTCATGAGGCACAGCCAACTTACACCATCCTGTCCGTCCTACCCAGTTACAACCAACTGGGTCTTTCCAGTAATTTCACATACAAAGCCTTAATGTTTAAATGCCACCCAGATATCCTTCCGTCTCACCTCCCCCCCAACCCTCAAGAGATTGCAACACCAATTAAATTGTGTTTTCCTGACATCTTCCCATCAAAGCACTTTGGTTTTATTCTTCACATCAAAGCCCATTATTCTTTTGTCTCTCTTGAAATCAACATCTGCCCTGAGGTTGTGGCACTTTTTCCCTCTCTTCCAACTGGAATAGTCTCCGAGCCCAGAAATAATGGAGATGGCAAAACAAAACAAACATAAAGAGTGTTTCTATTGTTCCTATATCACTCCAGAGAAGTGGAATTGTTTGTCTGCCCTTCATCTCTTGTTTTTGTGTGTCATCGCTCATTATTTTGAATGCGGAATCCAAAGGCGGCTCCGCGTAATTTTAAGCACACTGTTACTCAGCCACGTGTTGTGACAGAGGGTTTAAAAGTGTATCTTCTATGTGTGTTCTATAATATAATGTTGCAAATAAAACATCTTTGTCCCTCTGAGACTCGCCTGTTTGGTGTTTGCTGGTTTATCGAGAGCAATTGATCTCTGCTGGTTTTAGCTTTTGCCTGCAGAGAAAGAGAGAAAGGGGGAAGGAAAGAAAAGAAACCAAGCTCAACATAAAACAAAGGTACGAGCACGCAGCCATGAGGGCAAAACCCCGCTGACGTCGTCTCCCGTTTGGTTTTACGAGCCGTCCAAGGTGTAAAAATCTGATCACTTCCAACAAGAACTACGAATTTGAAACTGATCTTTGCTGATCATTGTAGGTGAAGAGCCAAGACAAGATTCATCTTAGAAACCTGTCGGAAACACTCTTTTCTTTGTTCGTGCTCTGTCTGGGTCTACCCGATCCAAATCTCTTTTCAGGTTAATTAACATGCACTTGTAATGCTAATCCAGCTAGCGTCAAATCTACCATTAATAGCATCGTTGTCTTTGAACAAGACTTGAAATGTCTCCTGCTCCATGTGTGCAGTGCTGAAGGCTCTGGGCCACGATGGGGCGAAGGTGTTGGCTGGTGAGGGGCTAAATTGGTTGCTCCCAGGGTGCGTTCAAGACACAGCGCAGCCCAACCTGATGCACATACGTGGTCGTGTGTAACTGCTGCTGCGTTTGTACTGTTTTACTCAGAGGGCGATATCTGCTTGTTCCTGTACCGCATTACCAGCATAATTAAAAACAACAGCTTTGTTCTTGCTGTTCGATAAAGGTAATGAGAAGAGTGTGTGAAAGTCCTAAACACTCAGAGCTGAAGTCCATATACACACTCCTAAAGAAAATGCCGCCTCATTTGATTTTTGAAAAAGAGGCTCGGGCCAAATCTCATTTTCAGCCCATCTTTGCAGCCTCGGTCAGAGTGATTGAACAAGCCTTCAGCACACAGCAGCCAGCTTCTCTCCATTTCCCTAACATGGGTGGAGAGTAAACTGGAGGTTAAATGAAGAGGCTGTGCAGACTGCGCCATCCATCCTTGACACCCGACTCGTAGTGGGTGTCACCGTTGACGGCTTCCATACCGTGTGACAGAATGATGAGCTGCTGGTGCAGAGGTGAAAAACCGAGCAGAGAATCCGCTGTACCGCTAGATGACCTCAGACATGAAAACATCTGGGTGAAGAACGTATGTGAAGGCATGTGAGTTGGATCAAATCCGTTTCAAATGATTTGAAAATGGTTGAATTGAGAGATTGGAGGAATCAAGACCCAGACCGGAGCACACGCCGTGCATGCTGGGTCCCACAATTCCAGATGCTGTTGCAATGGAGAGAGCTCGAAACAGGAGAGAGACATGGGAAAATTAATCATCTGTATACCATAAATTACATTTATTGACCTGCTAATTAAGGTAATTAAGTATGAAAAGATGAAAACTCCCAGAACCTGCCTGAAATTGACTCGCTGCATTTGTTTTTTCCCACTTTCCATCGCAAAACCTTTCAATTTTCATAAAAGATTTGACCTTTGTGGAAACGGTTTCAAAACAAATTTCAGCCTAAAAAAATTACACACAGTAATATTAATCTTAAGGTCAAACTATTCAACATTAATAATACTTTAGAAAAGAAGCTACGCTGACTTCTCATGAGGCAGTTATGTTTCGGGGGACTGAGCTTTTGGCTAATGTAAACCAAAAGGTTAAACTATTATTGGATTTAAATAACAGCCGCAACAGGCTGGGTTAGTTCTGTGTCCTGCAAACTAGTCAGAGCGGTTCAACCTCTCCACAGGTTCTTTGTTTGAGTCATGAATAACTCAAAGATGGAACCACAATTCCTTTTCATTTAACTTCTATTTTGCTGTTTAACAACATTTCATTTGAAATATTTTATTTTTCCAGTTGAGCTAAGGTGGATATTCGAAGAGCGGTATTATTTAGACCTGCTGGTCGTTCCCAGCAATTATTGGAGATTACATCTAATTGGTAATAAAACTATGCAGCTACATCGACACTCTTTTTTACCGCTGATCTAAAATTCTGCACCTTTCAGTTGTGCTTCCCTGAGAAAAGTTCTTTCTGTAGAATGAATGGAAAAAAGGGTCCTGGGTCCATCACCACTGACAACACAAAAGTAAAGTGAATACCAATGGGAGTCTGCTCGGCCCTCGATGGAGCCCAGCCACCAGCAGACAAACACTGCCAATTAGCAGCGGGCCCCCACTTATTAGCCATGTGTTCACTTCTGATTAACAGGACACATTCACTGCATCAAGTCCAGGCAAACAAAACCTTTCCCCAGGGCGCTTGGTTCTATCCTCTTGTCTTCATCGATCTCAATTAAAAAAGGTTTTATTATGATGCTAACTGTGCGACCCCTCTGAGGACTGTTGTGGGAGGTGGCGTGTATGAACTAGTTACTGTATTGCTCCTTTGTTTCCATCCATAAGAGATCTTCAACAAAAATCATGCGCTTAGTTTGACGATCTTGAACACATTCTGAAGAGGACAGGAAATTGGCTCCTTTATGAGGTCCCTTTTTTGCTCATCTCAAGTGGCTTGTGGAAACTGTGCTGAAGAATAAAATTCTCTGGTGCTGCCCCAAAGGTCATGGCTTTGTACAGCTTTGCTGGGACAGCTGCCTCTTGGAGAGAGGCGACATCACCTGGACGGCAGGTTGTCGCCGGGTCCTTGCATGTGTCAATTTTTAGGCAATATTCATTTATATTCCTCTTACAGCAGATGTGCTTTTAGCATTACTTGGTTACACCCTAAAGTTCTACCAGTTAAAGTTAAGTTAGCTAAGAAACACCATAATCATGCATGTGGAGACATAAAAGCTTTGGCATTAACTGTTATTTACATGTGTTACACTTTTACTTTGAAAGGTTGCTGTGGGTGGAGCTTAAGTGAAGGCCCAAACAATCACAGAACGAGCGAACAATGCGAAAAATGAATCAGCCCTTTAAAAGTGATGGAAGATGAGGATGATGCCTTCAAGAACATTTTAACACTGTAACTCTGCTTCATAACTGGGGAACTGTTGCACATGGATGTCAATGATCCGTAAGCCGTTTGTCCTTCATCAGCTGAGTTTCACATTTCGTTTTTGAAAAGCTTCCATCTAAGAACTTGAAGGAACAAGTTTTAAAGATGGCTTGTTTCTTTTTTTAAATCCCTCAATTGAAAAACAGTCCTCATTTCCTACTTCTGCTGGTAGAACTTTCAAAAAAAAAAAAGAATACTATGATTTCTGTTTTCTTGAGTTCGGCAAAAAGTAATTTTGCCATCTGTGCTCAAGGTCTGATACGAACAGGGAGAAATGATTAAAGAACCCAACCACACGGGGTCTTTTCTGTAGGAGCTGGTAGAGGTGATTAGCACAGACATTGATTCATAGTGGACCGCCACAGAAGCTTTCAGTGAATAAATGTGCAGGCAGTATTGTCTTTGTTGTATCAATTTCATATGCTGACCCCAAGGATTATTTTCCAACACAGTTAACATTGTGAGTCAAAGAATAAATAAAACTTAAACGGTTGCACCGGTAGCACAGACTCGTATCTTGTAGCCTCGCTAATGAATTTTTTAAGTCATTTAGCTGGAATCATAATTATCCAACAGAGTGGAAATGAGAGATGATTTGTGTGTGTGTGTGTGTGTGTGTATGTGGGGGGGGGGGGGTGGTGAGAGAAGGGCACCAAAAGAAAAGCTCATAAAAGACAATTAGCCCAATGTGGCTTGGCTAATTAAAGAGGAAGAATGACGACAAGGCAGGAAACACGAGATTCTTGTCTGAGGTGTTGATGTGAGAAAAACTCAAACTACCCATAATGTGAATGACTGGAGATGCAGGTTTTGGATTGAAGGTTAATGCTTTGACAAGTTGTTGCCGAGAACCTATGCTACATGGTCATATATTTAAGGGTGGTGAGAAGGTGAGTGGATGATTTTGAGGTCTCTCCTCATGAAGTTTAAATGTTCTCCACATGTCTGTGTGGGTTTCCTCCAGGTTCTCCTCATGAGGCTTATTAACTCCAGATTGACTGAGGAGATGTGTATCCTGAAATGGACTGGGGGGATCTCCAGGGTGACCCAAACATGCATCTTCACATATAGCATCAATGTAGATGCTGATGACATGAACTGCAGTTAAAATAGCCAACAGTCATTTTTCAGGGTTTAATTGATGAACAGTGTTAAACTTTAAACGTAATAACACAGCAGTTACCTCAATGTGAGTCACGAAAAGATCATCAGAGTTGAGTATGTCAACAAACGACTTACTTGTTTTTTATGGATACTTGCTAATGTGCTCGCAGGCACCGTAAATTTGTTTACGCGGCGCACGATGACAATCTGTAACATTTATTTTTAATGAAACATGCAATGAACAATGATGCAAATGCACCAGACCACAATAAAACCCTATAAGGCTGCAAACGTCCTCCTGCTGCACCGGATCTAATCTGATAAATATCTCTTAAGCGTTACTTTGGAACGTTTAAAAAGGTAGCTTTATTGCAGGCAAAGCCAACAGAGGACGTGGCATAAGAGAGCAGACAGGAATATTAAGTGAGGCAGCCTGAACAATATAGAATATAAATGAGGTTATTTTACACTGCAGAGCTCTGCAAACCGACACACAGACTTCTCTCTTTGTGATAAATCATTCCCATTCAGACAACCTCTGCTCTTAGGGCTTTGTTTAATACTGTCTGCAATAAAGGGGTGAAATAAATTGGTTTACACTGCAAACAGGGGCTCTGCTTGCAATGTATGATGTCGTGAAATATAGAATATACTCGACTTATTGATGATAATGAACTTGCAGATGGAAGAATGTGCACGGAGGGTGCCGCGGGAGTAATATTAAGAGGCAGAACTGGGAAGAAATCCCAAGTAAGCAGTAAATGTAGCAGAGTAAGATTTTCTGAAATAGCATGTTCCTCCCTGCCCGGCCCTTTTCAACAGAACGACATAAAAATGCAATTTATGTCTATAGTCACGGCAACAGCGCTGCCTGTGTCGAGGTGAGATAAATATTTTGTCGGAGGTGCTGAGGGCTGAAGATAAAGTGACAATTCCTCCCCTCTAGAAACACTCCTTGCTTGTCTCCTTGTTCTGGTTATAGTGGCAGAAGCAACCTTTGCTGGATCACTTTTCTTTTGTCTGATTTACAGACACAAAGGGTTGTGTTGTGTGATAAACCCACGCCTGCATGTTATTTCACTCAGATTCAGAGCCGTGATTGAGTGTAAACCTTTTATAACGCGTTACCTGGAACAAGGGGCGAACGCTTCCACAGCAAAGACGGCGCAACAGGGCAAAGCAAACGCCACCTTTCTTCGCTCCTCCTGTGTTCGTCACGACGCCAAGAACTTGGTGACATTGTGAATTATGAGCACATGTCAGACGTGCTCCAGCAGCCCCAAAATGAGAGCGACGTGACAAAGCTATTCCCCTCAGAACAGTTACATAAGTGGGACAGCTACTGAACACAAAGATGTGAACACTTTAAAGGTGACTTCAAGAACTAATCACTTTTATTGCTTTGCCCATTTATGACAATGACTCTGTGTTTCTGTCGAAGCCAAACTAACTTTAAAAATGTTGAATGTGACATTTGAGGCTACTTCTCCAACTACTGCGTGAGGTAAATTTATCTACTTTATTAGGAGACTCTTATCTACAGCCATGGATCTGTTCCAGCGCCACTGTTGGATTTAATAAGTGACCGACAGGAAAAATGTCCATCCAAAGCTGTTAGGATGTGATTTTCTGTTCGTTGTCTCTGAAACATCCTCCGAGGAGAAGAAAATGCTGGCTCTGTACCTGCTCTGGAGAGGAAACGGGATTCTGGAGACCACGGTTATCCTAACTGGTTTAATTTGAGCAATATCTCTGCTGTGATGATTAAACATTTGTCACATACGATGAACAGCCTAATAAAAACGGATAACTGTCCCGCGGGAGTGTCCGGCAGTTTGGAGAGGCTTGGTGAGCTGTAGTCTGAGCTATATTTCCAGCATGTTCCTATTCCCAGCTCATCACATATTGATGATTTGTCACAGCTCTTCGTATCATCCAAATGCACTTTGGACGGTCAGACACGCGACCTTCGCCAAGGAAATCAATTTGAAAATCAAACGACGGGCTCATAAATGAAACCTTTTTAACTGAGGCAGGAGCATCAGGATTAGAGGGACTTTGTGACTGGGGACCTTTGGCTGGATATTGCACTCAGACTGAGGTCCTAATCTTTTCTTTTTGACAGAGGGTGCAAACATTACTGTCGTCAATTTGCCAATGACAACGTAGAGAAGGTATTTAAGATGCAATTAATCTCTGCAAGGCCTTTGTTAAGCCAAAAAGGAAACATTTAAACAATGCTTAGCGCTGTAACACAAATAATCACAGCAGATGTAGAAGCATTCAGGTTAGACAAGACAGTAGGACAACCCCTCCCCCCCCCAAATCCTTATCTGAAACCATCAAAGAGACGAAAACCTGAAACCTTCTGAGAGCCCAGAACTCAATTCCCCACAAAGCCGAACCAACAAAGTGACAAACTATGGAGAGAAGGACCAGGCTTTAATGCTGTTGACCAGGGTTGATGTGGACCAGGTGGGCTGGTGATGGATGCAGAGCAGGTGTGTAGTGATCAGAGGAGCGAATCGCGGCCAGCCGGGCAGACTATATAAGGGACAGCTGAAGGAGGGTGCCAAGGAAGTGAAGACATGTTTGGTGGGGGTGGAATACTGTTTGTGGGTTTTGGGTTCACTTCAATGACAAACTCACTGTTGGAAAAAGCGAGTAAATATTTGTTTAAAAAATCATAAAAAAAGAAAATCAATTTCCAAGGTTTGACACTGGTTATTCTAGAAACTACATTATGGGACCATTTAAAAAGGTACATTCTTGTTATCTTTCTCTTTAAGGCCGTTTCTTCTTTCCTCGTAATCAATATAAATTAGCTCCCGTTCTGGTGGCAGGCAAAACTTTGGTGCAATATATGGCTCTATCTTTTGCCCAGGGAGTGAAACCTCTAATTTAGTCTGCAATAAAGTGGCTTAGAGAAACTGATTCTTTCCAGAACATTAATCATAAAAAATTTAATGGATATCAAATATTTAATACAGTAGAATGTACAACTTGTATTACTATGGCTTTCTCCAAATCGATCATGTAGAGGGAAATCCATAATTAAAATTATGCTAGCAAGGGCAAATCATTAAGATTCCTATTCGCCTTTATGCTCTAGGAAAATGAAATATATGCCTTGCCAGTGATCTATAGTCTATTAGAGACAGAAATAAATGATGACTGTACTAGAAAAACGGGTGCTAGATTATATTAGAAAAATAAAAGCATAATTCTTGTGTAAATGAACCTCAGATACAGGCCTGGTTGTGTGGAAACAGTGAATTAAACAGTAAAAACGTCATTGTCTAAAGAGCTCTTAGTGCTCTCCAACCTTTTTATTTCTCACTTTAATGTCATATTTGTGTGCTTACTTTAGCTGTCTGAGTTAGCGAGGTGGTGACTGAAGACATCTAAATTTATCCTCACCTTGTTTTCATCTCCCAAACAGAGCAACAACCCCAATCTAACGCCGCTTTTCCACTAGTACCTATTCCGCACAATCGAGGCCGTACCCTGGTCCAACAACAAGGTACAGATTATTTTGGGGTGTGTGGCAAGAAGATGGAGCTACTACAGACTAGAAATGAGGTTTTCCTGGGGGTCTCTGATGGGCGGTCAGGGGAACCAACGAACATAAACGAGATATTGAGAAAAGAGAAAACAACAAAGACAATTACTGAACTATCAAGTAATGAACAGAAAGGACTGGTAGAGTTAATTTTTTTTAGAAAGGACCTGCAGCCATTTAAGGAACTGGATGCTATTGACAGCAGAGGGTGAGAGGGTTTTGTAACTTTCAGCATAATCCAATTCATGGTGAGCTCACTTTGAACAGAGTTTATTTAGAAATTAATGCTGTTATTTTTTGTACGCAGACAATGAGCTAGCTAGTTAGCCACTGGTGCTAACTCCGCCTTTGGCTTGTAATCTGCATTGTGTCAATATTGATAAAAATGTAAATTTAACCTGTCAAACATTTAAACTGATGTTATTATACGAAACCGGCAGCGTACCCCACCGGCTGAAGCCCAGTGACGCTGCAAAGGAGACTGAGATCAAAGACCTGTACGACCACGTTGATCCTCAAGGGACCATAGCCAGGGGGCCTTTGGCCCCCAAGCATACCAACCCTTTGTTTAACCACTTATTGACTGTACCTTACCCTTCTTTGCAGACTTACAATATATCAATCTGCAGCTCTAACTCACGTACACGCCTGTATGTATGCAACCAGATTGTAACTATAAGTTCACTATCTCTGTATCTATAACACTGATACCCAATCTCAACACAGAATAAAATATATAAAACCCAGTCGGACTCATCCGTAACTACCTTCAGAAGCGTCCTTGATTCTCTGACCGGACTCCTCGTCCTAGTCCAGTCAAAGTACCGGTAGTTGTATCATGATTTCTATCTTTTCTGTTAAGCCTCTGTGAAAAGAACCAACAAAACAAACATTGTTCGGAGAGGAATAATGAGTTGTGCTTACACGCTAACGGTGTTACAAGAGTTTTGGACCGCCTCCTTAAGAAGACTCCGCCCACACCAAAGAGGTACCCTGGTGTAATTGAAAACTGTGTCGAGTCAACAATGTAGATCCAATATTGCGTAATGGAAAAGTGCCTTAATTTACATATGCAATTGACTTGATAGACAGCCACACTTGGAAAAATACGATAGCTATAATGCTATAATGTTATATGGCTATAATTAGTTTCCCTCAGGTTCTGGTTTACTTAACTGCACATTTAAGTGGAATATGTTTACAGTTGATAATATTTCCATTTTGAGCTAGTGAATTGTCACATTTATTCTAACTCCAGCCCTCTTAAAATTCAAGCCATCTTCACATATAATGTTGACTTAATACTCAAAGTCCAACGGAGCGTGTGTGGGTTGCAGAGGTGTTTTTCCAACATACAGCATCTTGATTGTTTTATGCTGTTTATATTCCAGTGTAGCTGTGCTCACCTCCCAACCAAACTCACTTGTGAATATTTTTTCATCTCTTCTGGGGCCAAAACAGAAAACTGCAATATATATGAAAAGCGTACTTATACCAGTTTCCATGGTGGTTTCCAAATGAATAAAAATGAGGGGAGGAAATATGTTTACTGGTATATACTGTTTGTATATCACACATATGAACAATTGGCTGCACCATCTTTGTGAAGACCCTCAGTCATAATTCCAGCCTCTTACCATAAATGTAACATAAATCATCTTCTAACCTTAACCCTAAAAACAAGTCTGAACCCAGAGTGAGACCTCTGAAGCTGTGAGGACCAGCCAACATGTCCCCACATTCAAAAATGTCCCCACTTTTGAAGTTAGATGCAGATTCTGGTCCTCACTTTGCAGCAGAGAAGATAACGGACACAGAGACGGATACTTGATATGTGAATATAAACCATCTGAAGGTTTAGAAGTTTCTGACAAAGGTCAGTGACCTATTATCTGCAGCGGCCTCAGTTTAAAGGATGTGCTCACAAAGTGGATTTTGGGAACTGGAAAATATAACGGAACCAATGTCTTTGTACACAGCAGCTATTTTTGTACACTCTTCAGACTGTTGTGAGTCTCAATTTCAATGATGTCTGGCTGATTCTATACGAGCTTTTTGATCTGTGCAGTTTTTATGACTCTTGCTCTGAACTGGACAACTTTGAGGATAAAAGTTCTGGCCGTCATGAAGACTGCTGCTTCTGGTCTCAGTCTTGAACACAGGTGCAGCAGCATGTTTGCAAGGTCTCCGACTTTCTCCTCCGACTTATCATTTGGTTGACAACAGAAAGAAGCTGCAACTGAGAGAAAGTGTTTGTGCTCATAGCAGAAGAGGACTGTTGGATACACTAAGCCTCTCCACATCTCCCCTCCACCGGCACGGCATTATGGAACGAGGCCATTCCCTTTTGGAGAAACTCCTCCGTTCAGCCGCACATACCTCCCCCTCGATCTGAGCAGCTCTGGTTCCTCTTTGATCTGCTTATGTTCTTCTGAAAGCATCAAACACTTCAAATAGAACAGGCCATGAGCTGAGCGCGGCTTTCATATGTTTTCTTCCCGCCCGTCTGCAATCTCATCGATTGCATGAAATGATCAATACGGTTAAATAATGCATCATATCTTGTTCCTCCATTTTGACATCAGAGCATCAGTTGCCTCTTCGTGATGTTGGAGAGGCGCTTTTTAACTCTAATGAGTGCGGACGGTCCTCTCGCAGCACATACTGTACTGCTGCTATGAATTATGGATCAGGACTACAAAGGGACAGTATAGGAAGGACCTGACCGAGTTATGAGATGTTGGACCAGGAACTCAGGAAGATGTTTGAACTTTTAACATTAAACTTTGCCAGAGCTCTGAATGAACCCAACTCTGCATTCGTTCATTAACGTCGAGCCAAATGTAAAAGTAGGCGACTTCCGTTGTTAATTAACATTAAACTCGTGTGTGAAAAGGGGTTCATCATTGACCTTGAGATACCTAAATATTTCCCTTTTTTTTGTTTCACTCACTGCTGCTCATTTCAAAGACTTGCTGCTTTCCTCAGTCTGATACTTTTAGTGAACTGACAAACTCCCTTAAAGCAAGAAAACTACAGTCGGAAGGAGAGATGGTTCAGAACTAAATATTCATCATGCCAATAATCTTTAGAATCGGTGACTAAATTAATATGCACTATACAAACTATCAGTTAACATGCTTTTGTTATAACAAGCAAACATTGGTTGCATCTTCAGCCTCATTACAGTAGAGGTGATATGCTGTGAAAGGTTAAAGCCCATATTCGAGGAGACGACAATCTTCACAAGCCTGTCTAAGCCATCGTGATATTTGTTCTAGTGAACATTCATCATATTAATCACCTTTGAGTTGACACTGACACTCTCTCAATCTTCAGCTTTGACCTGATGTTACCAAAAGATGCGGCTGCACACAAAGGATGCCAGTGAACACAAGATTCTCATGTTTTCACTTCTTCCAGCACTGATTCAATTAGAGTCGGAAAATTCGATTTAAAATCAGGCACTTGACGTTAGAAACTACATAATAAAAGACTCAGTTATTGTAGCCCTGCTTCATCAGGAGGACCATCAGCTGTGACAAAGCTGGACCAGCATGTCCCTGCATTAAATACACACCTGCCTTTCATTTAAATGGGGAACAATGCACCACTGACCTCAAACATCATGGCCAGCCACCTCCATACTCTTGATTTTATTATGTTGGTTTTCCCCTCACAGAAACAGAGCGGAAACTTTGTAAAAGGTCATCAATCATTATCTTCCCCACAGTTGTTGTGAAAAACATCACCTCAGCTCTCTGCACAGACTGACATGAACAGTCTGACACAGTATAATACCCTGCCCAAGTCAAAGCTGAGGTCATAAACTTTGTTAAATAAAAAGAAAAAGAAAAAAACAATGGAAAGCTGAAACAAGCTGTCTGCAAAGTGGCAAAACAGTCGTAGTTTCACAGCAATAAAAAGACAAACCAAGATTGCCTGTGGATGTGAAGCAACATCACTGTGAGACTGATGAAATCACTTGTATGTGAACCTTTGGAGGAGATGTTAAAATACTGTCTGCCACGCACGCTTCATCTCATTTTCTCTGCTGCTGAACTTGTGCTGTGATTGGCAACTGCTCACAAGCTGTCTGAAATTCCTTTTAATTCCAGCGTTTTGAGGGCACGTCATCTTACCAGAGGACTTTCTGTTCAGATCAGAGGAGCACTTTAACCGGGACGTCAGACGAAATTTCACAGAAACACATTTTCCAGCAGCTCTTTTCCTCTCGTGTATTCTTTTATTTAGTTGAGTTTAGCTTGTTGGGCAGGAGGGACAATGGTGGTTAATGCAAACGCTGCAGCTGTATGTAGCTCAGCTTGTTAAACACCAACACGCTTTATTTTCTACGCTGCCATCTCTGAAAACATTAAATGGGAAGTAATTATATTTTCACCGTAATGTGGCGTTACTACCTTTGTTACTATTCTACACAATATACTGTATGTCAATAACATAATGGGACTTAATGGAAAAGGATAAATATTGAAATTAACGAGAGATGGATGCACACACGCACACAAACAATCCAATTTCAAAACCGACAAGCTTGAAAAGCCTGTAACTGTATCACAGATGGGAACAAATCTGCTCATGGATGTTTCTGCAGGAAACAGAAAATGACATGTGGGAGGCCTCCTGCCTCATTAAAACATATTTTCTTTGCAATTTATTTTAAGATCCGGTTGGCAGTTAGCTGTGAGCGCATTTTTGCTCTTAGCCATGCCAGCACTTGTCCAATTAGCCTGCCAAATTCAAATAACCCAACAAAACCGATACTGCAGGAACAAAAACAACAACAAAGTTTGGGGTGTAGTGAATTTTGTGTCACAGCGTCTTGGTTGTCTTAGCCTTTGTAGCGTATTTGAGCAACACCGCTCTCTATTTTCCGTGGAACAGCTGGAGCTACAGTGCTACACTCTGGTCTAAGGTGAGCATGACTGCAGCTGCTGATTCACTTTTGGTTATAAACAGTCACACATAATGAATGAGCGTATCCCCTCTTTAAACTAATCATTCTGGTGATAATTACTAGCACACACCACCTGTTTTATAGTGCACAATGCCACAAACACACTGTCTTCTTTGTCCCCCATTTGCAGGACAAGCCGCTGACATTTATCAAAGCGCTCAGTGTCTGACGGGAACATGGTGGTTGAACGTAACAGGATGATGATGATGATGAAGTTTCGTCCTGTGGGGTAGATGGAGAATTGCTGAGGCTCGTGTTACATAAGGGAAAAGAGACCCGCAACGGCTTCAAACCATTCATCAAACAGTTATTTTTGATGGCCCCGGAGTGATGGGGACATTTCTGCCTGTCTCATATTTTCCATCAAACTATTAGATCTATTTGGTTAAAATGGGGTTAAAACTTGATTGATAATCTTCTGAACAGGTCTACACTGGCACGTGACAAGGAACCTGTCAACCTGCTCAATTTAACTCTCCCTTAGAACTCCTGGTGTGTTGGGCCCACTGGTCATTAGACAACCTGAACACGTCCATTCCACACTGACACAGGGACAGCAAACAAACTGAGCTCTGGAAGCTCATTATCTGACCACCGCCACAGCATTACTGCTTCTCAACTGTTTATTTACTCTTCAGCATGTGTCGTTTTGGGGCGTTGATCCATCACCGAAGCAATTTACAGACTTTGGAAGCACTCAGTGATCCAAATTTAACCGTACATATAAAAATATTTAAGACAGTGAAAATAAACCTTGATTCTGCCCAGAGCAGAACATTTGCCACCTTCGTGGGGGTGCGGCTAAAGTGTATCAGTTCCTTCACTGCATGTGGAGAAGGTGCGAGCTCCATATTCTCAGCATCTCTATAATTATCAGCCTGCTCTCACCTGGCATGACTTCACAGCTATAGTGAAACCTTCTCACAGGATCACAAAGTAATTGAGCCGACAACGAGATTCGCAGCTGCAAAAATAACGCAGCTATATCTGAGGAGACGCTTCATTCAGGATGAGGAGTCAGCAGATGGCTGCAACGTGACGTGGTCTTCTCCTGGAGCTCCTGTGAGATGGACCGGAGCACAGCTGGGAGCATTTTTCAGCTTTACCAACCTCTCAGGCTTAAATCATTCATAAATGTTTACTCAGTATTGTTTACACTAAACGTGCTTCGGTGTTGACATTAAGCCTCCTAAAACTGGCGAATCAGAGCTTGTTACGTACCTCTGTTCAGCATTTCAGTGCTCCATTAATAATGAAGTGCTGCAAACAGGAGGTTAAGGGCCTTCTGATGCATGAGCAGTGAACTGGCTCCATCAAAGCGTGCTCCAAAGAGCTCTCCGCCTGCCCCCTGTTTGACCTTCTGTCACACAGAAGTGACAATATCAGTTAAAGTCACTTCCCCGAATACTGATTAAGTCAAAAATCTGACCTTTAGAACATGGAATTAAACACAACATGTTTTTTGGTTCATTTTTTTCCAACTATTTGTTAGTTCCCCTGTGTTTTGGCTTTTGATTTATTCACATGTTGATGATGATCCATCTCTCCTCCGGCTACGTGGCCAGATTCTCTTGATGTGGGCAGCCTTCCAGGTTTCTCTCCATCTGTTATTGACAAAGTTTACATCACTGACCTCCAGCTTCATTGGTGAACTCTAAGCTTAACTGAACCTAAACATAATTGCCGGTGATTATGTCAGTCTGCAGTGGTATTATTAGACCAGACAGATGAAGAACATAAACATTTCTAAGATGATTTAATTTCAGAATGAAATCTGCAGATGGCTGCTCTGAGTACAACTATCAGATGAAGTGAGTCCTATTAATTTTATCCCCTTTTTAACTGGAGTGTTTTTGGCGTTACAGCAGCAGAGCGCTCTCTGTGATTTGTCCCTTGAGAACTTCAACACTAATGCTCTCCCAAGTCTTCTGCAAATCACACTACAAGCTTTTAATGGAGAATAGATCTGTACAGTTTGGGGTTAAAGTCCAGCCTTTGAGGGTTCCAGTCCATTATCTTCAATGTTCCTGCAGATTCCATCTGTTGCTGGTAGTTCTTATCGAAGAATCAACATTCTTTAAACTACTGAGTAAGTAATGGAGATTCTGGAACCTTTTTCAGCTGCATTCTCCCGATCGTTTTAGACAACAATCTTGTTTCATGTGGCTCTCCATCAAAATAACCCTTTAAGTCTTTGGCGTAGTGTGAATTGTGCAAATTACTTACTGGTTAAACTTGTTACTAGAAGTGAAGGACATAGATGTTTCCTTTACTTAACCCTGAAAAGTGATTGCACATGGTCATTTTCCCTCTGTCTCTGGCTGCACTTTAACACATGACAACATATGTCAGTGCTGGAATCATGACCAGAGAATGTGATTTAGTCACTCACAGGTAACGCACCCTAGTGTATCTTCATTTTACTACTTTAACGTGATACATTCAGTGAAACACCATGTAGAACGGGTGATAGATCTGATTCCAGAATCCAATGTGAAAGGCATCACATTGGTCAACACCTTTGTTACAGGAGAAAAGGACTAAATAAATGTAATAAACTAGCTGCAGCCTTTTAGGATGGCTTTTCCTAGTGACCAGATTTCATCTCCTTAAAAGGACCCATTAACTCCTGGTGACAAGAAAATGAATTCCCTCTGTGGCGGGAACTGCTTCTCATTGGCGATCATTAGTTTAGCACTCTGTAATCACCCTTTCGTGCTGTGTGTTCATCAGTAGGCCAACTCGGCTGCTGCTCACACAGACCCAGGCTGCTATCATCAAGGGCAGCGTGTGAAAATTGCTCCATAAAACAAAAGTAATACCCAATATAATAGGGAAGCAACTGGCACTTCCAACATAAAACTGACAGATTACCACAGAAGTACTCGGTAAACACGTTGTTTTTCCTCCGAAGTCTATCCAAACTGTGTCCCTGTGGTGCTGCCTAACCTGAAGACTCTGAGGTCTCATCTGTATATTAAAATAAGAAATGAGGCTGATGGATGAGAAGCTGTTCACTAAGGCAGATTTTCCAGGTGAGGGCCAAACGATGGCTCTAAGAAGGAATTAAAACAGGATGCAAGGATTAGGGAAAGAGATGTGTGGTGTTTGGGGCTCTGAAGCTTCTGTGGGAATGGAAACGATCCATCTTCATTGAAGCTCTCACTTGATGAGGCAACCCGAAAGGTAATTAGTTTTGATATGTTGCCTGTTCTTTCCAGTCCATGTTTTGAGAGAGTAACAAGCTCAGACCACAAATAGCAGGGCTGTGATATTAATGGGTGGTGTTGTTATCTTATATTTTAGCCTGCTGATAATGATTTTTCACTGAATCCCACATCACATTTAAACCCTGTAAAATATAGTGAGTATCTGAAAAACCAACACAAATCTCAGTACATGTTGTAACCATGCTTATGGAAATACATGAAACTAGTGTTATTTCGACAGCTTGCAATGTCAAAATGAGTTATCTACAGCTCGTTATGAGATGTCAAACACTCCATATTCCAGCGCTGAAACACTGAATAAATTAAATCAAATTCTACACTACCACCAAAACCAGGAGGGATCAGATGTCAGCGTCTGCATCAATCTTGATAACTCACATGCATGTCTGTTTCTCTTGAATGTGCACTTAAGTGCAATGTTTGTGTTCTGGTTCGGATTGGTCTGTAATTTTCTAACTACAGTGACTCTGTTTCAACAACTTATTTAGGAGTGTTCTAAGCAGACATTGATTTTAAAATCATGGATAGAGGCACTAATGATATTGAACAAGCCCATCAAATGTGATAAAGGCTGTTTTCAGAGAACAGCATGTGTGTGTGTGGGCGTGTGGGTATACTTTAGAATGCTAGACTGAAGATTTTAATGGTGTCACACTATATTTTCTCACATCATTTTGAGAAAAAGGGCCACTTTATCCTGCACAATGATGACAGGTTTAAATTAACATGCACACTTGGTTAAATGGGCTTTGACCCAGGGAAGAGCTGTGTTGTACACAAGCAAATCTAAACTAAGGGTTTTTTGCTATTTTCTTTTTTCCATGAAAAGGACACGACAAGAAGAAGGCAGTCTCAAATATATGACAGACGTTGACTTGGGACAAACAGTCTCCTACATATCAAAATATTCATTATAAATTCATTACAGATGTCATCATGTCAGCAGAGTGCATAATGGAATACGTAGTTCTGCGTTGGGATGAGGCATCCATTCAGCTTCTCTTTATGATTTGGTTCTCTGTAGGAAAATAATTGGATAATTTAGAACATTCCAATAATGATGTAGACTTAAAAGAACTTGTTGAATACACAGTCTCTGGTGCATCAGTAGGTCATCGGTTTAAATCTTTATTAGAGGTTTACTTGCAGTAATGATTACACTTTGTTTTACAACATTCCCTTTTTTAGAGAATTTAATGGAATATAAAACAATTTGTGTGTGCGTCATTGTTGTTTCAAAGTGTCTGCTCCAATCTTTTCAAGAGTCTTTGCTGTGCTGTATTTTCAATTGAGTTAGCTTGGTGCAACTGCTGTCTCTCTAGCTGCTGAGGATTGAGTTTGAAGTCTGAAAAGAAATAAGGACGGAAGGCGAGTTTTCTCTCCGAAGAGGAGAGAAAACGGAGAAAAGAAAAAGAGAGTATCTTCATCCTTCCATGGCCACAGTGAAATGAGTGCCCATATACTCGTTTTCAGTGTGACACTTGAAAAACCTTTTGACAAGCGTGTCTAAGCCCAGAGGTTTCTCGTCTGGGCAGCACTGATTTACAGCCATTAAAATCCAGCATCAGAACCGGAGGCTTCTGCAGGCCGTCCCTCCGCTGTATGCAAAATAATGATTACCGGACAGGTCATAAATTGTGTTATTTTCTCCATCTCACCAAGAACTGCTCATTCATAGAAGGGGTGATTTGATCAGCCCACAATTACATAGCATGAGAGAGAAAATTGCACACTTGACTCTGCCAGGGTCCATTTCATTCCAACTTCTAGATGATGGGCAATCAAGGCTGTATTTATTTGGTCATGTTTGGGTCCAGGAGTTGATTGAATTTTGGTACCAATTCCCATCTCTGTTTTGTACGTGATTGTGTATGCAAAGTGCATTGACGAGCACTTAAGTTGTTTATTTGCTTTAGCCGGAACATGCCAGCCATTCCTGCTGCATGGCACCGCTCCTCTTTCTGTCTCAGCCTTGTCATTGTTCTGTCGCTTTGATCGGCCTCGATCTTCTTTCCCATTGCTGCCAAAAGCCATCATAGATTGGCTGGGGTGTGTGACAGAGCCAAACTCAAAGCCTCTCTTTTAAAAACAAACACACTAAAAAATTACCCTAAATTTGGATTGGGTTGTCTTTTATTTCCTTGTACGGTGACCATATGGGTCCATATGGCAGCGTCTGTTCAGAGGACCATATGTTATCGGGCTGTTATATTTATTTGAATATGAGTAGTCCAAATAAGGCCATATGTTGCTGAATTCCATCACGGTTCAAAAATATGCCTTCATTGCTCTGGAATTAAAGATATTAATGCTGCCATCCAGAGATTCAGTGTTTAAGTTATACAACAATACTGCTACATTCAACAGCTCCCCTATATTGCTACTAAATCCTTCCTTTGGGTATTGAGCTTCAGGCTTCTCCTCAGAAGAACACCACCCTTTTTCCCCCTCCTGTCAGCTGAGGTTAGCTATGGATCTGCCCCTCCCCCTCTATTGTAAAGCAAAGACACAAACCCCCATTCTATAGCAGGTTGGAGTACATTTGGTACACTAGTTACAAGTGAGGATGTTTACAAATTTAAAATTTCACCATCCAATAATGAATAATCAGTAATGCATGTCTACATCGCATGAAAACCGTTAGGGCATCACAAATTTAGCATCCAGCATCAAACCTTAAAAATGAATGAAAATGAGCAGAGGCACTGCAGGCTTCTGCTTATTAAATTCAGCCATTGTTTGTCAGTGTAGATGTCCAACACAAACTGTCAGACCTCAGTTTTGGTTGTAGGCACTTGTCCAAGCTTGGGACTCTTAACGATGCTTCGACTGCCTTTTTTTCTGGGGCTCCAAAATGGGTTGAAGCAAACCTCGTGGACTTACTGATTACTTGTCTATCACAGTTGTTCTTCCTGTCCCCTGATCATTATTACCTCAGAAAGTAAACACTGTCGTGTACAGCCTCACACCTCCCTGTTGGCTGGTTGTTGCATAGTTCAAAATGATTGATCTATTCTCATAAAACGGCTCTTTGCTTTGAGTTTTGCTGGTTTTGGATTCACATTTGAAGGGGCCGTACATGGTGAAAGAAAATGGAGGCATATCAGTCAGAATGTGAGGTCGGTTCTACATGTTGCATATGTTATATGTATGTATGAATTCACATCAAGCAGCCTAATCTGACATGACAATTTGTGTCTTAACTGCAGTGGGAAACTTGCTTATTCCATATTTTACAACTGCTTCATTAATGTTAAAAGTGAAAGGTAGGAAGAGCAGTGAGTTAATGAACTCTGAGACCCGTAAGAGGCTCAGCCTAACAGAGCTTCAGTCCTGTTACAACCAATGTTCATCTCCCTGCATGAGACATCAGCTGAAGCTGAGACACACTGCAGAAATAATGCAAAGGCGCAACAATCCTCAGAACCAGCAGGCGCGTGAAAGTGTGTCAGCACAACAATGGTGAGGCATATCTGTGACAGACATCTGTTCAGCTTAAAGATATTCTGCCCTTTGTCTCCAAACTTAAAAAAAAAGTCATTGGTTCCTCTGAAAAGCTGTTGCAGGTCAAGTTGTATTTCTCCTGAGCGCAGAGGCAGCCTGACACTAGAGGTGAAATTAAAGGGCAAAGCAGCCGAGCGTCAAAGAAGAGCTGTGAAAACCAAACTTGGAGTATTGCTTTACAACTGTCATGCTAAGGGACATACAGTACACTCCCAGCCTGCTTCAAAGAGACTGCTGAGGATAAATAATTCAGAAAGCGCAGCCAGGTATATGTTGTGGGGAGTTTTGCTCCATCTGACTTTCTCTGGATATTTTGTTTCTGTTGTGTCTCAAATAATGTATGAAAAAGGGAGGGGAAAAAGCATGAACAACTTCTCTGTGGAGAATTGGATCTTTCTTCCTCCCTCCGAACAGAATTTGTAAACAGGGCTGCAGAGGTCTGATGAGGTCCTGTTGAAGGATGTCCAGACGCCTTCAGATAAAACAGGAGAATGAGAACAAAGAAGCAGTAGTTGACTTATTTCATCCTGCCACAAGTGAAAATGTAAAACGATTTCTTGGGTATTGCTCCATTGTGGTTTAAACTGTAATAGATTTCTCTGTAACTTCTATCATCTTTTTTTGAATTTGTCACTGTTTTCCCTCCTAAGTGAATTATTTCAAAAGATCTGCACCTCCAGCTTGTCAAATATTAATGTGAGGTCAAGCGGAGTGTCTGAGAAGAGAAGATTGGTTCAAATAGATGCTTGAACAGCAATAATGTAGTCCAGAAAACATATTTATTCCCTGAGTGATGAATCTGTATCACCCCACCAACAGCCTAGTAATGTATTAAATGTCTACGTTATCAGTCCAGCAAAAATATGAATAATACAGATGCATAAGGAATAATGTGGTATTGTGGCTGTTTAACCACTGAGTGGAACTCGCCTGGATCCACATCTCCCAATATTTTGAAAACAGAACAAATCTCATTCAGAGAATCATGATTGTGCCAGTGGAACAAAGAATGCTCTCCCAGCTGACCTCTATTTGGAGTTACTGCTGTTCCATTAGACCAAAAACACTTGAAAGTACTCTGCTGAATCAAAATTTAATTCTCTCATCTCTCGGCTTCATATCAGCAACAGTGCATTATCCTGGCAAGGTCAGCTGCATCACAGCTCAAGACTGCAGTGATTTACTCCGCAGCAGCTTTTATTTCTGCAGCCCAGTTTGGCTGATTACCGGTACAGGAACTGTGAAGCACTAAGTGGTATTATGTTCTTGTTAGAACAATGTCAGTGGCTTTTTTTCAGCATGTTTGCTGGAGTTTTTAGCTGAAGCCACAGCTTTTGCAGAGGTAGATTTAAGGCCTGATTAGTTCCAGAAACAGAAATGTCTTTCATAAGTGCTGCCATTACTGAAACTAAAGTTTAAAAGCATAGTTTCTTCCACATTGAGTGATTTGTACCCCAAAATGTTGCTATTTGAATGACGAATATTGTTGTTTAACAAAACATGTAGACAGCAAAGTGTAATAAACTCCAGATTGAGGTTATGTACACAAACTGTTTTCCTCTTTTGATTTCCTATAAAATAAAAATCACATGCACACTTTCACAGGCGGGTGTTGAGGAATAGGAACATGCATGTACGGTCACACAGCTTTGAAATGAGTTACAGAAGCACAGCTTCATCGGCAGAATAAAGACGACTATCGAAGATCATATCATTTTTGCTGCACATCTTACCTGGTAGATTTCTGTTGCGAGTCCCTCTCTGCCAACACCTCGCAGCACTGGCTATCAGTCAACTGCAGCACGCTGGCAGGAGCTCACGCTCACATTGGCTGGTGACAATGGAAGTCATCTGGGCTCCGTTCAGCATGGATCAAAACACAGCAGAAGCAATTATGGAGACAAAGACATATCATTAGCAGATGTGTTTTCCCGCAAAAGGTCCGAGTGTGACTGGGTTTGATTGTGGGTTTTGGCAGGTCGCGTGCAGTCATTTATAGTATTGGCTTCTTTCAGTTCGATGCATATTAAATTTTCCATCCGCTAAGGTGAGACTGAAAGATTTACAAAATAAATATTAGAGAATTCATTTGGATGTAGATAAGCATGTCAGCCTTATCAAAATATACGGAGATAAACATTCTCATATTATATTATAGAGCATATATCAACATTGAAGTGAAGTGTGGGTACATTTCATAATAATCATTCAAATATGCTGTCATGGTGTTTTGCTGTGGAGCAATTTTATAACACTTGAGAGGAACAAAATAAACAGGCTGATCAATGGCTGACTGATTCCCTTGTGTGTTGGGGAGGAGGATCCTGTCCATGCTTGACCATGTGCTAACTGTGTGTCTTTAATTAAGGGCGGGTGGATTTACCAGATAATGTCCAGAGTGAGAAAAGGCACTGGTGTCATTAGGATAATCAGCGCTGTAAATGAGCTTTTGATGCAGTGTGTCCGACAGGTGTAGTGGCAAGATAGGGGAGGGAGAGGTTCCCCCAACACGGCTCCAGCTGTGTTTACTCTCTTTGTTTGGAACAAAGGGGTCTTGTCATATCTGCCCTGATTGATGCGACTGCAGGAGGATAGTTAGAGCATATTTACATGAAACACCAGAGGGAGAAACACCAGCAGGCTGGTTTGTGTCGCCATTATTTGCCCTGCACACTCCTCAGCTCGCCAAAGCACGTGCGCTTGCAACACAACCCCAATCAGTTTACATTTCTGGGAATGATTCATCATGCCGTACAGGCCCTTTGGCCATTTCTCCCAGCGTATCCCTCACTATCATGTGTCATCGCCAAGCAGACCCGCCTTAGGGAAGATCACAAACATCTCAACAAGACTTCTCCCCCTTGTGTTTGTGTCATCTTCATGTCATTCTGAAATGCTAATGACAAATGATATTCTGAGAAGAAACCATTTCACTGTACTTGACAATAAAGAGTATTTTACAAAAAAAGGCAACGATGGCACTCTTGGCTGATCATTCTGGAGATCTCATCTGCAGCTCTGTTCTATTCTGAGGGCTTCAGATGAACTCAGTGAGTTTGGGCTGATTTGAAGAACAATGAAGTGGATGTGCTGTTCTATCGACTGAATAATGAGGTTGTGTGCTTCAGAGAGCAGCTCCCCCTAAACACCCCAACCCCACCCCCATTCTCTCTCTCTCTCTCTTACACACACACACTCACACACAAAGACACCATCCCCCACCCTGCCTCCTCTTTGATGGAGCTGATATATGCATAAGCAACACTTTCATGAGGTGCCAAGCATTGGTGGTTTAGAAGCATGGTATCCTATCCACTGTAGGTCTCACATTCTCATCGCGTCATTTCCATGAGTTGAATGAAACCTGCAGATTTTAAACCCAGTTGGCGACTATAGTGAAATAGCTGATTTCATTTGGTTTTGCTGAACTGGCTCAGACATTACCAAGAAGACAAAAAAAACCCATCCTAACCTTTCTGACACAATGGAGGAACACTAACCAATGGCTTCTGACTGAGGCAGGGCATTCTTTCTGTTTTAATGGCTGCCAAACCACACAGGGAATATGATTCATGTAGAGCGAGCATAGTTACAGCAGAATGTTGTCTCTCTCTGACTCTGAAATACCACGGCCTTGACCAGACTCCCATGGCTATAATTAGATACTGTGGTTCTGAACCCAAGGTGAATCAATGTCTTAACATCTCATTCTCCTGCCGGATAGCAAAAGACTCATCCACCCTCCTCCCCCTCCACTGTTCACTTTATTTGGGCTGAATGAAAAATAAAAACTAAAACACGCAGCCAATGATGTAAATGTGCTGCATTATTTTGTTGCCCAGTGCTCAGAGGCTGGACGCATCAGGTTCTGTGTTCCTCACAGACTCCACATGCAGGAGGATGTAAGCCAAGGTTCGGCCCAGAGGGGATAGGCCTGATAAAACTAATGACCGGCCAATAATGAGGACAGTTTGGCAAAGATCTGTTGTGTCAGTAAAGGCTCAGCCTGGAACGTTGTTGTTCATTGCGGTGTGTTTTACAAGCGAGGTCAATGTCAAAGCCTCATTGCCCACTAATGAAAATATCTCCATGCATTCATGCCTCGGTGCTTATGAATCCTCACAACAATAAGTTAAATGAATCCAAACAGATAAAACCCTCCAGGGTGCTTCCATTTAAATATGTTTTACATGGAGGTTTTTTTTTTTTTTTTTAATGCTTTACATGGAGGTTTTGTTCCTTACACGATTTAACGTGTTGTGTGACTTGATTATTGTAAGCGCGGGAGTCTGCGGGCCGCTGTTTGGCTCTGAAGAGCTGCTCAGAGTGGGCGAGTAAAAAAATGTAAAATAAAAATCACAGCATAGGAACAGAACACTTGGAGATTTAAAAAGGGATTATAGGGTTTCTCTCCAGAGATGGATTTGTTCCATTTAAACAAAACTCGGCTCAAAACGCAGGAGGCAGGTCTGCGTAGTGTTGATCAGCTGTTTAAGGTGCAGTTTATGGAGGCTTAAAACTCTTTAATTGATGCGTTCTCTCTGAATTAAACAGTGGGTCTCTGGAGTAATCATTATGCATTAAACCTCCTCTCTCTCTACAAATGTAACTTCCACACGACACTGAGAGCCAAAATATTCCCATGGATTTTTTTAAAGATTGGAAATTTATAGTCTAAACATCTGTAATTACCTTTCTTTCTGTCTTTCTTTCTGTATTTCCTTCTTTCAAAAAAGCATGTCTCACTTGGGGGAAAAAATGAATCTGTGATTACCAGAAGAATAATGGATGTGTAATAGAAATTACTTTTTGAACATTCATAATCTGCTCCTCTCTTTGTTCAAACACAAATGCTTTGGGCGCCAATTTTCATTTTCCCTTTGAATAATGAGATGGTAAATTGAAGGGCAGGCGCAACTAAAAGAGTCAGAACTTTCAAGTTCAGTTAAAACCTCCTCTGACCTTGTCTTTCTTTTATGCTTTTTTTCCCCCGGAAAAAAAAAATGGGGAAAAAAAACACCATCTGATGCAATCAAAGTCTGATTCAAATGTAAATCAAAAAACATGGTATGATCAAAGAGGCCATTTGACTTCTGTGAGCCGCAGCATCTTTGTCATTGGTTAAGTGATATGTGCAGCGCTGCTGTTGGCAAGATAAGAGGAATATATGTGATCCATCATCTTGTGCACATAATAATTGGGTCTCTTTCTCCTCCTGCTTGGATGACTCTGTGCAGTATCTATAAGGAGGACTGAATATCCATTCCTAGCTTTGTATGTGAGCCATCAGATGGAGGATTGCATGTCACTCATGTCACATGAGAGAGTGCTTTTTGGAGCTAATGTGGGAAATAGGGACTGAAGTCTATATTGAATTTGAATAAAGAAATCAATTTGAATGGAGGAACTGAGCTCTGTGATGACACTGTCCTTGACATGTACACTAACCCCCTCACCGTTTCCAGTCCACTCATATCATGTGACTAATTTCAGTTCATTATTTCATATCCAAGGTTCTCAGAGTTTTAGACAGTGACTATTATCTGGAACAGTACTGAAGGAGAATTCAACTATTTCAGAAGACATTTGCATAACTGTCGGCTCTGCTATCCCCTCTGTGCTCGCAAAAGTACTTCATTTGATCTTCTAGTGCGCGCGTGCACACACACACACACACACACACACACAGGAACACGCATATCATTGTACTTCTATCTTTGTGAGGACTTCCAGAGACATATGTATTGCCCATAACCATCCCTTCCCTTACCCTATCACTAACCAACCCCCTAACCATAAACCCAGTTCCAGCCTCAACCTTAAAACCACAAGGTAACCCTTCAAACAGCCCTTTAAGGTTTTGAGGACCAGAAAAATGTCCTTACTTTGCTAGTGGAATGAGTATTTTGGTACTCAGTATGCAGACGACACAAACACACAAAGCCCTTGTAAATACTTCATATTTGAGAGCTCAAGAGCAAACATGAGTTTGTCTGGAGGTTGTGTTGTTTTCACTGACAGACAACATGAATGAAGAGACTCTTTTTGGCGGAATAGACGAGTAGCTTGGATCCAGCTAAGGTTGCTCTCACACAGGTACCATCACAAACACATCTGCAGATGACCTCCATCCCCACACACACAGTAATTGTGTTCCACGGACTTAATTTAGGTGTTGCACCAGTATTACCTGTAAGAGTTATTGCAGTGGATGTGCAACAAATAATACAACTATCTCCCTTGGCTGCACTCGGTAAGCTTATTTTGATTCATTTGTACTATAAATTGCTTCGGCCAACATATTCATATATGGTGTATTTCTCGGATAGACTAAATCAAGCAACAAAGGAGCTTTCGGCTACAGAACATTGGATTTACTTTTCCGGTAATAGGTATCATAAATTCTGACTTACATGCAGCAGTGACAAATGGTGCATCACATATGAAATTTCCTTTGAGATCGCCATCCTTTGCCAGAAATAGTTTCTACATGAAACAAGTATTAATCCTACTAAATGAAAATCAGAGATGACAAAGGGAAAAGATCCTGCAGTGCTCTCTTTAGAGCATAAAACTACTAATTTGAGTTGCTTCGCTGATGAAAAGTGTGTTGAGATCACCAATTAACACGTCAGAAACACAAATGCGAGATCATGACCACGAGGATAACTGTAACCACACATTGTGAAGTAATTTGGGATTTGAGGGCAAAGGTGAAAGTGATGCGATGACTTTATTTTCCTTAACAGCTGAACAATATAAAGCTGCTGGAGAAACATTAATATTTGAAGGTTGGTTGCTGTGTGTCTTTGCTGAGTTTGAAGAGGTTGTCTGTAGATACCGACAGGGGTTAAGTACCGAGCTAGTGCTCCAACAGGCCCTTGACATCTTTAATGCGTGTAATTTTTAACTACTATTTTTGTTACCATGACTACATGCCTTAAAAAGCATAAATGGGAGATGAAGCCTGTAAAAGCCATTGGCTTATAGAATGCGGTTTTCATGTCTCCAGTTTGGCATCACTGTGACCACTGGTTTAAAACAGATGTGACCACTTTGGGGCAAAATGGTTTGTTAATTTAACCAGTGGGACAGTTTTGAAAGCTCTAAATTACTGCAAACACAGTAGTGGAACCAGAACAGAGCTTTAAGCCAACTTTGGTTTGGTCACGAAAAGTTGTACTTGAGAGCGACATTGTGAGGTAAATATTAGAGAATTATTACAACATCAGGTGTACCTTTTTAAAACGTTTAACGACAATGAACTCTATCACAATGCCCCACGTGACAGCTTTTGAGAGGTTGTCAAATACCAAATTCAGACCTAGGAGCAGTTTCAGGAGGTTCTGTTGCACTCAGCCACAGATCCACAAACTGCTCTCAGTAATGATGAAATAATAATGCAGGTGGTGTCCACATGTCACACATCTGATACACGACCCCCACACATCACTTTTTGATGCCACCCTGACAGTTTGTGATTTTTTTTGATGATTGACAGCCTACACGTGCAGACCATATAAACATGTCAGGAATGCTACTGATATATATTGAAGAGCCTCCACGTTGAAAAGTGACAGAGGCGTCCTCTCACGTCAGACACCTGACACCTGGGCGCTACCTGACCACTGAGACATTATCTGGTGTGTGTGAGGATCAGACCACCAGTTTAAAAACAATGACTCTCTCAGCTCACGTCCCAAACTCAAGGTGGTTTGGGGAAAAAAAAAATCATTTGAATTCTTGGATCAGGATGGAAATATGAACTACTAGCAAGCTAAAAAGAGTGTTTAACATTGTGGTTTCATTATGCAGCCTACAGCTCTGGGCTAAACTGCCACATGTGTGTTGACCTGATTCTGCACTTCTGTGTTTGTTCTTCTCTTTCTGCTGTTCCAGTGATCATGGCATTCAGGACTTTCTGTTGCAACACTGTTCAGCCTGGTGAGTCAGGAAGAGCAGGTTGACCTACATCCCAGCATCAGATTAGCATCAATGTGGGGGTTGGGGGAGCACATATATTACACATGCCTCTCTGTTTCTGGGTGGAAAGAAATGCTGTTTGTCCAATTGTGTAGTTTTTGTTTGATTAAAGACTTTTTCTCAGCATCATCTGCGAGGTTGAGCTAGGCTTGAGCTGCTAACGTTGTGTCCTCAGCAGTTCTGTCAAAGGTTTCCCAGTCCAACTGCCCCAGCAGAAACATTTCTAATGAGCTGTAGTTAAGCCGGTTTGGCATCCTGAGCTCCGCAGAAACATGGCCGGTGTGAACAGCATTCTCACGTTCTATAAGGTTATTTCTTTTTGTTTGTGTGTATATTAACTTGACAGAGCTTTGGCTGGAAGATGTGAAGAACCAGCACATTTCTCATTAGAACATCACTGAAGGGCGAGTGGAATTTTGACATGTTTCTTGGTGATACATGATATAACTTCAAAAAACATACAGCCGATGGAGAGACAAGAACACTCAATAATGTATAAAAATGGAGAGAGATGCTGTGGAAGCATTAAAAGTTCAAAGAAAACCTGGGCACATATACAAAATCAAGCACTAATGATCTTAACTATAATCGGAACAACATTCTGAATAAACGGCCGTGCACTCATCTATTTCATCTCCTGCGCCCCCTCTCCATCCTTTCCCTCATGGCTAATTGAACAGAATAGTTTAGTGTGCAATTAATTATGATGTTCTGAGATGATGTATGGACCTGACAGCGTATTGTAGGTAATAATAGCAGGGATTTATTTACTGGCTCTGCATTCCCTCCTCTCACCCTGACAAAATTAATACATGTTCTCTGATTCAAATTACGAAAGAAAATAGGGAGGAAATTGTGTCAGATACGCACAGACACAATGCACCTGGGAACACACACTCTCAAAGCCAAACAAATGGATGAACACACACACACAGACACACACACACATAATCAATGTTCTTGTAAGAAAACTGCAAATGTAAAAACAGCAGAAATGAATCATGCTAATGGCTCAGCTGACAGATGCTTTCAATATTATGATTTCAAACCCTTCAAAGATTGATTAGGTATTAGGAAAAACATATTGTCCTTTACACTTGCAGGATACACATGGAGAGAAATCAGCCATAAAGCTGCCGTAGTCTACCTAAGCCTGTTGGTCTTAGGTTAGCAAACATGTTTAACCTCTAAAATACCGGTTTCAACATTGTGTAGACAGAGCTTGGGAGGGATGTGGAAGCCTGTATTTGCCAGTGTTGATTTATATTAAGGTAGACTTGAGGAAGATAACAAACTTTAGCTCCAGTATTACCTCCTCCTTTTGTGCCTCGGGTTAAAAGTGGTGTAATTATACAAAGTTGGAAGAATAATTAATAAGATGACTTTGCTAATAATATCAATAGGTCCTTATGTAATCCTCTGTTTGTGACATTGTATTTCCTCTACATCCCTTCAACAGTATCCAGTGACATTTTAGAGGATCCCACAGTGACTCGCACGCTACACGTGTGGACTCTTTGTCCATCTGCAGCGAGTAAAGTCCAACATTCTACAACACCTGGATGTATAAATGACTGCAGATGTTGCTAAAAGTTAACCGGGAGAAAGGCAGCATTCACCCGTGAGGGTGTGGTGGTTGTTTCCAGCTTCACACAGCTGCTGCTTTGGTGGATGAGTTTTTGTTGCCGGTTGACTGGTCGTCTTGCTGCGGCTACATTCTTCCATATCTGCCTCAGCGCAGTGCAACTTGTTCCGTTCATTCTTTGCACACGCACGAAAAAAAGAGGAAAACTGAAAAAGCAGAGCGGAAGTTGCACCGGCACAAAGCAACATTGATTGTCTTCCACTCTTGCCATCCAGCTCTTTTGCTTCTTCAGAACAAGTACTCTCTGGTGTCGCTCCATCTCTGTTTAAAAAGCACCTTCTGTGTTCCATTTAGACGCACACGGGCACGCTGCCAGCTGCTTTCATTGTTACATAAATGAAACAAATCCCTGCTGTGTAAGAAATGATGGGGACATGGAAAAAGGATGATATTACCTCTCCGTCAGGATGTGATCCAAATACCAGGAAGCTTGTAAAGGCTGGTATATTTGGACCATAAGGCGGCTGTTCTCAAAGACTCGGGCGAAGGGAGGAAATTAAATGTAGATGCCACCAGAGCGTAATAACACTTTCCTAATTTCTTACAATGGAAACTAGGCAGCAAAAGGATTATATAATAGTGGTGCAGCGGTAAACAGCAGTTTATGAGAACAGTTTGCAGCAGTTTTCCACAGAGATTTGTGCAATATAATCGAGGCAGCAAACGATCTATAAACAGATGTGTCTGAAAGAGAAAAAGCTTAGCTGACAAGTGTTTTTGATTCACTCCACCGATGAGATCATCAATCTAGTCAGAACCACATTTGTTTATTTAAAGGCCATTACCTCACGCATTACATTTGCTCTGTTGCTCGACTGCAGCTGACGACTGCGTGGTTCTGGTTTTGTCAGGCTGCAGCAGGATGTGTGGACGGTTTTTGTAACCTGTAGCTGCAAGGGGCCTGAAAACTGCCTCACTTGCTTGAGGGCTTTACAAACGCCAGTGAATCTCGCTCGTTCTCTTATTTATTTATTCATGGCTTGTCTGTTTGAAACTTGAAAATCTATAGGTGTCTACACGGAACGTGACACATGGAATGCAGAGAAGAAAATGCTGGTCGACGAGCAGTATTTGTCAATATTCTGGATTATTTTACATGGCCAAAGATGACAATCAATAAATCAAATTTAATCTGTGTTGCCAAGGCTAACCCAAACCCATTCAGGATATTGATCTTTGCATAGAGGTCCATCATTATTAAATACACGTTCTTTGACTTAAGTATTGTAGAGATAACTGTTGTCGCATTACTGTCTATCAAAGTATCCAGCTGGTGTGTTCTCAGAAGTCCACAACTTCCCGCTTTGACCGTTTGACCTCCTCTGTCTGGACTAAACATCTGACTTTTGGCCTCGGTACATTTCTCAGTCTGTGACAGTTAGCACTGTTGGCCAGAAAGTTCCATCTTCGCCACTTTTTCGGCCTTTCTATTTGCACGTCCCCCACATGTTCGTGCGGCTTCCCGCACTCAGCCTAAAGATATGCAACTTAGGTTTACTGTGTGTGTGTGTTTGTACTTTTTCTCCAAATGTTAGCCCTGTGAAGAACTGATGGCTTGTTCACCCAAATGCCCCGGAATCCGTTACACACGACACCCACAACTCTACAGATGGATGGATGGACTTGTTAGCTACTATGCTAGGTGCTGGATTTGCAACTGCTATATCAGACACCTTTCACAGCACAGGAACTACTCCATAGTTCTCAGAACTATTCACAAGAAGGCATGAGTAAGAGTGAAGGAGGGACTAGAAAATGTTTTAGTTAGAGAGATATAGTTTAGAGACCTGTTACTTTTCTCTCTACTTTGATGAACGGATATTTAAAAAACACGAGTACGCAACTTTTGAAGAGTTGAAACAAACAACAAAAACACAGTTTGCAGCTTTCCCAGACCTTAAAGTGAAGAGCAATAGTAACAACACACTGCAGTTTAGGAAATTTTAAACATTCAGGCTGGAAGATTCCAGGAAAACTTCCAGCATGTTGGGATCCAGCAGTGAGCCAGCGTTTGCTGCCTTTAGCCACACATGGATCGGTGCTTCTTTTAGACTTAATCTTATGATGATAATTAAGACGCATTTACTTTCTTGAGACTTATGTCACTTCTTAGTTCCTACTGCTGAGAATTAAACAATCCAGGAAACGTTCCCAGTTTGCCATAGTTATAGATCTAAATTGAGCATTCAAACATATTCTGTTTCTCAAGTTTCTTTCTTGTTCTCATGCAGAAACCCGAGAACAATTTTGTGTTTTTTCCATTAATATTATGCAACTATTTAAGGTTATACAGCTGTAACCCATGTTTGTTGACAACCAGGTTCTGGTTCTGGTTCTGGTTCTGGCTCTGCATGCATGTGTTTGCACACAGCCTTCACACCAGGAGCTGTTCATTCATTTCACCAGTGATTCAGCGGAACGTTGATCAAATGTTGCCAGAAACGTCTGATCAGAATGCACCAAACATGTCATTGGGGTCGGCTGTAACTGTGTTGTGAGGAGCAGATGAAGGTGAGGGTCTGTATCACACATGGTGATTTTGGACTGGAGCAGGCACCGATCAGCAGCGATGGCGCTACAGTGGGCTGACTCGTTTGTATGCAGTCAAAGATGTTCTCTTCTTGCCACGGGCGTCGAGATCATTCTTCATTTAAGAAGCTTTTAAGAGTCAAGCAGGGTGAGAGATATGGAGTGAAAACATCTGTCGGCCGCGGAGGAAGTTTACTCTTTGAGTGCTCTTTAAACGACCCTGTTGAAGGAATTTTTATGATTAGATTCACGTGTCACTCAGAGTGAGCCTCAAGAGAAAATAAATGTGGGACTGTTTTTTTTTTTTGACCATCCTTTTTAAAATGATGACTTGATTTGTGCGTTACACATTCAATACAGTGACAACAACCATGTAAAGCACCTTCAACTACATGTTACTATTTGAATTAAAGCCAAAAAACAGGCTGCAACATGTCATTATGACTTAATATTTAATTTCTAATGGGGAGAAATGAGTGGGCTATGCAGACAAGTCAAATTACTTACCGACAAAAACATTAGATCAAGAGAAAGTTAACCAAACGTGTCATTAAATGGCAGGTTGATCACTTCATTGATGCAGTCAGCTGAGGCACCACTGAGCATAAAACAATCCACAGATTATCTAGCAGCTATCGGAAGGTATTATAGTGTCTGATGTGGTTGTTTCTTTCAACTGTGTTATTCTCTGCGATAATGAGCTCAAATTCAGAGGGAGATCTAATACATGTTGGGCGGGTTAAAAGAGAAACAGAAACAGAAACAATGCTCTCCCATGTCAGGTAATTAATGCGAGAACTAAAGATTCCAGTGGAAAAACACTGCATGTTTGGAGCCGTAAGTTCAGTGGTGGTAGATTTAGCTGCAGGCATGTTTCGCTCTGAAAACTCATTTTTAGCTAACTCCCCGCTAAATGGATTCCTGCCTGCGAGATCTACCAAAGACGGAAAGATGTAGATCACTGAATGTCTTATAGAAGTCAATATTGAAAACACCAGCCACCAGCTTTTAGATCTCATCTGACTCATCTGGTGAATGTTGGAATAATTGAGACCAGCTCTGTCATCAGGAAACGTTCTATGGGTTCCGCGTTCTTCTTTGAATTCACGGGTAACTGAAATATTTGCTCAAATCTTGTCATTTAAAATAAAATCTCAAGTCAGAAACTTTTTTTGTTAATGCGAAACACTGTCAAATGTTGCAAAATGACTGGAACTGGAGGAAAGATTGACCTGCTTTTATGAGCTCCACCAAAGCGAACTTTATTCCAGCTTCCAATAGAAGACTCAAGACTCTATTTTACGCATTTCAGTCTGGATTCTGAACTCAATTTACTCACAGTTTCATGGTAGATTAATGAGCTGCTGTTCTGTGTGTCCTCCTGACACCGCGTGTGCTGTAATAAGAGGGGGCTGGAAACCGGCCGTGAGGGGAAACCGACACACTTTCTCAATCCGGACTTTCCATTTGCAGCCAACTGAAATCAGACTAATTGGGAATCAAACCAAATGATTAACTTGAAAGGTTTCAAGGCATTTCAATTACCATGCAGGATCCCAGTGAATGGAGGAAGTTTAATGAGATCCAATTGTAGTATTTGTTGAGGAGATATCACTGGTAGATGCATGTGTGTTCATGATGGATGTTTTATTCTTATTAGATGGCTTCTGGTCATTATTAATCAAACACAAATGGAGTCATGATATAGCACTGCGGTTAATGAATCTGCTTATTAAAGGAAGCCCGCGCTGTTAACATTCTTGGCGTATCGTTTAATTATCTTTTTTTTTTCATCTGTGCTCTAATTATCTTTGATATTTGTCATCTTTACAAGGTCTGATGGCTATCTTATCTTAAAGTCGCAGAGTCTTTTAAGATCAAGAAGGAGACTTGTGAATATCTGAGTCCTCGTGTCACGAGAGAGAAGAAGATCAAGAGCAGACTTATGAATACTCTCATCATGTTTGACTGAAATGGCTCTTTGTGCCGTCGGAATCGCACACTGTGACTTCAGAATACCAGCAGGCCGCATTATGTGCCGCACATGTGCTCCGATGCATAAACACACACGGGCGCGAAAGCTCAGAAACACACTGCGCTTGGTTCTGAGCGCAGGCTTTTATGCATTTCACGGTTATTTTCCATCCGCCGGGCCAAAGATTTCTCCTTTAAAAAAAAAAAAGAGAGCCAAAACTAAGCAAAGGCACCATTTAACTTGCAGAGGGAAAATGCGCTATGCTCTGCAAATAGTAAATGAAATAACTTTCATCATAAAACCCAAATGTTTTACAGTCTTCACCAGAGGGGAGAGGGAGTGTGCAGAATACACAAGCAGGGTTTAATCAAACATGACTTTCAAAGGCCACATAGTGAAAAAGTCTGACTGAGAGGACAAACAGACATTTCACAGGCAAGAATGTGCCGCTCTGAGCTGTTAGCTGATTACTATATAACACGCAACATATGCTCTATACTGACAAGTGCTGAAGAACTAGAGGAATGGCTCAGGGAGCTCCGTGGTGACGAACGGAGCAGTAATTAGCCCAAAAATGTGAAAAAGAACTCGTTGATTCAGGGGACCGAAGAGGAGTGGAGTGGCGGTCACAAAGATCTGACGCCGTGGTTGCATCCGTCACTTCCTGCTCCACCGCGGCCGAAGTCTCCGTTGTGGTAAAGGTTCCTTATCGTTGACGGAGGAGCATCGGCTGATAGAGCGGCGTCCGTCCTCTTCGTGGTCAGTGACAGTCACGGGACGGATTTCAGCGGCCTCAACAATAAAGACGAGTGTTTGTGCATGTGTAGGGCGGGGTTAATGGCTCAAGTTTGCACCTGTGTTAATGAGGTAATGAAGTATTGTGATGTTTACCTCTTTTTCTTATGAAGAGTTGAATTTCTCCCGACACCCAAAGCAGTGTAACCGGCGGGGGCGCCGACGCCGGCCGAGGCGCCCAACGGCAGCAGATGTGCAGGGGGTCCGAGGGAGGTGGGGCAGGGGGAAAGAGGGACGAGTGGGGGTTGTGGCTGCGATGGGCGTTGGATTGATGCACACTGGGAGGGAGGAGGAGGGGTGGACGGAGCCATGATTTATTCATTAAATTCACCAAGCAGAAGCCCGTGTTTGTTTGCTGACCCTCAGAAGTGAACTAGAAAGGCACTTAAATCTCCCTTAATCTTTTCCTCATTGAAATATGAGCATAAGAACAGAACGGATCGTTCCAGCGACACTTTTTTGACGTGATGCAGTCAAAAACCAACACTAGAATTTCTTTAAAATGGTTTCGCGTCTTATCACAACAGCTCGAGTGTTCTGAGGGTGAAGAAGAAACGATGTGGGGAAACGGTCACGGTCAGAGGTTCTGGTTCCTGAAATAAGTTGATGATGTAAAAGGGTCCGCTGCTAATCTCTATTCCCCGAGTAAAGCTCTCATTCATTATGTAAGAGTTTACATTTGTATTCAGGCCACAGAGACACAGCCAGAAACATTCGGAGAACAACTCTTATAAAACATCCATTTATTTATTGTATTTTTTTTAGCTTAATCTCCGCTCACTTTCCTTCCTCTCCTTCTAATCTAACGACAAACTGCTCAGAAGAGGGGAGCGAGGAGGCCTTTATTACCCGTTGCCTAACAATGAGCCTCAGAAATGCATTAGCTTATATCAATAAAGAAATCCCATTACTCTGATGTACCATCAAATATTTGCTGCAGTGAGCTGAATATATTTTGTGCCGTTTCCTCTGGTGAGTTCAATTAATTTCAAATGGAAAACTGTATGTAAAGTATTCATGGTACACGTACTCACGCAGAGATCCCAACATTAAAATTCTGCTGTGTGCGCGAAAACACTCATATTTATTTGCACGGAAAAAAAACTTACTTTAAAAGCTTTTCTTTTCTTTGCTGCAGCATCCAATATTGCAAAGGCAGACTAAATTCTAAACTCCCTGCCATAAATATTAGCTCTATTACAATTACCGAGCGGTTCCTTAATTGACTGATCTGCGGAGGAACGTCCCAGCTAACTGCTGCCAGTGTGCCCACAGAGAGGCGGCATGAATGATAATCACTCCCATCAGATGGGAATGGCAACAGGCCAACCTGGGTGTGCAGCTAACCATCTCTTTACAGGAGGAGGATAACATCAGCGCTGGGAGAAGCTGCAGGGGTTTCGCGGACTGCCCCCTTTCTATTTTCATCCAGGCTTGATAAAGGTGCCTGACATCATCTGAGGAGTGAAGCCTATTTGTAACCAGGTTAGCAGCTATCTCTCATCTGTAATTGAGAGCATGCAGCTCCAGTCAGAAGTGTATCAACAATATAAAATGCTGTTAGCCTTCCATCAAGCAGTCTCTGAAGGGAATTAATAGGTATAATCTGGGAGGAAAAAGAGGCCTCAGACCGAGTAGAAAGGATGTTGTGACAGTGACAGATTGTTCCCTGGAGTTATTGTTAATGCTGCTTAAGAGAGAGAAACAGACTGTGTGGTTACATATATGTAAAAATCAACTTGTGCACACAAACATCTCTAATTCCTGACTGATGCCAAACACTCAGTTTACACCCCCGACTATTTTTATACCATTTTGTCGACTTGACGTGACGTCTCCAGACTGACCTCAGAGAGCGATGCTCTGACATGTTCCGAGACACAAGACTTCAAATAAGATACATGATACATGCGGATCGTAGCTTGTCAAACTATTTGCCCCCCATCCTCCCCCACCATCTGTGCAGAGCTCCAGGGACGGATTGTACAAGTGTTTGAGCATCTGACTAAATCCCGAGCAATACGTGCGACAGTCTGATTATAAAAGCGCACATCAAGATGTTTACAAGAGGTTGCATTCTGCTCCTTGAACATCACATTTTTAAGCTAAGTGTGAACCTGTGAGACTGAAATACAACCGAAAAAATGTCCATAGTTCGCTGGCTGGGCTTTGAACCAGAGATCAACCCGTCATGGATACAAGAAAACCAAGCTGATATAAAGAAGTGTACTCTACGCCACGTTACTTTCATTGTTTAACAAGCCACCAGTTCGCTTTTGGCTGACGTTGATTGTTTGGGCTGTCTGGGAGTCAAGTAATTAGCTAACAAGCTAAAAGAGGACACACTGCTACAACTGTAGCACAATGATCTAAAAATAAAGGAAAGATGGCTGTGGATGGATGGAACTGTACATTATGCAAACACACACTCATGTTTGTACCTAATGTGCTGCTTCTGCTCGTATCGACGCCGTTGTTTATGATGTAAGGACCATCTTTTGGCAGCAAGAACATAGATGACATTTACTCTGTTTACCCCGCTGTGCAATACTCTGAAATGTTTTTCCAATTTCATTCTATTTAATGTGCTTTTTTTTCTCCACACGGCAGCTAAAACGCGAGCCTGTCAGATGAGCACAAGTGTACTGTAAAGCTAAACAAATGGATTAGAATATACGTAATGTTGATAGTGGCGAGCATGCCGCGGGCAGCCAGCAGTTACTTATAATAGGAATTTCAGTCTTGTCTTGTTTGCCTCGGAGCTGAACAACTCTGGTGTTGTGCTCGTTTGTGCTCTAATTACAGACAAGATTAGAGCGGGCAAATTAAACTGCTACCAGCCACTGTTGGTAATTGCCACAAGCAAATGTTTGTAATTATGAACAGATTGCCTTACTATCGATAATTAAAACAACAACACAACTTATTTAATGACTGTCTGCATATGGCTCTCTGAAATTGACAAAGCAGAGCAGAGAAAATAATTTTCTCTCTGACTCTGAAGCTCATATATTTATATATATATATTTCTTCACTGCCGCTGCTCTTTTGTTTCCCTCTTGTGTTTTCCCAGTGCTCCAGCTCCACTAGATCAAATGATACTGACTGGATTTGCCCCAGTTAAAACCAAGACAGTAAACTGTGCTGATAGCGTTGCTGTCACAGGGCTCGCTTTCCCCTTTAGTAGTGATTGTCCATTGTCTGTGTGGAAACTGATACACTAAGCACTTGGTATTATTAGTTGCGCAACCATGATTATAATCCCCCACCTGTTGTCGGCTATTTGATACTGTCACACAATATCAAGCTGAAGCAACTGACCCCGTAGCTCCGCGGGCTAATGAGCTGCTTCAGGAGGTCAGAGGCAGCAGCGCGGCCGTGAAATATTATTGTTTTTCACTTCTCTAATTGCCCTGTTAAGGTTAATGCAGTTTTTAAAAACAGAATTTCTCTTGTACCTCAAAGAAAAGACCCCCCAAACTGTCACAGGAAACAAGTGATCATGCATTTGTTGCTTGGTGAAGCCCATTGGAATGGACTTCAGGGGTTAACTGTTGCTAAAAAAGTTAGGAGCAATCACCAACACGCTAATGTGCCAGTTCAAGCTCCCAGGTCAGGTTGGCCTGCAGGAGCAGCAATCAGGACTGACCCCCAAATGACCCTGAAATTTCACTGTTGACGCGTAATGACAATAGTTTTTTTTTCCTTTTAGTTTTGGTAGTGTTTCATTGTTGACCAGACATTTTACCAGCGTGTGAAGTCGGACGGGTCCACAGCATTGACTCCTATGTTTCCCGAAGATATCATAAAGAACAAATTATCTTCCTTTCTGGTATTTAGAATTTGTCTGTGTGTTCCAGTTTTATATTTTCATTTGAACATTTGAAATATGGTCTTGGGTGGAGACAAGACACATTTGAGGGAAGAAGAGACTCAAAACATGACTGAACCAACATAACTGACACTGAGAAATGTGCTGGCGTCCAGGTGAGTATATGTGATGATCGTGTCTCGTTTCAATGGCGTCTCCCTGCAGCCTTTAAGTCCAGTCCCTCCATCACATCCCATTACCACTCATATTCATTACCCTTATTCCGATTCCATGGGTGCGTTTGATTTTTATTTTTTAATAAGCCAGTGTTGATACGGTAACAGATGGTGTTTCATTTTGTCGCGAAGCTGCAGCCAAAGTGCCAGGAGTTGTGATATTTTTGATTTTATTAGAGATGAGATTTAGCACATACATGCTTCATTACTGCAACAGAACCCCCATTTCTCATCTGCAGGAGAAAATGAAACTGTGATGAAATGTAATATAGTCCCCTTCAGGCAGAACTGGAGGGACTGGGAATTGCACCACAATAAATCTAATGGATATTACAGCACTCACTTCACCTTCCCTCCCTCTCTCTCGATTTTACTCACTATTTCTCTCCCTCTCCACCTTTTACCTTCCCTTCTATTTTTGTTCTGCAGCTGTGCAAGCATAATGTAGACACACACACACACACACACACACACACACACACACACACACACACACACACACACACACACACACACTTCCATTTGCTTAAAGAGCCAGCCAGTGCTTCCAGAAAAAACATCACTTTATGTTTACTATCAGTTCCATTTGAAATCATTGTATTGGATTTCCATTACAAGCTCTAAACCTGAAAGCTAATAAAGCCGATACTTCTCTCTGCCCTCACTGCACCCTAAAAAACATTACAACCCAGAGAGCAGGAACACACTTCTGTCGTGTCCAATAACGACACACCACAACATGACAAATTCATGCAAACAAAATCTGTTTTCACAGAACGGCTTGAGAGTCTTGTCTCATTTAAATCTGTCCGTTTGATCTGTCTAAGCAGCATTTAAAAATGATGCCACTTTGACTTTGTTCTAATAACAACTGAGCCCGAGTGCAATAATGTGGTTTTAATCTTTATGTGAAGCTGCATCACTAGCTAGCCTTTGCAATTAGCTTCAAAACAACTAAAATAATATAAGAGAAGCTAAACAGTTATTGGTATCGACAGGCTCATCTGACTCTCAGGCGTAATAATATCAGACTTAATACTCTATTTCATCTTGGCTCAAAATCAACACACACCGCAGAATCAAAATGTGTCTAATTTCAATAATCAACACTCTCCGACTCTCCCACTTATTTACAGGTTTCAAAACACACTGTACAGAAATAATAAATAACGCGTTTTAGATCAAGTTTTATATATCCTCCAGAGGTGGATGCCACTAGCTAGCAAAAGCTAATAGCTGCCAACACTTAATGTTTGCTGTTTTTTACTGGCAATAGAAAAAAAAAAACACATTGTACTGTATAAAAAGTAGAAACCTCATGGTTACCAGTAAAGCAGGAAGTGCTGCAGATGACCTAGATCTAAGTAGAAATGTCCTAGATCACTCTAATTAGGCACCTGTAGAGGACTGTTTATACATTTGGTCTGCCAGATTTTTTCCCCCCCTCCTCTTAGGTTCTTTAAAACACAGAATTCAGACACGCACTTCAAATGCTTTGGACATTTCTCTGTGAGCTACTCATTATTTTTTAGGAGGAGAACAGCTTGCAAAAGCCTCAATCTCTGCAATAAAAAGCCAACAATTGGCAGGAACTTGTGTTTGAATTCTCTTTTTTCACTGGTTCCAGGTGAAGTTGGAACCCATGAACAGAGCTTATTCAGAGGCAAATTTACAGTCTGATGTATCAATGCTCTCATATTAGTTTACGCTGAGTGAAATATGACAACTTATTTTGTCTGCATTACACATATATATCCCACTTTAGCCAACTAAAGACATCTGTGGTCCTTTTCACCACATTTTATTCCTCTTTTCTTGCAAAACACAGATGTTGGGAATATTTACTGCATCGCTTGAGGCTATATGACACTTTATTGTGTGTTATATAAATATGCTATTTTAATTAGCACACTTTCAAAGCCTGTCTGAATTACACTTTTAATCAAAAAAGCCATATTTTTGCCATAATTGATATGCCTTATGGTTGTAATTATTTGTTTGTTTCTTGTGTTTTCTGTTGTTCAAATGTGTTTTATGTAAAGACAAAGGATGCAATGTCCAATATGCTGAGCAATATGTGTGAATCCAGAGAATCTGTTCTATGTTTTATAGGAGATGGTGCAACACCTACACCGCAGTAGTGAATTGCTCTTTTGTTCTCTGCAGTATTTATAGCTGGCTCACTAAACCTTGCCAGCTTCCATAACCGTGTGTGGAGAAAAGTGCATTCAGCCATTTTAGGTTATTCAAGCATTAATGAGGAACAGGCTGTCAGCAAGGTTAAATGCTAAGGCTAAGGTACATCCTTATTGATTGAACATAATGAAACGCTAATATTATAAACTCAGGCTGACTCTTTTAATCCTCTTTCAGAGCTAACGCTAATAAAAACCTATGGCAGGTCCATATAATTTTCAATGAGCTGTCAATATTTGTGCCAGGATTTTGCCTTTAAACGCAAGTGCAGCTAATGTGAAGTCGTGTCAGCTGTCGGCGTGAAACGTGACATGATAAATACATGTAAACATGATGAGGAGCAGGCAACATTAACCATGATCATTTGGTGTCACCGCCGTGAAAGAGTTTCTGTGCAACGAGGGAAACTCGGCCCAGGAAGACAAATCCCCTGTCAAACGGCGTGTTTACATTAGGCACAACAATAAACATGCTAATGATTTGTAGTGACCCGGGTGAATCAAGTGTCTCAATGCTCTCTCGCTCTCGCTCTCTCTTTCTTTCTGATGTCTGACACTGAGGAATATTGAATAATAACCAGACTCTGTGTTCTCAGGCTGGTTGTGCACCAGTCTGCCAGTAATTTATTTTAGGTGACTTATTTGGAAGCCCTCCCTCCTTTAAACTTCATCTTTTCAGCCTGTCAGCAGTTGTAGACTTCAAATGCTGCTAAAACTCATCTATTTACCAGCACTGTGTTCAGAGTTTGCAGTCAGAACACACATGACACCATTTAACATCCAACGCGGATGAATAGAAATACCGCAGAATGACAAAGGAGACTTTATATGTCACACAAACATGTTTTTAGACCTGGACCTGAATGCTCCATAAACTGTTCCAGATGACCTGATAAACCTGCTGGTGGGTTTTCTACACCTGCTGTAAAGATGGAAAAAATACAATCTTCTTGGTTTGTTAGTGCAAGTCAAACAAATACCTGTAATAAAATCTTGACTAGGCTTTTTAAATCACATCTCTGGATATGTTAAATGGCTGTTATGGCTAATTATGTCACTATACACCCCTCGTCTAACTCTACTAACGACCCTGGTTACACTGGTTAGCTGGGCTCATAATGAGGATTTGTGATTTAAGATATAAATGGAAAACGTTGAGCTGATGTCAGCATTTTAGCTTTGAGGAGGATGTTACCTGAGCTTGTGTGTGTGTGGGGGGGGACCTTGGCACACGGTGTTAGCAAAGCCACAAGAGGTGTGACTATTTACCTTGAAGCAGCCCTGTACAGATTTAAAAGTCATCACAAGGTGGGAATCTGACTCCAAAGATAGTGTATCTGGGTTTGGACCTGACACACAGTTGGAAATGAAGGCGGCGTTTCTTTAATCACTAATGTAAAAGTGTCAAAACGAGCTGGATGTTTCCTCCACTATCACCATCTGAGAGACATCCCAGCTCCCCTCGAAGGATGAGAGGTGCTACAAGTAATGGATGGATTTTTGTTCATGCTCTGTGCACAACCCTTGTAAAATAAATTGTTATATTACATATGAATGACTTTGCTCTCGTGTGCGGGAGGTTCACCATCGTTCACCAGCGACAGCAGCTGAACTCATCTTCACACTCTGACATTTGTGGGAAAAAGAAAAGAAGTTTTACCATCATGTGCGCGGATGAAGTGACTCACGACACAACGTAGCAACCGGCATCGCCGTCTCCGTTGCCGTGGAGACGGGACATGACAGGTCCTTGTCAAAAGCATGGGTTTGATAACTGAAGGGTTTGGTGCTTCCACCTCCAAACCAGCTGAAGGTCGGCTGAGGAACATTTAAAGAGGTCTGACTGTTTGTGATATGAATCTGAGCATCAACGGCGCCGTCGGCTCAACACGTCCACTTATTTGAAGTTTCTCTCAGCCGTTACCCCCCATTCTGCGTTGGCAAAGATCCGCGTTGCTGAGATGTTTCTGGCTGCACAAGAGATCAAGAGGAGGAGCAGATAGCAAAACCTCTTACGGACGACTTGTTCAATAAAACCACTCACATCGTGTAATACAGCCCGTATCTCCATAGTAACACGGGGCTGCCACGACTGATAGATAAGCCAATTCAATACATTTCGTTTCACATAATCAGTGAAATCATTTGATTATTGATCTGTCTGATAAATGCGCATCGGAGGAGGAATAAATTAAATATCTACTCGAGGAATCGCCATTTCTAGCAGTTAACTGTAGAGGCAGTTTCAATCAAAGTCTGGGGCCATTTGTACCCTGATGATTCAGTGTCTGCTCAGCCGCTGCGATCAATACCAGATCTTACACAGCACTACTTCAAACCAGGACAAAGGTTGCCATCTTTTTAAATATCACCGCTCGTCCCTGCAGAAAAAAAAAAATTATTCCAGATTTTATGTATCGGTTTAATCTCCAGTCGCGAGTTTCATCATTACATTTCAAACACAAGTTCTACACTAACGGTGAGGGTTTAATTAGCCACTCCGTCTACAGATAAACACACACGGGGAAGAAGCAAATGAGATTATTCTTGTCCAATAATATAGCATATAGTGTGGAAAAACTGAGCAATTCAATTGTTTAAGTCAGCAGAATGCAAACGGAAATCGTTGCGTTGATCAGTGGCTGTTGCTGAAATAATGAAGTGTCGTAATCGATAATCTCACAATAGCTGAGGCGAACGAGTGTGAGCGAGTCAGGGAGAGAACAAACAACCTCACAGGACTGTCACTTACGCTCACTACCTGGGTCATGTCTCACTTTCCCCTGGGGACAGAAGCAGAAGCAGCCGTGTGTTTGCTTCATAAATTCGCCCCAATATTTGCATGCATCGGCGTGTTTATCGAGGTTTGAGCCGTCGGAATCCCAAGAGGTCGCTACTTCCAGACAGCTAAATGATGAGTGATGGGAGAGTAACAGATGCAACAGCCTGAAATATGTTTCATACGTGAATGTGTGACGTCTGTGGGGGTCAAATCCGTCTCTGGATCTGGGTGAAGTCACTTTGTTCTGGGATATTCTAGAATGGACGTTCACATCCAGATGGCCGGACTGACAGCAGCCATCTGTGGCTGCGTGTAAGGACACACACACACACGCACACACACACAGGATCAGTGACCCTGCTCAGGAGACTGAATATTTGTTTATGGTTTTAAACAGACTTTGACTTGTTACATGTTCTATATTCTTCTCTAGTAAAACTGAATATACTGATAAATGGTGAATATAGTGCATAAATATGAACATTATACACAAGCACAAGTCATCTGTTTGTACACAAGAGGCTGATAATCACCTGTGTGTTTATGTTGGTTCATTTTATTGTGAGATCACAGTTGGTAATTTATAAAAACTTGTCCTTCAAAAACATGTTTTTTTTAGAATAGCACCTCAAAGCAGCACACGACATAGTTGTTCTAGTTCCGTAGGGTGGGGTGTGTGTGTGTGTGAGTGAGAGAGTGCGTGGGGGTGTTAATCACCTCAACACAAAAGCCCTGAAAGGCTCTTTCACTTGTTTTCAATTGAAATTTGGTGAATATTCTGTTACGCTGCTTTTGAAATGATCGCTGAACATACAGTTCAGAGAAACGCTCATTTGAGCCACGGCACGCACACACACACACACACACACACACAGTCTTTGTTGTCATCATTGTGTTTTGCTGACCTCGTCCTTTTCCATAGAGCAACAACCCACACCTCCGATTAATGCCTCATTAGACCCGGTGCTGCCAGCGAGTCGGGGCAGCCGGCACGTCTCACCTCTATTTCAGCCACCACTCCCACACCCAAACATCCCCCTCACAGGGGAAAATTATTAAGAAGCCCCCAAACCTGGGTACTGTTTAACTCTGCTGTTCTCACACCCTCCACGCTGCAGCGAGGCCACAGTGCACGGTGGCTCTTTCTTACTTGTCCAGGTTTCAACCCAAACTTCTCCTGATTGTCTGACGGCTATTTGCTGCCTTCAATCACGTCAGCCGGCATGAAAGAACAAATCTGACCTGTAATTATGTGGTTTAACTCTGTGTATGGGTATGCATACAGTAGCGTGTGATCTGTGCTTCATCCGCCAATGGCTGTCAGTTAGTCATACATTTACTTTCATGGCCACGGAAGAAACTATTGTGAGTTTTTTTTTCTTTTTGAAGTTCGCTGTTTGCTCGGTCAGGTCGCGTTTTCTTGCCCCTGGAAACCTCAAGAACAAGAACAAAGGGAAATACTGTAGATTTGAGTGGTTGTCCAAAAGATAATATTTTTTACTTTTTTATTATATATAGGCAGCTAATTTCTCTTTGATTGAGGTTGTTTCTCTGTTTCTCTGATTGAACGATTGTGATGGTGCTTGTGTTGAAAGTTGCCGACTGCAGCTCAGGAACGCAATAACCAAAGTATCTGCGGCAACAGAGCAGCTTCCACCAAACTACAATATTTGGGATCGATATAACGACGTTGAAAGAAATTCTCTTTCTTGGTATGGATAATAATGAAAAGGCTTTAAAACTTTATTACTGAAGGGGGTAAGTCAGAGGAAGAAAGCCCCGCCTGCATTCATCGTGCAAACACCAGAGTGTTTGGTTTCAGTTTGATCATTAACCAAAGGAGGAAGCTTTTGCATTGTAAAGCGCTCAATATCATCAAAACAGAACACGTAACCAAGTTGTTGTTGCCCCGCTGCTCTTCAGTGTCTTTGACTTTGCGTTCTGTTAGAAGCAGCCCAGAACAAACGACCTGAACAAGCATTTCAGAGCGACGCGCAGTACCAGGAAGAGCGGCGCGAGCTTCCCGTCCGGCCCAGAGCCGTGCAGAGGAAGCTCTGCTGCTTGTTCCAAAAGATTACAGAAGTCAAATGGCCTTTTCTCCCATTGTGACTGTTAAAGTGATCTTGACAGCCGGTCAGGGACGTTGAAGCCGCGCTGCCGCCGCTGCCCACCCAATCTATAAGCCCAAGCAGGAAAATCTCTGAGGTGTTCATCGCAGAATTGGGGCCCTGAATTTCTCCTTAATCCCGACCCCCTCCCCTATTCAGGAGAATCATAAAAGCCATGCTTCAGTAATGCTCAGCGCTGCCCCCTTCTCTTTTTTAAGCCCTGGTGGTCATTTGTCCTGTGATTAGCAATGAAAAAAACGAGGCAAACGTGAATTAAAGAGAAATAACAGTGTGGTGAATGACCTGGATGTCGGACAGGGGGAGGAAAAGGGGGCCGAGTCTGTTCCAGGCAACCATGCTCACCAGGACGCAGACAAAGGACCCCATCGGCCCTGATGCAGCTTGACAAGTGAATGACATGCTGAATGGTTACCATGGGAACAAATGTGTAGAATTTTATGCATGCATATTCTGTTTTGATTCCCCCCTCCCCCCCACCCCTTCTCTTTTTTCATGGCTGAGGAGATTTGACTAATGGTGTGCTGACTCTAAACAGTGCGATGGATGAGGGCTGCCCGGGGAGCCTTCTTTCTCCGCAGCCCCACCGGACATTGTAGCCCAGCTTAATGTTAACGCCTCGGAGAGTATTAGCTTAGCACAGCGAGAGCTCGGGAGGAGATGAGTCTGTGTGAATAGAGAGCGGCGCATTGGCTCCAAAAGAAAGGGGGTTCCCAGTGCTAATGACCCGATGACAAGTTCTCCAGCTTTGTCGCTCTGCCACACACCCTAACCAGAACGGTTAGGAATTCTTCTTAGGCTACCTCCATGGGATCTGCTGTGGAATCTAATGGTATTCTGACGAACATTAAAGGCCTCAGTTCTCCAAACATAAACCAGGCTAACGCCATTGCAGACAAAGTCGATAAAAACACGGTCCTCTCAAAAAAAAACAAAAAAGGTTTTTAGGATAAACAAACATTATTCTGTTGGAGTGATCCACTCAAAGATGAGTGGGATCAAGGATCTGAAGCTCACATCCAACCACCCACAGTCAACGTGCCATCAGCTAGCATGTTTAGCTAGGTTTCAGATCTGCGTGGAAGCCTTTATTGTGAACTCTACATTGTAATTACACTATTGTTGCGGCCAATAACAGTAAAATAGGGTCCAACATCTGTTGGTTTCTGTTGTTTAGGTTTAACTGCGATTCATGAGAGTTTTGACTAGATATAAAACTGGATCAAGCTGAAGATTTATAAGTCTTAGGCTTAATCAGCTAATTAGCCATGGGTGTGTCTGGGGCCTATTGCGCTATAAACCAAACACACTGCTGCCCCTTTTTTCCTGTTTAATGAGCAGGTGCTCCGGGTCGTTGGTGGGTAATATTTGCCAGAAAGAATCAGCATCACTTGTCAGGAGATGAATTGGATGTGAATGTTAAAGCACACGGACGGGGCATTAATCTCAATTCTAAAGACGGTTTTGTGGAAGCTACTTATATGGAACAGAACAACATTTATGAATGTTTTAACATTAAAGGAAAACTGAGCAAAGAAGTTGCTA